>NW_005359117.1:209992-231494 GCF_000412655.1 Myotis brandtii
TGCTCCTCGCTGGCAAGGGGACATCTCCCAAGGGCTGTCAGAAGGATGTCTGACTTCCAGCTTAGGCCTGATCCCCCGGGGAGCAGGCCTAAGCCAGCAGGTGGACATCCCCCGAGGGGTCCCAGACTGCAAGAGGACACAGGCTGGGCTGAGGGATGCCCCCCCACCGAGTGCACAAATTTTTGTGCACTGGGCCTCTAGTATATATAAAGCGGTAATATGCAAATTAGCCGGGACACCATAACAGTCACTGCTACTCAGGAGGAGCTGTGCATGCAGGTGGGAAAGAGGGGACTGCGTGCGCAGTGAGGCAAGCCATGGATGGCACAGACCCGGAGCAGACACACATAAAGGGGGGCCTGCTCAAGCTGCAGCAGCATGGCTGGAGCAGGCCTAGAGCGGATACACACACAGGGGTCCTGCCCAAGCCACCACAGCATGGCTGGAGCAGGCCTGGAGCAGACACACACGCAGGGGGCCTGCCAAACCTCCATGGTGTACACCAGTAGTCCCGCCTCTGCGCGTGAGTTGCAGAGGGGACACCTTTTCTGACTGCTCATTGGCTAAGCTCCCGGTACGCCACTCACAGTGTTCTTGGTAACTTGGGTAAAAATAATCCAAGAAGGTGATCTAGGGTTTTCCCACCTCACTTCTGGAGGAAAAAACGAAGGTCCACTGCTGGAGGGGCTAAGAAATGTCATATCCTGCCCTAGCCGGTTTGGCTCAATGGATAGAGCCTCGGCCTGCGGACCACAAGGTCCAGGTTCAATTCTGATCAAGGGCATGTACCTAGGTTGCAGGCTCCTCCCTGGCCAGGGCCCAAGTCAGGGCTCATACAGGAGGCAACCAATCGAAGTGTCCCTCTCACATTGATGTTTCTCTCTGTCTTTCCCTCTCTTTCACACTCTCTAAAAATCAATGGAAAAATATGCTCAGGTGAGGATTTAAAAAAGAAAGAAAGAAATGTCATATCCTATGAAAGAGACATCTTGAAAATGCCTAAAGAAAGTTGTCATTTTTTCGTGGTGAAGGGACTGGCGTCCGTGTTGATAAAAACACCTTGGCAGCTGCGGCAGAGTGGAGTGATGAGGGTGGCGCCTTCCCCTGATCAGCCCGGTCGCTTCCCACAGAGGGAGGCCAGACTGTGGCTTAGGCCGCTCCCCATGGGGAGCGGGCCTAAGCTGTCACTAGGACATCCCCTGAGGGCTCCCAGACTGTGAGAGGGGGCAGGCTGGGCTGAGAGACCCCCCCCCCCCCGCACAAATTTTGTGCACCAGGCCTCTAGCCTATATTAATGAGCAGTGGTGATCTTAAGTCATAATGAGGGGAAAAA
Organism: Myotis brandtii; assembly: GCF_000412655.1. Classification (NCBI taxonomy): domain Eukaryota; kingdom Metazoa; phylum Chordata; class Mammalia; order Chiroptera; family Vespertilionidae; genus Myotis; species Myotis brandtii. Next base: position 211,326 of record NW_005359117.1, read on the forward strand.
TCAATCAATAGAAACAGACCCAGAAATGACCCCAATGATGGTATTAGTAGGTACAGACATTAAGACAGTTATTATAACTATATTCTCTATGCGTAAGAAGATAAAGGAGAGCTTATGCATATTAAGTAGAAACACAGAAGGTATAAAAAGACCCAGATTAAATTTCTAGAGAGAAAAAAATACACTGTCTGAGATGAAAGATAGAGTAGATAGGATTAACAGCAGATTAGACAATGCTGAGGAAAAAATTATCTCTCTATATAAAAGGCTAATATGCAAAGTGTCCCCTTGGGAGTTCAACCGGGAGTTTGATCGCCCACTATGATGTGCACTGACCACGAGGGGGCGGCACAGAAAGAAGGAAGGCCCCAGCGGGCAACCAGAAAGCCCTGATCGGCCCTGATCACCAGCCAGGCCTAGGGACCCTACTTGTGTGCGAATTTCATGCACCGGGCCTCTAGTTCTATTATAAGCAGAGATGGTGTGGCTGATGAAGATGGTGATGATGGGAGTAACCATAGCTAACATTTATTAAGCTCTAGCCATGGACCAAGCCCTGTTCACATATCATATTTTTTAATCCCCACAGGAAGGCTATGAAGTAGGTACTATCATCACCCCTATTATACATGGAAGGAACAAAAGACACATTGCTGAGCTCCTTGCTCCAGGCAAAGCAGCTGGAATCCAGGCAGTCTGGCTTTGGCTCCCACCTATTCATCTTCTTCACCTCCACAAAACGCCATGTAACCCCTGTGTGGTTGCCGTACGGCATTCTCCCCATGGGTGAGGCTTGGTGCAGTGTGCTGAATGCTCCCTGAACCCCACAGCAATCAGAGGAAGGAGGGACTGCTGTCCCCATATTGTCCCTGTCCTGCAAACGTGGAAACCAAGGCTCATGGAAGTAAAGTGATTTGCCCAGGGTCCCACAGATGGTAAGAGAAGGAGCCAGAGTTTGAGCCAGGTCCCTCTGATTCCAAACCCAGCCGTCCAGATGTGCCTCGGGGCCTCTGGAGGCGTCCAGGGAAAATGTTTTTGATGCCCCTTCACAGCATCAATATCATGGCGTCTCTCCCACTAGGGAAAAGCTTTCTGGAATCAACAAGGCCTTCTGTTCCTGCCTACTTTTGCTCCTACCCAAAGGATACCAGATGAGGGGAAGCTCTGGGAGGTAACCACATGCCCCGTCAAGAGCCCAGATCTAGAAGACTGCTCGTAGGGTAAGACCCCATTGGCAAGAGTAGAAGGGAATGACTACTGAGCACACATGGGGGAGGCATGTCAAAGAATATGCCAGAGATACTTATTTTGCCTGCTGTTTCAGATTCTTTTCTCACACATTAGGCGAGCAGTCAGTGATGGAGTCAAGGAACTGATGTAGAAGAGAGTTGAGAGAGGAAACAGCTCCCAGCAGTGACTCTTGCTGGTGCACTTTTTGGGGTGAACTGGTTAGCCGGCAGCCAAAAGGTCAGCATGGGCTCTATGCCCTTGAACAGCTATCTCATGGGCATAGAAGAAAACCAATTTCTACTACCCATGGGCTCTCCATCAAACCTTGCAGGGTTTTCCGTGGAGCCATTGTGGCAGACCATCTCTTCGTGGTGCCTCCGTGTGTCCTGCCATCAGCACCCCCACCCTAGTTAGGCTGGATCCACACCATGTGTTCATTAGGATTCCCATATATGAACTGGGCGGACCTTCTGCAAGTTGTCGACACATGTCAATTGCCTTCAAATTGTGCATGTGCTTTGACTCGGCAAGTCCACTTTAGGGATAGATCTTACAGCAACAGTTCTAGACATGAACTGAGATTTCGGCTCAGTGGTTTCTTCCACTGTACCACTGTACACTCTAGAGTAGTAACCCATATGGCCATCAATATGGGATTCATTAAATGAATGGCCTAGCGGTACCATGGGATACGAGACTGCCTTTCAAATGTTTCTGCAGAAGAATATTTAATGGCATAGAACTGTGTTCAAATTTCATTGGTAAGTGAAAAGAGAGGCTACAAATAACAACTTCCTAGTTTGGTCAGGAAAAGTGTGGAGATATATATATAGAGAGAGAAAGAGCAATGGAACCAGAAGGACATACACTGAACCCGTAATGCTGCTTAATGAATCCACAGGTGATTTTTAATTTCTTCTTATTGCTTATATTTTCCAAATCTTCTACACTGATCATGTGCTTCTTTTGCAATCAGAAAGTTTAAAAAATAGATGTTAAAAATAATTTTGTTTTAAAATTCCCCCTTGCCAGAAAAGAGGAAACAGAAGGGAACCAGAAGGACATATACCGTACCCGTAATGCTGCTTAATGAATCCACAGGTGATTTTTAATTTCTTCTTATTGCTTATATTTTCCAAATCTTCTACACTGATCATGTGCTTCTTTTGCAATCAGAAAGTTTAAAAAATAGATGTTAAAAATAATTTTGTTTTAAAATTCCCCCTTGCCAGAAAAGAGGAAACAGAAGGAGCAGAGGTGGCCTCCATGAGAGCTAGAGCGGAAGGGACAGGGGCAGGCTCAGCTGGTGGGGGTGGGGGTGCCTCTTATATAAGGGGCTGCCTGCATGAAGGACTTCCAGCAGCTGCTTCCCCTCCTCTGGGCAGGGATCATGGAACTCCCCCTGCTGTACGTGCTGGTGGTGTTTGCTGGTGAGTGGGGACAGGAGCACAGCTGGAAAGGGAAGGAGGAACACAGGTAGGCCCTATAATATCTTTTTCCTAGACTGAACTGCTGCTTTAATCTCCACTGCCCTGGCCCCTCAAGCCCTTAACCCTCTGCCCCTTGCAAGGAGCCATCAGCGGCTTCCAGTCCCTTAGAACAGTGGCTTTGGCCAGAGAGGCCTGGGTGGTCAGAGCCGAAGGTTCAGAATCCAGGGACCTGCCGAGCTGGCACCTGTGGCACTTTGGACAAAAATTACAGAAATGATTTCACCCTGTTCCCCTCCGTCCTTTTGACCAAAGAATAACACTCATTTGCATAGAAACAGCACTCCGCATCCACGTTCATGGATCTCCCTTGAACCTGGGAAGTGGGTTCTGTTGACTTGGTGGGAGATGGGGCGATTTCTATTTGATCTTTAGCAGAAGATCAAATGTAAAAATGTGGCTGCTAGCAAATTGGCCCCTCAACGTATGTGATTTTAGAAAGGATGCCTTGGGTCTCTATCCAGGTTCCTCCACTTACCAACTACTATGACCTGGAACAAGTGACTGAGCCTCCATCTGCTCCTCTCTAAACTGGGGATTAAAAATAGTATTCATTGTCAGTTTCTTAGTTTTCATAAATACACCACAATTATGTAAGATGATACCACACTAGAGGAAAGTGGGTGAGGGCTCTATGAGAACTTTCTGTATGATCTTTGCAACTTTTCTCTACATCTAAGTTGACTTATTAAAAAAAATAGTCTTGCCCTGACCAGTTTGGCTCAGTGGCTAGAGCGTCGGCCTGTGTACTGAAGAGTCCCAGGTTCGATTCCGGTCAAAGGCATGTACCTTGGTTGCGGGCACATCCCCAGTAGGGGGTGTGCAGGAGGCAGCTGATCAATGTTTCTCTCTCATAGATATTTCTAACTCTCTATCCCTCTCCCTTCCTGTATGTAAAAAATCAATAAAATATATATTTTTTAAAAATAGTCTTTTTCTCATGGGATGAGATGGAGTCAATCAATTGCTACATGAAAAGGCCCATGGCAAGCACTCACTGTCATTATATTTTTTAATGGATGTAAGTGGTTGTTGTCGTTTTGTTATCCAAGGTCATTGGTTTGGACCAGATAGAGCAGAGGTGCCAGCCAGGGTGCACGGACCTCCCCTGGGATTCACGTCCTCTCCTTGTTGCCGGGCTCCTTGACAGGTGTAACTCCAACCCAGGGCGGGATTCTGAACCTGAACAAGATGGTCAAACAAGTGACCAGGAAGACACCCCTCACCTCCTATTGGTACTACGGCTGTCACTGTGGACGTGGTGGAAAAGGCCAACCCCTCGATGCCACGGACTGGTAACCCTTCCCAGGCAGGCCCACGGGCGGCAATCCTGTCCTCTCCATCTATTTATTCATTCTGTGGATCCGTTCTGTACTATGTGCTAGGAACTCTGCTAAGCTTCGACACAGCCCCAACCCTCCTGGAGCCTGCCTTCTAGAGGGTTCCCCAAAGTCTCTGAAGACAGCCCCCCCTTGCACTCTCAACCCCTAATCTAATTAGAATACCCACACACAATGCCTGCTGCCATTGCATGGGGTTTTTGAAAGGGCCCGCCTCATTTTGCCATTATCTCATCGGATCTTCACCACAATCCTGGGAATCGGCCAGAGGAGAGATGAGAGCCTGGGCCAGGCCCGGTCACTTCCCTGACCCACCACTTTCAGGCTGTGTGAGCTCGGGCAAGTGGCGTGGCCTCCCTGAGTCCCAGTTGCCTCAGCTGTGACATGAGGATAGTCTTAGTACCCCTGTTGTAGGGTGGTTGGGAAGATTAACAGATAATTTGTAGAAAAAGCAGGTGCCTGGGCCCTAGGAAGCACCCTGTAAGTGTTAGCCAGCATGAGCACGCCGAAGACTGGACCCCTCGAGGCCTTGGCTCTTCCAAGGGGGCTCGGGTTCTCCTCTGGGGCAGGGGCTGCCTGAGACCGAGCCGGCTAAGGACGATGCAGTGCGTCTGTGCTCCCTGCCCCACCTCCTGTGCTCTCCCTCCAGGTGCTGCCATGCTCACGACTGCTGTTATCGTCTCCTGAAGCTCCACCATTGCCATTACTTCAGGGACCATTACAACTACACCTTTTCCCAGGGGGACATCCAGTGCTGTGAGTGTCTAGACTGGGGATTCGAGTTGTAGACTGAGGAAGGGAGTTCTGCTTTCATATGCTGTGCAATGATGCACAAGCTACACAACCTCTCTGTTTCTCTCGCATGCCCAGTGGCAATAGTGGGGCGGTGGAGGAGAGGCAGGAGTAGGGGTGGGAGTATGGAGAGGTCCAATGAGGGCTTTGGCTCCTTTAGGATCTGGAAGGCTGGCAGACCTCTGCTTAGATCCCAGCTGTGTGACCTTGAATGCCTTGCTCAACCTCTCCGAACCTCAGTATCTTCATCTGTGAACTGAGGATGGGAACAGTATTCTATTCTACCCCATAGTGTTAATCCAAGAACTAGAATGAGGGCAGACAGAATGAGCTTCACAGATGCCTGCCGCAGGGCATGTCCCATAGATGATCTTGTTTCTACTTCCATCACCACTGATCCTCACAGCAGCCCAGCCAGGAGGCAGCCCCACCCTGATGAGCTCTATTTTATAGACAAAGAAATGGATGAGGAAGTGTTTGCCTGGGGTCACACCGCTGCCAGTAGCAGAGCCTGGGTTGCATCCCAGGTCACTTGGCCCCTGGGTCCGTGCAGGAAGCAGGTGGCAGGTCCAGGGCTGGGAATCAAATGGGCACATTTCCACTGCCCCTGTTCACTGAGGGCTTAATAATAATAACAATGACACGAATAGTAATAGCCGGCATTTATCGAGCACTTCCTTGTACTGAGTGCTTTGCCTTCTTACTTTAATTCTCACCACAGCCCCCTGAGGCAGCGCTTCTCATCATCGACATTTTACAGATAATGAAACTGAAGTACCTTGGTCCCTCCTGCCTCAGAGTCTTTGCACAGGCTGTTCCATCAGCCTGGAACATTCCCCCTCCTCCACCTGGCTTCCCATAGGGAGAGAGACCCTCTGACCTCAGCTCCAATGGCTCTGGCCCCCTGCGTTCCTGCCCTGTGGCCCTGGCATTGTTTCTGACTCCCATAGAGCACAGTTTGATATTCGTTTCTGCGGTTCTCAAATACCTGCTGCCCCACGGGAGTGTGAATCTCAGAGGTCAGTTGTGTTCAGTCCTGTCTCCCTGCCCCCCCCCCCCAGGCCATATGATAGGTGCAAATAAATAAAGGCACACGGGGAGGTCTTGGTAGGTACCCAAGGTCACGCAGCTAGAGTCCAAGTAGCTGGGAAGGACACCCTAAAGCTGAGTGAGGACGGCACTGCCTTCAGCGGTTCCCTCCAGGGACCCTAGACCCAGCCCTGGCTCGGCCTCAGGAATGGACGGACACTGAGCCCCCCTCCTGCACCCCACAGCTGACAAAGGGAGCTGGTGTGAGCGGCAGCTGTGCGCCTGTGACAAGGAGGTGGCCTTCTGCCTGAAGCGTCAGCTGGGCACCTACCAGAAGAAGCTGCGTCTCGCCCGTTTCTCCAGGTCCCGCTGCAAGGGCCAAACCCCTACGTGCTAGAAGAAGCCTGCCCGGCTGTCCCACCCTCCCTACCCGGGTCCTCGGAAGTCCCACGGGATTGCTGACACCCCTGTCCCAGAAGTAACCAACCCCCTGAAGCAGCCTGACTCCCTTAACACACCCCCAGGGTGCGGAGTCAGCCTCTCCTCCACCACCCGCCGTGCCTCTTGGACCTTCTAAAATAAATCTCCCAACAGCAGCTGTGTCCTCGGAGGGAGATTGGGATCTTAGGAAAAGCCAAGGCCAGGGAGCCAGGGGGAAGGTGTTTGGGCCAAAGCAGCAGGTGTTGGGGGCCTGTCACTGCCACTCACTCCCCAGGCCTCCCGCCCCAGTCTCACTCCTCTAATACACTGTCCAAGCTGCGGCCCGAGTGGCCTTTCTAATGGGCAGCACTGATCTGTCTGTCCTCCCGACTCTACTCCTTAAACCTCTCAGGCTCTCCATCACCCCAGGAAGGGCCTCTCGCAGGAGTTTGGAACCCCCCCTTCCCCCGCCCTGTCTGGCGCTGTGTCCCTCTCCCCACTGGGCTTGAGGTCCTGGTGGGCGGGGCCCATGCCTGTGGAGGACTCATTGCATCCCTGGTACCCAAAGCAGTGCCAAGAAGGGGCTGTGTAAATGCCTCTTGAGGGAAGGACTGGACGAAGCCCGAAAGCACAGGCCACATGTCCTCCAGGCCCTTCCTCTCCTGCCCCAGGCCTCTGCTCAGGTGGGCTTTCCGCAGAAATGCTCCACTTGCCGTCTCCAGGTGGCTAAGCCCGCCCGAGGCTCCTCGGGCTCCAAGGGTTGCTTCCTACAGAAGTCTCCCCTGGCTGATTCCTCCTGGCTCCCAGGCCTCACTCCCTCCTCAGAGCTCTCATAGCACTTGATGGGTCTGCAGTTTACCAAGCTGTACCTTGAGTCGACTTATCATTGTCTGGACTTCTCTGATCTCTCCCAACTAGACTGGAGCTCCCGGAGGCCCCAGGCCTCACTCCTTCCTCTGAGCTCCCATAGCACTTGATGGGTCTGCAGTTTACCAAGCTGGACCTTGAGTCGACTTAATCATTGTCTGGACTTCTCTGATCTCTCCCAACTAGACTGGAGCTCCCGGAGGCCAGAGGCTGTGTCTGTCACAGCTTTGTTTCCTCTGCTCCTCTACGTAATAGTGTTCCATTCATGCGAACGGATCAAATGGAGATGGTGGCGGATGCTGTTAGTGCTTCACTTCAGATCCCCTTCTGGCCCAGTTCCCCTACTCCCAGCTCAGCCAGATGTTGGCTGTGAACTGTTCACATCTGCCTCTTAAGGATTGACCTTGTCTGCTGGGAACTACCTTGCCTATCCCCCCTACCCTCCACATCACCCACCTCTAACCAATGCATATGGAATATAATACCAGGGAACGGATCATTGCCCACCCCCATCTGCGTGGGACCACCTGGGTGGTACAGTGCATGTCCCAGAGCTCCTCCTGGCATCAGGCTGAGGGTAGACATCTGGAACCACCTCTGCTTGCTTTGTCCCCTGGCCTATCCTGTTGCCCTTGTTCCCTTACAGGTTTCTCGTGAGAGCACTCCCTCCATAAATTCTTCACTTGCCCAAGAATCCTCATCTCAGGCATGGCTTCTAGGGAAACTGAGTTTGGATGGATGGATGGATGGATGGATGGATGGATGGATGGATGGATGATGGGGGATGGATGGATGGATGGATGGATGGATGGATGGATGGATGGATGATGGTTGAATGGATAGCTTTTTCATATAAGGATCCACAATCTGTCATTCATATGTAAGCAGCCATGTCTCCAGCAACAGGGCTGAAATAGCTTTTTCATATAAGGATCCACAATCTGCCGTTCATATGTAAGCAGCCATGTCTCCAGCAACAGGGCTGAGGCACCTGGAGTCACCCACAACCTCCGGCCTGTGGCGCCCAGATGAGAAACAGCTGGCCAAGCAGTTTTCCTTCTATGTGAAGCTCAGTGCCTCGTACGAGGCAGTAGAATAGGAAGGAAGAAGTATGGGGCCCAAGTTCAAATTTTAGTTATACCACTGGCTAGCCATGTGACCTTCCAGGAGGGATCTTGCTTTCCTTGTGTGTGAAGTATCAATGAAATTAAGAAGAAAATAAGATGAGGTTAATGTTTTCAACAGGATTAATGCCTACGCTCTTAGCACAGTGCTTGGCACATGGTAACCCCTCTTTATTTTTATTTTATTTTTTAATATAGTTTTATTGATTTTTTACAAAGAGAAAGGGAGAGGGATAGAGAGTTAGAAACATCGATGAGAGAGAAACATCAGTCAGCTGCCTCCTGCAGAGCCAAACCAGTCAGGCTAGTAACCCCTCTTTAAATGTTAACTGCATTGTTGTTGTTGTTGTTGTTGTTACTAGGTAGTAACCAAATCTGCAGTCACCCCCAAGCTACTAGTAAGCCAGGAGGAGAATAGTTCATCAATGTTCCCCTCTTTCCACCCAACTCCTCTCTCCCTTCTGTATGACTGTGCAGCTGTTCACTTAGATCCTCATGCATGATGTCCACTTCATCCAAGGTCGAGAGCTGGCGATTCCACAATCCATCAGAGCTCCCATGTTCCGGGCTCTGTGGCTTTGACAAGGTCAGTGTTGGCAGGTATGGGCATTTATCCCCCTTTTAAAATCGAACAACCTGATGCTCAGAATGGGGACGGGAACGGCCCGAGGTCCCGCAACCAGCAAAAGGCAGAGCCAGGTGGCCACCCCAGACCCTTCCCACTCTGCCCCCTGGCACCCCGCCCTGTTTATACTGATCAGGAAGCTTCCAGCAGAAAACGGTGACTTAATGGGCTTCAGCAATGAGGGCATTTATGAGCTCACAAGACAATCAGTCCAGGGGGAAGGTGGCTCTTTAGTGGCTTGATGGCGTCATCAGCACCTGGCTGGCCACCCTCTCTGTGTTGGTTGGGTCGGTCTTCCAGGTGGCTCCTCCTGGCTCCGAGGCGGCAGCTGTGATCCAGACCTCGAGCCAGGACATGTCAACATCCAGCAGAGAAAATGCTGCCTCTTCTGCGTCTCTTTTTAATTAGCCCTATCACCACCACCCAGCAGCCCTCCCACTCAGGACCGGCCACCTGAAACCATGAGGCCCCAGTGATTACCCAGGTCGGTTTAGATTCCTCGGGACTTATTTACCTCTCAGACAGGGCAAGGTCCATGTCTCTAAGGGATGAGTAGCTGCTAAGATGGGGGCTGTTGAGATTATTGATAGGATTGGTGCTGGGTGGGCAATCCCAGGGTTGGGTCCGGAGCAGGGCTGTCTGTAGTGCTTCCCTCTGTGAGCTAGGAACCTAGGGAAGAGCCTGGTGATCACATAGTAGGTATTAGTAGGTATTTGTTGAATGAATGAATGAATGAATGAATCCCACGTTGGTAAAGACATGGAGCTTTGGACCAAGAGGAGAGATGGGGTCTCAGGGCAGCCAGAACTGAGTCCCTGGAGTAAGGTAAGCCCTTCCCACCCCTGAGCTCTCCTCTGGGCCAGTTTCCTGTCACTGGGGTTGGAGAAGAGGCACAGGGAAGGGAGACTCACAGGCACCTCCGTCTGTCCCTGTCCCTCATGGACCCTGGATGTAGGAGACAGACAGAAGGACGCATTCATTGAGCTTCCTGTTCCTCTGAGGTCAGTTTCTGCAAAGGGGCACCCGTGGGAGGGGCAGAAGGGACACCGAACACCTGGGCTGCCCACTTACCCACTCCTCTCCACTCCCTTGGGGCACCTGCACTTTCCAGCTGCAGAAACTGAAACTTTAGGATGAGTCACTTGCTGATAAGTGGCAGGGCTGGGATTTGAACGCAGGTCCCTCTGGCTGCAGAGCCATGTCTCACCAGCCTACCTCCCACACTCTTTACTGGGACAATTGGTGACTCAGCCCTGGGTCCCCTTCAGGGGAGAATAGCCACGCCCGGGGACCAGGCGATGAGGCTGGGTGCGGCAAGGCAGGAAACCTGGGTAAAGGGCTAGTGAGTAATAATCTTATCGACAATAACAATAGTGCTCAAGTAGAGCCCTCACATTTGGGGCACTTTCTCCCACACAGAGCCCCTTCCCACCACTGGCTGACCCAATCCACGGGTCACCTGGATTCAGGGTCTCACCTCTGGGGTGTGGGGGCCAGGCCCAGGCTAATGCCTCTCCACGTCTCTGTTTTTCCAGCAGGATCTCACTCCCCACACATCCTCCCCTCACTGCCATGTGCTGGTGGGGCTGGGGCTCCTGTCCCTTCCACCACATTTCAGTGTCCCTGGAGGGACAATGAGGACATTGACACTCGGGGTCCTGCATCCTTGCTCACTGCTGAGAGCCAGCCTGACCCTGGGGCAGTCTGGACGACCCAGAGTCAGGGACTGACTGGCTCTCTCGCTTAGGAAGCTCTGGATTTTTTTTGTTTGTCTTAGTTTTTTCACTTAAAGAAGAGATTTTAAAACAGTTTGTGAAAACTTGAAGCTGAGAAGGCAGGCCGAGGGATTCCTCCCTGTTCACTCTCTGCCTTGGGTTCCTGGCCAAGCCTTGCTCACCTTGGAGCCTCTCGGGAAGGTACTTGCCAGAGCTCTTTGCAAGAGAGTTGAGCTGACAGTTACTCACTCCCTCAGGAAAACGTCCTTGTGCTCCCAACTGGAAGCATCGCCCCCCTCCCCACCCCTGCCCCCAAACCATCATCACCCTTACCACTCCCTCTCTCTCTGCCTTAATTCTAATTCTCTGGTTTATACTTCCTGGTGGTTTTCTTCATCACTTACTCATTCAGTTTATCTCACTCTAGTGCTCGACTAGAATATAAACACGCCGAATGCAGGGACCACAACATCCCCAGCATCCAGAACAAAGCTGGAGACATGTAAAATATCTGTTGAATGAATGGATGAATGGATGAATGGATGGATGGATGGATGGGTGAATGAATGAATGAATGAATGAATGAAAATTGATAGGACAGCTCATTCTATTCCTCTCAACTGAGCTATTTTCCAGCTGTGTGACCTTGGGTTAGTGACTCTACTTCTGTGATTCTCGATTTGTGATCCCTAAACAGGGGTGATCACACCTACCTCTTGGGGCTGTTTATGAATTCCATGAATGGGAAGTTTTTACCAAACCCTCACCTCTCATTTTTTTCCTTTTTTTTTTTAAGTTTTTATTGATTTCAGAGAGGAAGGGAGAGGGAGAGAGAGATAGAAACATTAATGATGACAGAGAATCATCGATTTGCTACCTCCTGCACTCCCCCTCTTGGGGATCGAGCCAGAAACTTGGGCATATGCCCTAACCTGGAATTGAACTGCGACCTCCTGGTTTATAGATCGATGCTCAACCACTGAGCCACACCAGCTGGGCACCCTCACCTCTTTCTTGATGAGTACTTACAGTTGGTGAGCAGTTTGGGACAGAGTGGAAGCGGTAGGTGTGCAGATTGGAAAGGGAACACGTTTTATCGCCTCCCAGCCCCTCCCTCACGACAATCACAAATCAGCCACCCCTCCCAAGAACACTGCCCTACTCCCAGGAGGCCTTGGAAGTGGGTCGAAGGTCATTCTCCTCTGGAGTCCCCTCCAGGAGCCAGGTTGGGCTGAGGCGAGCCAAAGCCCAGACTACCTGCTCCCCTCAAGGACCCAGCCTGAGATGAGCTGGTGCTGGTCTGGGCTCTGCAGACGGCCTGCAGCAGTGCCCCTCCCTGGCCCTGAGCACCCCAGGTCCCGGAAACGCATCTCAGAAGGAAGAGGAAGAATCCACCTGGTTTCCTAAGAGGGCGATGGGAAGGCGCAGTTCTCTAAGCTAAGCACCTTACATCCTTTTCTCACTGACACCCCATTACTCTACAGATGAGGAAGCAGGCTCTGTGAGAACCACTCCAGAGGCCACTCACTCAGCCAGAAGCAGCAGAGGCCCGGCTCCGGAGGGGAAGCCACAGGAAGCCTGCATCCCCGAGCCGCCCTCCCATGAATCCCTGGGGGAACTTGTTTAAAATGCAGGCTGTAACCCTGACCGGTTTGGCTCAGTGGATAGAGCGTCGGCCGGCAGACTGAAAGGTCCCAGGTTCGATTCCAGATTGTGGGCTTGATCCCCAGTAGGGGGCATACAGGAAGCAACCAATCAATGATTCTCTCTCATCATGGATGTTTCTATCTCTCCCACTCCCTTCCTCTCTGAAATCAATAAAAATGTATTTTTTTTAAAAAATAGTTGGGTGAACTAACAGGCCCTCGAGAGATGCTCAGGACAGCCGGCTCCACGCTGACACCACCTCACCCTGACATCGTCCTCAGGTGCCCCGTGAGTCAGTGCGAAGTGGATTCTCATCTCTGGGAAGTCCCCCACCAGAGAGAGGAAGAGGAGAACATGGATCTGCTCTTGAGTGAAAACACGGCGGGCAGCAGGGCAGGGCAGTCAAGGAGCTGTGGGCTGGGAGCCAGGAGACCCCACATGAGACCCCTTGTCACTCCTTTGCTCCGTGACCTCTATAGGGACCAGAATGTGCCACCCCAAGATATGCCACATTGGCATAAGAATGAGTTTGAGCCGAAGGCAACTGAGAATTGACAGACACCCCAGGGTTCTCTGTTCTCCCCTTGTCGCCTAAAGTTTCCCTTTGAAGAAGGTGCCCACACCCCTGTCCCTGCCCTCCTACCAGGGAGAGGAAAACAGCTCTTATCTTCAAAGATGGGGCGTCAACACCAAGATGAATTTGCATCAACAAACTTTACTGATATAGCCCTTATCTTCCACTGGTTTCCTCCTATATTGCCTAGTCATTCCCCCCAGTTGATAGTCCCTTGAGGTCTAAACCCTCTATCCTTTGCTAAGAACGTAGATAAGCACCAGTCTGACCCCTTCTGTGAGTTTCACTTCTTGACTGTGAACTCCCGGGCATGTAGATATTAGTCAATGTCTCCTGCCTTTTCTCCTGTTAATGTGTCTTTTGTCAGTTCAGTTCCCAGGTCCTCATGCACCACACCTAAAAGCGCGGAGGGAAAGGTTTTCCGCAGCAACCCTGGCCCGCAATTCCCCATTAACACCCAAGAGCCCAAGAGAAACAACTCATGTTCTATGGAAAGAAAAGTAAAGCAAGATGCGCAACAGGAGCCCTGGCCAGTGTGGTTGAGTCGGTAGGAGCGTCATCTCATACACCCAGAGGTCTCAGGTCGGACTCCCAGTCAGGGCACACGCCTAGGTTTCAGGTGCGTGTGGGAGGCAACCAATCAAGGTTTCTCACATCCATGTTTGTTTTCTCTCTCTTCCTCCCTCCCTCCCTCCCTCCCTCCCTCTCTCTTTCTCTCTCTCTCTTTCTCAATCTCCCTTCCCCTCTCTCTAAAAATCAATAAAAATGTCCTCGGGTGAGGATTAGAAAAAGATAAGTTAAGTATATTCTCCTTGACTCTATGGGGAAAATGAGCCACAGGAAAGGCTGGTGAGAGAAGCGCTCTAACATAGCGGTCAGGAGTGTGGCTCAGGGTCCCGCACACAAGGGCTTCCCGCTCTGGGCTCTCCTGACTCCTGGGGGTAGGATCTTGGGAACAAGTTATTGAATCTCTCTGAGCCCAGTTTCTTTACTACAACACCGGGTTCTAATACCGCCTTCACCAGGTGGTGTGAGAGATGAAGGGCAGCGTAGCGGCCTGCCTGGCATGTAGAGACCAGCCCGCGGATCCCGGGGCAGCTGTCGGGACTGTCTGGTTGTTAAATGAATGTTATCAGCCTTGCCAGCATCACTGTGTTTTCTTCCTTCCCCGGAGGGCTCGCCCTCACCCACGCCAGCAGGCCACGGGGAAGGGGCCCTGCCTCAGCTGCCTCGACTGAACACCCGGTTCTAATACCGCCTTCACAAGGTGTTGTGAGAGATGAAGGGCAGCGTAGCGGCCTGCCTGGCATGTAGAGACCAGCCCGCGGATCCCGGGGCAGCTGTCGGGACTGTCTGGTTGTTAAATGAATGTTATCAGCCTTGCCAGCATCACTGTGTTTTCTTCCTTCCCCGGAGGGCTCGCCCTCACCCACGCCAGCAGGCCACGGGGAAGGGGCCCTGCCTCAGCTGCCTCGACTGTGGCCTGCAGGGCTGGGGGCAGCCTGTGGATGCCATTAACTAGTTACTCTCCCCTCCGGGGACAGCAGGCAGCCTGTCAAGGTCTGCACTGAAACGTTGCCTGGGGGCGGCCACATTGATTCAGCACACTTTCCTGGGCAAAGAGGTGGGCTCCGGGGTTGGTACCCTTTTGCGCTGCTGTGGTTCCCGGGGCAAACTCCTTGACTTCTCTGTGCTCCAGTCTCTTCACACACAGGACCGGGAGTTCGTAGTACTTCCCTCACGGGTTACTATGAGGATCAGTGAAACCATGTGAGGACGCTCTCCACATTGGGACCCGCTCCAGGAGTCAGGCACCAGGCCAAGCAGTGCGGGTCAAAAAGGAGCCCCAGTCCCCGTCCATGGGATGTCCCCGTTTCCATGAGAAGCTCTAACGCTGCTAGAGGGAACCAGTTCAGGCTGGGGAGACGGCCCCGAACTTCAGGGCCTGCGAACCCGGTTCAGGTCCTGGCACCGCTAACGTGTGTGTGTGACCTTAATTAAGCAAGATGCCTTTCTGTCTCTCACTTTCCCACTGTGTACCATGGGATGAGCTGAGGCTATATTGGGTCATGGATAAAAAAAACACTTTGAAAAGTATACACTGTCTTGGAGGACTGGGGTGTTCTGCAGAGGAAGAAAGTCTGCAAGCTGGAACGCGTTTGAACTTGGACTGGATGCTTGACAGGACAGCACCCCTGTCTTAGATAAAGTGATCCTCACAGAAGATAATAGCAGGTTCGAGGTTTACAGCCAGCTCGTTTCTTTGAAACCTGAGTAATCTCGGCGTCCAGCAGCTGGCTCACTTCGGTTTAGAAAAGCAATTGGGCAACATTCCGGTGTTTTCAGTCAGCTGTTTAGAGCGGATGACTCACAGAGTTTTAGACACGGCAACGAAACAGTTTTAGATTCTCTAAATCGGGGCTTCTCAGACTTGATAAATGAGTTGTTGGCCAACTCCCAGGCCCTGTCATTCTGAAAATGATGGATTGGTGAGTTTGAGAGGTGACGTTTCTTCCATGCTATTCGTCTCACTTTCTCCCCAGCTCCTGGCTGGAATAGGAATGGGACGGCTGGGAAGGTCAGTGCAGAGGAATTAGCACAATGGCCGGGAATCTTCCAGAAAGGATAAGGTCAAAGGAGAGGCGGACAGTAAAGGCAGCTTCTAACCAGGAATGACAGCAATAGAGGAAAGGAGACTTCATGTGGAACTGGCCTCAATTCCCGATACAGCAGGGACCCGGGGTGGCGGGGCAGGAGGGGGGTTTAGGGCCACGGAGCAGGCAAGGGGTCTGTGGATGGAAAATGACTGAGAGGATGCATCAGGGGTCAGAGGGGATTCTGGCTAAACCAACTCAGCAAGATTCCTGTGGAAGGCAGGCCAGGTGACCAGGCACCTCGGAGGGTGGGGGTGAAGAATTTGATCAGATATCGATGGTGAGGAGATATCCAGGGTGGGGGTTCAGGCTAAACCAACAGGACAGGATTCCTGCTCTTGAGGACGAGGCCTGGTCAAACTTAGGTCTGAGAGGAGCCTGACTGAAGTTTGGTCAAGGAAGGAGTCTTTGTCAGTCTCCCCTCTTGTTCGAGGAAAGAAGGGACATTGTTTCCTCTGAACAATTTAAGTCCATTTCTCACTTGGTCACCTTTTGCTCAGGAAGGATCAGCTAGACCACGCGCTGAGACTTGGTTGTAGCGTAGCGGCCAGCCAGTTAAAGGGAGAGTATCTATAAAAAGAAAAGAAAAACAGAGATTAGTAGCTGGAAACCCAGAGGACAGCCCTCCGAGCAGCGTTCTAGCTGCTGAGCTGTGAGCAACTTTAGGTGACGGAGGGAGGACAGCAGCGGCGATCCAACACGTCTCCCGCTTTGCAGTTTCAAGGTCATTGTCAATGGCATCGGTTGCTGCACTGAACTCTCTGAGTGGCCCACACGACAGGCATGAAGGTTGCTCGTTCATGAAATTTTGTGGAGATTTCTCTGAAGTTTACATCAAATCGTCCAGCTCCTGTTTGCTGGACGGCTGGAAAAGGGCGGTTTTAATGCTCAGTGAGGCCAAAGGTCAGGAAGGCAGGAGAATAAAGAGAAACGTGGATTTGGAGACTTGTAGCCAGACATTGGGGAACCCACAGGGTGTACTATAGTTTTCCATTGAAACACAAAATTGCTGTCTGCGGTCCTTTCCTTTTTTGATCTGCCTGGCGGGTGTGGCTCAGTGGTGGGGTGTCGACCTGTGACCCAGAACATCATGGTTCAATTCCTGGTCGGGGCACACGCCTGGGTTTCAGGCTCGATCCCCAGTCCTGACCTATGATTCTCTCCCATCACTGATGTTTCTCTCTTTCTCCCTCTCCCTTCCTTGGCATGCAGGAGACCGCTGACCTATGATTCTCTCCCATCACTGACGTTTCTCTCTTTCTCCCTCTCCCTTCCTCTCTCTGAAATCAATAAAAACATACTTTTAGAAAAGATAACAAAAGTAAAGCTACTCTTGCTTTCAAAATAAGCCTCTGCTCTCAATAGACTGTTTAAAGGCAGCACGAGTGGTAACTGGCTCTGCAGGCCAATCTTCGTCTAGAATCCGCTCCATCACGAAGAATTCTGCCCTGTGGCTGATTGCAAATGTTTTCAGAGAAGAATCAGAGTAAAAAACATAAATCAGATGAAAATGGCTGTGGTTAAATATCTGATGCAAGTTCATTTGACCCCCCCCCCCCCAAAATGTGGCTATTTCTGCAACACCCAACATTTAAAAATAATAACTGGAAATATGACTGATAACATCAAATCATAACATGCCATGAACAGCAAGGACATGGATCCATTTCTAGAAATTCACACAGTTTCTGAAATAACATTTTGCACATACAAATAAAACCAAGGAAGGTTAAATATTTCTTAGTTGACAATGCTGTCCATGCAACCTAACATGTCAAATAAACCAAATTATTTGCAACAGCCTTCCTTTGGGGGTGGGGGGGGGGTCCTCTGGGAAATCTCAAGGTCAGTTCAAGAACAAGAAGGTTTCACTTAGGGCTTGGTTTTGGGAAGTCCAGATTGTCAACAATGTAAAAAACCTTAGACCTTTGCAACAGCCAAGGACATGATAAAGATTAATATACTGTGCAAGAGATCATTCTGATAAGACAAGATCTTGGTCCCTGGGCTGATTATCTTTTACAATCTCCTGTTAACAGCAGATAAATAATCCAAGAAAACTTGGTTGTTTTAGCAGAGAGAAAACTACATGCTAGTTTTGCATCAGTGTACTTTTTTATATCAAAGTTAAGTTTTAAAAGAACGTATAAATAAATCTCTTCAATCTTCGCCAGTTTGACCGCACAAGTAGCTGCCTAGATGTCTTCAAATCCATCTGAATGGATGAATATCCAGTCTATTTCCAATGTGCCTTTTTCCTTTTCAGCCTCAGTAGCTTTTGGGGGTCCCTGAGGCCCTTCAGAGCCCCAGAGGGGGGAAAGGGGCTTGAATATTCAAGTGACCCAGGGGCTGGAGAGGGCAGGGAAAAGGTCTAACAGAGGTGGACAGAGGGATGGAGAAGGTCCTATCAAAGGATTCAAGGGAACTAAAGCGGTAAGAAGGGGAGATGGGAAGGAAAGTTCTCAGAAGAGCCAGTTTGGGGACATCTCAAGTTTCCCAAAGAGGCCATTGAGATTCCGTATTATCCTTGGGAAAGTCATGCCACCTAGAAAGGAAGCAGACGGAGTTGGCGGAGCAGATAGTCATCAGGGGTTGGAGAAGGGAGTTTCCAGTGCACTGAGAGCTCCTTTCTTCTTAATTAGCGTGCCTGTACCTTGTCCACAGAAGCACTTGAGACTCTAACCAGACTGGCCTCATACAAACACAGATGCCTCAGGCTCTACCCTAGCTTCTAGAGCAGTGGTAGCCAACCTTTCAGACCTCACGGACCACCGGTTGGCGACCGCTGTTCTAGAGCAGTGATGGCGAACCTATGACACACAAGTCAGAGGTAACACGGGAACTCATTTTTTTGGTTGATTTTCTTTGTTAAATGGCATTTAAATATATAAAATAAATATCAAAAATATAAGTCTTTGTTTTACTATGGTTGCCAATATCAAAAAATTTCTATATGTGACACGGCACCAGAGTTAAGTTAGGGTTTTTCAAAATGCTGATGCCGAGCTCAAAAGGTTCGCCATCACTGGTCTAGAGTCTACTCAGTCCTCACCGAGCTGCAGGCTCAGGAGCCTGCTCATCAGTGGATCCTGAGCTATGTGTCAGGAGTGAAGACAAAGGCTTCCAAGGCACACACCTAGGGTCCTGGGTGAGAGGTCCAGGGGCCCAGCGATGAACTGGGTCCTACCTGGGTCTCGAGCACATAACTGTTAAAGAAAACCAGAGCTGGCCCTGGCCGTGTGGCTCAGTTGGTTGGGCGTTGCCCCTGCACTGAAAGGTTGAGGGTTCAATTTCTGGTCAGGGCATAATTGCAGGTGGGGGCGCTTGCCAAAGGCAGCCAGCCCTGTTCCACTCTCACATCGATGTTTCTCTCTCTCCTGCTCCCTCCCACTCGCTCTCTAAAAATCAATTTAAAAAATATTTTTTTAAAAAACCCCACAGAGCTGGACAGTAGCTTAATGAAGAAAAGCAGACTTTTAACCAAGAATGATTGCAACAGGGGGGAAGAGACCTCAGTCTGGGATGGGGCTTATTTCCAAATACAGCAGGGACAAGGGGGCATTTATAGCCAGGGAGCAGGCTGGGGGTCCGTGGATGGAAAATTACTAAGAGGAAGCGTCATGGGTTCAGGGGGGTTCATGCTAACTAACTCCACAGGATTCCTGCTGAAGGCAGGCCGGGTGCAGACGCCACCTGGGATGGTGAGGATGAGGAATTTGATCAGATACCCAGGGTGGGGGATTCTCTGGAAACTGGCTGAACAAGATTCTTGCTCTGGAGGACAAGACCCAACGAGGGCCCAGTCAAAAAAAAAAGAGCTCAAAGGCTCTGACTGAAGTTTGGTCAAGGACATTTTATCAGTTACAAGGGCTGTGCTTGGTTTAAAAGGCAGACAGCTGAGTAACACATTTTAAGAAAATGCCCTATCATAAAATATTAAAAATGTTCTAAATACATTTTTAATTAAAAGAGGAAGTTACAAAATGTGCACATGCTAGGTGGATGAGGATGGTGATGTATAATTTTGTATTTATTAGGAGGACACACCTCTTACACTCCCCCCGCCCCCCTGCCCTAGGGTGCACCGTCTCAAATATAGAAATATGTGAAATGAGGGCCATGACCACAGGTGGGCCTAGTCCCTGTGGACATCATTGGGTTGTACCAGTGGATATCCTATATAATAAAAGCCCAGCGACCGAAACAGCACAAAACCAGAATGACCAGAGACCAGAACGACCATGGTCCCTCACCCCGGCAGGCCCCACCCCCCAGCGGGGACCCCCATCCCGATCTGGGGCCCCCATCAGGGCAGGCCAGCCGGCCCTCACCCGTGCACTGGGACTCTATCCTATATAATAAAAGGGTAATATACAAATTGACCCTAATGGCAGAATAACCAGAATGACCACTTGACCAGTCACTATGAGGTGCACTGACCACCTTTTGGTCCCTTTCCCTGGCCGGCAGGCTCCAATCGCCCGATGACAAATGGGGAACTGGGGGTGGGTGGTGGGGGATGCGGGCAGTGCCAGGCCAAGGCCCCCACCCCACCAGTTGCCCCACACACAGAGGGTGACCCACAGCGGGTGCGGGCCCAGTGAACGGGCGGGAACAGCGGACATCTGGGTCCCTTCCCCCGGCCGTCAGGCTCCAATCACCGAT
>NW_005359117.1:231513-247961 GCF_000412655.1 Myotis brandtii
GCCTTTTGGTCCCTTTCCCCTGGCCGGAGGCTCCAATCGCCCGATGACGAATGGGGAACTGGGGGTGGGTGGCGGGGGATGGGGGCAGTGCCAGGCCAAGGCTCCCAACCCGCCGGTTGCCCTACATACAGAGGGTGACCCGCAGTGGGTGCGGGCCCGGTGAACGGGCGGGAATGGCGGACATCTTGGTCCCTTCCCCCAGCCGTCAGGCTCCTGGCAGGCCAGGCCTAGGGACCATACCCTTGCATGAATTTCGTGTGCCGGGCCTTAAGTATGAGTATAAGTGAGCTTTGCTAACTTTTTGTGATGCATATAGCCTCCCAATGTCCCCACACCTGACAGCTGTCTGCAACGCCCACAGAACTTGTTTACAAATACAGATTTCCGGCCCTGGCCTGGTTGCTCAGTGGGTTAGAGCGCTGTCCAGTATACCAAAAGGTTGTGGCTTCAATTCCCAGTCAGGGCACATACCTAGGTTGTGGGTCCCATCTTTAGTCGGGGCAAGTACTGGAGGCAACTGATCAATGTTTCTCTCCCACATTGATGACTCTCTCTCTCTCTCCCCCTTTCCTTTTGTCTCTCTCTCAAAACAACAACAACAAAAAAGCCCCCCAAGCAAACAAACAAAAAACCCCCACCAAAACAAAACGATAAAACGTATTCTTGGGTGAAGACTAAAAAAAAGATCACTACACAATGGCTATCAACCTACCACCCCAAATTACTCTTATGGACAAGCAGCCAGCTTAAATGTGTAGAGCTCTATTTTCATAATATCACTCACTTGCTCAAAAGTCTCAGTAAAAAATCAATAGAAACATATCCTCACGTAAGGATTAAAAACAAACAGATTCCTGGCCCCCAGAGCAGAGGTTCCTATTGGCCGTGGGGATGTGTGTTTAACAACAGGTAGTTCCAAAGCAGCCCACCTACCTGGCAGGCCCTCGGGGACCTTTGGGGTGTACCAGGTTCCACCTGTGCAGAGCTCTCCCCTCCCCTGGGACTAAATTCCTAACCCTTTCGGTCCCAGTGGAGAATGCAGGTGACACTGGGAAGTTGTGCTCTCTGAGCTGGGGTCCCGAGGTCCCCCTGGATTGGCAGATGGGGCCTGAGATGTGTGATCCGGTCCTTTATGTCCAGCACATCCGGTTCTCTGTGCTCGCTGTGATGGAGATGGAGTACAGCGGTCCAGACAGACCCCAGGAGAATCTGTGGGGGAGCCTGGCCCGCAGCGTCAGCCCACCACCATCCTGGTTGGACAGTAGTAGCCTCCTGGTTCAGTAAACTCCTTTATCAGATATCCCATCCTCAGCACTCTGTGGAGTGCTGACTACTGTGTCTGTCTCCTTCCCTAGACTGAGCTTGTTGAGGAAGAAATTTATACTTTGTGGTTATTGTTCAATCTCCGTATCCGCAGGACCCAGCCAGTGCTCCATCGATGTGTGTTGAAGGACTGATGGTGGGTGTTTCAGTGAATGAATGATGGGTACTATCTGGCAGCCCAGAGAGGAATGATGACCTCTGCTGGGGAAGACGTCACCTGGAACAGGTGTCACCTGGAGGTAGCATTTGAGCCTGGCCTTGGTGGATAGGAGGGATTTAGCTAGCGCAGGGGGCGGGGGTGGGGAGGGGGCGAGTAGTTGGATGGGCATTCCAGGTTCAGGGCACCGCGAGGCCTCTGAACAGGCTGTGGCACCTGCTTGCCCTGGGCTCGGTTTGGGTCGCCCCACAGGTGCTGCTGCTCCCTCCTGAGAGCTCGCCAATGCTCCCCAAATAGGACCACTACCACCCCAGTGTCACCCCTGGCCACATCCAGTGTGGTAAGTGCTTCACAGGCAGCCTGGGAAGAGTGGGAAAAGAGGGGTCACCTTCTGTCCTGGACACTGACCTTGGCCCTCAGGGCTTATGTTTAGGGCCCACCATTTGGAGTCAAAACCCTTGGGCTTCGGTTTTGTGGTTCTCTCCCAGGGCAGGTACCATTTATTGTGTGCCTACTGTGTGCCAGCCACTATAATGGGTCATTTGTGTGCACAGTATCATCAAATATTTCCAACAACCTAGGGAGGGAGGTGTTATTAGCCCATTTGATAGCTGAGGAGGTTTCTAGGAGGTGGTAGGATTGTTGAGGTTCCCGGGGGGGAGGGGGGCTCTTGCTATCTGGGTGATGTGTGAGTGGGATGGTCTCTCTGGCTAAGCAGACGTGAGCACTCCAGTTTCCTTCCCAGGCTGGTATGAGTCCCGGGAGCAAGTGTCAGAAGCAGATCTGGAAGGCGACCAGAGCTGTCCTTGTGTCTGCAGCAGCATCTGGGCACATGCACTGGCTGGAAGCTCATTTTCAGGAGCAAGACATGGAGGATGTCCACACCCCCTTTGGATATTAGGGCACTGAGTTGTCTCCCCTGGTCCCCTGAGGATGCCGCCTAGCCTGGCAGTCTAATGGGGTGCCCATCCCTTCATCCAGCACAAACCCAGACCAGGGAGACATCCATGACTGGGAGGCCAAAGGGTGAGCCCAGCGCTTGTCCAGACCGCCCCACCACAAAGTCAAAATGCCATGACCCCTATATTGCCTGCTCAGCTCCTCAGTTCCTGTTCCCAGGAGGGTCTGTGAAGTCTTTGAGGGCAGGGACTACTCATTTGTTCATTCAATCACTCAGTCACTCAACAAACACAGGTTGAGCGCCTGCTATGTGGCAAGCATGCTGTTGGGCACTGGGGAGCCTGTGTATCAACCATGGTTTGGTTGGAGCAGCAGAACTACTAGGGGATGCCTATGTATAAAATAAGGGATTTTTTTAAATGGAGATTTTACTTTCCAGGATTGTGGGAGCCAGTAAAGCAGTCTGTGTGAGGCTATTTCTTTCTTTCTTTCTTTTTAAAAAATATATTTTTACTAGAGGCCCAGTGCATGAAATTCTTGCATGGGTAGGGTCCCTAGCAGCTGCCGGCTGCCAGCCAGGGCCTCCCTTCCCCCGACTGCCAGTTGCCAGCCGGGGACTTCCTTCATTCCTGAAAATATATTTTTACTAGAGGCCAGTGCACGAAATTCGTGCATGGGTAGGGTCCCTAGCAGCTGCCGGCTGCCAGCCAGGGCCTCCCTTCCCCCGACTGCCAGTTGCCAGCCGGGGACTTCCTTCATTCCGCAGTGCTCCCTGATGGTCAGCACACGTCATAGCGAGCGGTCAAACTCCCAGTTGGTTGAACTCCCCAGGGGACAATTTGCATATTAGCCTTTTATTATATAGGATTGATTTCAGAGAGGAAGGGAGAGGGAGAGAGAGAGAGAGAAAAACATCGATGATGAGAGAGAATCATTGATTGGCTGCCTCCTGCATGCCCCACACTGGGATCGAGCCCACAACCCAGGCATGTGTCCTGACTGGGAATCAAACAGTGACCTCCTGGTTCATAGGTTGATGCTCAACCACTGAGCCACACCAGACAAGCGAGGCTATTTCTTTTTGTGCTGGCACTGCTGCCTCAGGTCTTACAGCCTACGTGGCAGGTCAAACTGAACTGCGGAGCCCCTGAGGGCAACCTGGGACCCCTCAGCCTCTCACCACATCCAAGTCTCCAACAAGAGAAGCTAAGGAGGCCATCTGGCAGGATCAGTTTCAAACACCAGTCAACGACCCGTATTTCTAAGGCAACCTGCTGTTGGATGTCTATGTGTCTGTGTTGTCTGCCTACTTTTATATAAAGCTCCACCCAGGAGGCATGTATGGTACATACTGTACATTTCAGTATCTCCTTCAAAAGGAGGGCTATGCAGTGTTGAAAGAGATGACCTTCCTGCTGGTTCTCTTGCCAGCTAAGAGAGGGTCCAATAAAACAGTCAAGGAGACCGCCTCTTCCCGAGTGTCAGCCATCACTTGGCTTTCATCATTTCCGCCCGAGCAGTTCACAGCCCTGAGGGTGGATCCAGGGCAGTGGGCCTGGAGGACCTCAGTGGGGTCCCCTCCACTGAAGATGAAGCCCAGAGCCCCAGCCAGACCAACCAGCCAAGGACAGACTCCCAGGAGGCAGTGAGAGCAGAGAAGGAAGGGAGCTGGTTCCCAGATGGAATCAGGGGGTGCTCCTGGGAAGCCCCAATGTGGCTGAGTCCCTGAGCCACTCCAGGTTCCGTTTTCTCTCTGTGTGGGCTGGAGTGGAAGACAGTGGTTTAGAACCAGCATCTGATGTCTGTGTGCTGTGTGACTTCGGGAAAGTCTCCTAACCTCTCTGAGCCTCAATGTCCTGGCAGGTAAAAGAAGGTTCTCCATGGACCCTTCCGGCTCAAACCCACGTCAGCTTGTAATGTCGCTTTCATAACCTCACAGCCTCACTCGTCCACAGATGCCTGCAGGCACGTGTCTGAATCCTGCATCTCTGAGCTGGGATGCCCCAGGGAGAAGGGCCTGTTTACAGCCCCTTCCTGCAGAACTTACCAGCAAGACACCACCTTGCCTGCCACCTGGCCCTGAGGGAAGGGAGAAGCCTGGGCTGAGTCTCTTCTCCATCATCCAGAAGACTGCGATTGAAGAGAAATGGCATTAAGAGTGAAGCTCCCCATCTCCCCCACATACCTGTTTAAAAATGGATTCAGGATAGAGCATCAGCCTGCGAACTGAAAGGTCCCAGGTTCGATTCCGGTCAAGGGCACATGCCCGGGTTGTGGGCTCAATCCCCAGTGGGGGACTTGCAGGAGGCAGCCGATTCATGATTCTCTCTCATCATGGATGTTTCTATCTCTCTCTCCCTCTCCCTTTCTTCTCTGAAATCAATTTAAAAAAAATTTTTTTAAATGGATTCAGGAAATGGCTTTGATCAAAAAAAATTTTTTATGAGCAAATTGGATACTTGAGCCCCATTTTCTGTATGATGTTGTCAAATATAGACATGAGACTCTATCACACTTTTCTGAAACACCAGTTACATTTTAGGGTAATCAAGAAATCAAATTTTATTTAGAAAATGTTGAACATTGGCGCTTTTTAAATATAGATCCCATTTATCATGTGGCTATTTTGGGGTTTGTCGGTGGAAAGAAGCCAAAGGTCTTTTCTTGGGCGGGACTCTCCTTTGTTTTAAAATATGTCCTTTCTCCCTGCTGTCTCAGTATTCATTTACAAATACTAGATGAGTTGGGGCTCTTAACGGCCTTACTTGGTAAAAATAAACCCCATAGCTGAACCCTATGTAAGAAAATGTTCTGCTCTGTGAAATCCCAGAATCTCAGCATCTCTGTGTCAGCATCAAGGTGGCTTCGGGCTTCCCAATTTATATCGCAAGAAACATTACGGTTTCTCTTTTTTTAAAAGACAATGTCAGAGCCCGGCCAGTGTGGTTCAGTTGGTTGAGCGTCGGTCTGTGCACCAAAAGGTGGCCGGTTCGATTCTGGTTGGGGCACGTGCCTGGGTTGCGGGCTCGATTCCTGGTTGGAGTGTGTGCAGGAGGCAGCCTATTGATGTTTCTTTCTCACATCGATGTAGCTGGGATTTGAACCTTCTTTCCACCCCCTCAAGGAAAAATGAGACCCAATGCTTGGCTCCAGAGGACCCCCAAGATTTGAGGAGATGAGCCCCAAAGAAGGCTTGCTCTCAACTCAGAAAACCTTCTACTTACTGATCCGCACCTTCTATCTCTGAGAGAATGTGGTTAACTTTGCGCTTAGTGGCCCAGTGGCAGTGAGAGAGGCACAGGCAATCCCCACAGCAAAGGGATATGCCTGCGTGGTGTTTATTAGTCTTCAGGAGAAATGCTATTTAATATACACATGGCAGATTTATGGCATCAATTTAGCTTCTCCTTGAGCAAAATTCTCTAGAGGGAGGCAGAAACCGGAAATGCATCCCAGGAAAGTCTTCCTCCTGGAGACGGGGCACTATCTTCAGAGGCGAGGATGACTGGCCTGGCGTTAGGAGTGAGCCAGGAACCTTAACCTTGTCAGTCCTATGACCAGTCACTCTCTGGGGATTGTCTGGAGGGTGAGGTGTGGCTATGGGGCTCCTCCAAGCCAAGTAGACCATCAGGAAAGAACCAGGAGCCAGACCTGGGAGCCCTCTCAGGAGCCCAGCAGCATCAGTGAGTCCCGTGTGGCAGGAGAAGGGGGCAAAAGTCATGGTCTGGAGGCGCTCACTGCGGGTCACTAGGTGCAGAGGAAGTTGGGGAAGTATTGGTAACTAGGGTTGTAGCTCTTTAGGTTTCTCTTCAGGCAGTAGGTGAGCTTCCGGTCACAGGAGCAGAGCTTCATCTGGCAGGCGGGCCCCAGCTCTGCAAACAGGACGCCAAATGCGGAATGAGGAAGATGCCCTCTACGGACATTGACTTCCAGGCTCGCTTCAGTCAGGACTTGCTTCTAGACTGAGCAGACTCCCCGTCTGCTTCCTGCTCTGATGGAGCACTCAGTCTGATGAGGGCGGCACAGCATCTATCCCGGGGGGGATGCATCATCTGATGGAAAAGGCCCAGCTGTCCGGGGTGAGGTTTCAGCCTAGGGAGACACAACTCCTGCCCTCCGGGAGCCCCAGTCTCATCAAGGACACACATCCCCTCAGTCTGATGGCGGAGACAGCTCCTGCCCTGGAGGAACCCCAGTTCTCATAGCGACACCATCTCCAGACTTAGCTTTGAACTCAGAGGGACCTGAACTTGAATCCCAACTCTAGCTGTACGAACTGGCAAGCCTTTGTGTTTCAGTTTCCTCCTCTGTAAAATGGAGAGACTAAACCTACTCACAGGGTATTTTCAGGGAGCAAGTAAAGGGAAGTATGCAAACATTTGGCACCTACTGAATACTCAATCTAAGACATCAGATACAGCTACAGCTGGCAATATTCTTGCCCCTCTTATTCCCAGTTCTCTCCCCCTCCCCCAAGATATAGGCTGGCTGACCTCTAGGGGCAGCTGAACTCAGGGCCAGCAGAGACCTAGGCTCCTCCAGTGGCCTGAATGGGCAGCCCCAGCCTTACCACAGGTGACCAGGCCCCGTGAGACACTGAATTGGTAGGACTGTGTCCGGATGTGGCAGCCTTTCTCCTCCAGCAGCCCATAGCAGTGGTCATGTATCCAACAGCACCTGTCAATGCAACACACTTAGATCCTGAGTGGAAGGGGCATGCCATTTAAGCGGAGGCCACATCGGTGGGTGTGGTCTGGCAGAGAAAGAATCTAATAAGAATATGCCCTTCTTCTAGGGCTGCCCGCCATTGGCTAGCAGCTCACTGACCTGTTTTTTCCTCTTAAGTTCATGGTGAGACTACATTTCCCAATCTCCCTTGCAGGTACAAGTAGTCACATGACTAGGTTCCAGGCAGAGGAATGTGGGCAAAAGTGATGTACACTGCTTTCAGACCTACCCATAAAAACCTCACACGTTATCCTCCACTTTCTTTCTTTCTCCACCTCAGCTGAATGAAGGTGATCCAGCCTAGGGCTCTGAGGCCATCGGGGATAGCAGAGCCACAAGGTGGAAGGGACCTGGGTCCCAAAATCAACATGTTTGATTGAACTGTTATAAGCTCAAAAAATAAACTTCCAGTATGCTAGGGGTAGCAGGTTTCATTACATTTTTTTTACTTACAAAAAAGTTGAGAAATTATACACAGTGTTCCCATTTACCCCACAACCAGTTTCTTCTATTAGTAACATCTTATATTAATATGATACATGTGTTAGAAGTAACAAACCAGGGGAGAGACCAAGATGGCGGCATAGGTAAACACCGCAGACTGCTGCCGCAAACAACCACTTCAAAAATACAACTAAAAGACGGAACGGACATCACCCAGAACCTAATAAAAAAAAATAAAAGAATCAAAAAAATAGAAGTAACAAACCAATGTTAACTAATTACTAAATACTAATATATAATTATTGATTCATTAATTGTAAAAAGTTCACAGCTTTTTCAGATCTCCTTAGTTTTTACATAAGGTCCTTTTATGTTCCAGGATCCCCTCTGGGACCCCACATGACATTGAGTCGTCATGTCTCTGTAGGCTCCTCTTGACCCAGGGCAGTTTCTCACTCTTTCCCTATTTTCGATGACCTTGACAGTTTTGAGGAGTACTAGTCAAGTATTTGGCAGGATGCCCTACTATTGGGTTTCTCTGACATTTGTCTCATGCTATGTGTTTCTTTTTTTTTGCTTTAATTGTCCCAGCTTTGGCCATTGGGAGCTCTTTCGGTCGGTTCCTGTGCTCTTTGGCATTTCCATCAATGTGACGTCTGTTTGGGGTTTGTTTTGTTTGTTTGAGCACTTCCTTACTTTCTGGTTTATAAGAAGCTCCAGGCTCATCCTGTATATTTCCCGCACTAGTCCTAGCATCAGCCATTTTCTAAGGAGCCTTGGTTCCTGGGAGAATGATATTAGAAACCAGATCTGGACACTAGGTGTTGCTTATTGCTACTGAGAGGTTGTTTCTTGTAGGTCCTCTCAGCTGATAGAATATATATATATGTCTATATTAACCCCATGTATATACACATGTATACATATTCTATATGTAACCATCTGCATCTGTATTAAGCTAAACTAGAGTTCATATTGATGTCTCCAACTCTAATCCACCACCACATAGGTCATTCTAGCTTCCTGTCCTTGCTGGTCTGCAAACTCCCCCTCCAGCAGCAAGGAACTCAGCTCCAACCATCTGCCATGCATGCCCTGAATTGCCTCACCCCATCATACATGTCTAGCAGTCTCAGAATTGTTAACCCAGTAGGTGGCATTTTCCAAAGAACAATATCTCCTCTCCCCCCTGTTCTGGAACTTCTGCACTTCCCAATCAAGATGTGAGAACTAGGTCCCCTCCCTCTTAAAGCCATTATGACTGCCTCAGCCGAAAAGAAAGACCAGCGTGAAATTCCCGAGGCTTAGTCATAAAAATGCTATACGCTTTTGTCTTGCAGTCTTGGGACACTCACTCTTAGAACCCAAGCGTCACCGTGCTGTGAGGAAGTCCAAACAATCTTGGAGAGGCCTGGGTGGGAGGAACTGAGGCCCCCAGCCCCAGCCCCAGCTCCAGCCCCATCTGAGCTCCCAGCCAGCAGCCAGCGACCACGTGCCAGCTATCGGAGTGCACCATCTGGATGATGCCTCATCCAGCCTCAATCAAGGTGCCCAAGCTGAAGCTGGGTGGCACAGAGACAAGCCACCCCACCAAGCCCTGCCCAAATGGCAGATTCTTAACAAACCAATGGTCATCGTCGCTTTAAGCCACTACATTTTAGGATGGTTGTTACGTAGCAATAGACCATCTGATACATTAGGCCACTGAGATTTGGAGAGGTACTAGATGTAGCGTGGGCAAGTCAGTTAACCTCTCTGACACTCAGTTTTCTTATCTATAAAATGGTGCTTCAATTCCAGAAGTGACATGGAATTAGAGGAGGTCATGTGGGTGCAGAGCCTGGAGCATGAAGGGCAGTCATGATAATCAGCTCACCAATCAGTAACATCCTTGGGGGTCCCTCGGCCGCCCCAGCCACAGTAACAGCCGTAGAAGCCATAGTTCATCAGGGCGTTCTTCCCCGTCACCTTCTCAATCATGGACTTCAGTTCTAGCAAGCCGCCTGACACAGCGGGCACACCTGAAAGACAGCCCCGGCTTTCCCAGCTGCTCCTGCCTTTCTCCCACCCCGGGGCTTAGAGGGCCCAGGTGTCTCTTTCTCCTCCTCCCCATCAGTGGGGGAGGGACAAGGAAGGTGAGGGCAAGCAGCACAGAGAAGTGGTTACGTGGCTGGACTTGGGGAATGAGCAAGCCTGGGTCCAAAACACAACCCTGCTGACTCACAGTATGATGCTGCACAGGCCACTTATCTCTCGGACCTTGTGTTCCTCGGTTTCCTAAAATGAATGCCTGCCTCTGGGAGTTGTCATGAGGGTTACACTAAGGCAAAGGCTGTAAATTTCCAGCACTGTGGCAGATACAGGGGCCAAGAAACATTAGGTATAAGTAATATGGTATCATATGAAGCTGGCTAATGGGCTCTTCCTTTATCTCCTAACAATACATACCTTTCTCCTCCCACTAACACCATCCTATATAATAAAAGCCTAATATGCTAAGTGTCAGGTCGTCCAGTCGGCCATTCAATCAATCAAAGTGTAATATGCTAATGATATGCTAAGGCCGCTCAACCACTCACTATGATGTGCACTGACCACCAGGGGGCAGAAACTTCAACCTATAGGTTAGCTTGCTGCTGGGGTCTGGCCAATTGGGACTGAGTGAGACGAGCCGGACATGCCCTGGAGCCCTCCCGCAGTCCCTCCCCGGCTGGCCAACCTCCTGTGTCCTTCCCCGGCCCTGGTCGTGCACTAGTGGGGTCCCTCGGCCTGGCCTGCGCCCTCTCACAATCTGGGCTGAGGGAACAACCCCCACCCCCGAGTGCATGAATTTCGTGCACCGAGCCTCTAGTTTAGAACATAAGAATCTTCAAGCAGGGTGGGCCCCTTGGAGCTCTCTGAAGCCAGCTCCCTCATCGTGCAGATTGGGAAACTAAGGCCTAGAGGGAAAAGGTGGCTTGTGCAGGGGTACACAGCGAGCCAGAGGCTCGAGGCCTCGCACTCCTCCTGCAGTATCCAGGGATTCAGAGACATCAAAAAGCAGGCAGCCTGTCAGGGGCTGAGGAGAAGCTCAAGACAGACCCCCGACTCCATGCTATGCAGTTACCTCCTGCTGGGAGGTGGCAGCAGGTGGGCTGCACACAAAACCTGGACAGGCCTGAGCAGAGGATGGCCAGGGATCCGGGGTGGGAGGTGCTTGTTTTTTACTTTGTTGTGTTTTATCCCCCGCTTTATTTTATTTTGTTTTCCATCAAACAAGCAAACAAAAAAATCTGCCTCCTGCATTTACAAACCACGTAGTCTCCCTAGAGCACAACTCTAACTCATTACCTGCTAGATCAGCGGTTCTCAACCTGTGGGTCACAACCCCTTTGGCGGTCGAATGACCCTTTCACAGGGGTCGCGTAAGACCATCCTGCATATCAGATATTTACATTACGATTCATAACAGTAGCAACGTTACAGTTATGAAGTAGCAACGAAAATAATTTTATGGTTGGGTCACAACATGAGGAACTGTATTTAAAGGGCCAGAAGGTTGAGAACCACTGTGCTAGATCCTGCCACAGACCTGCTATCATGAATGAGAAAACAGAGTTGGGAGAGGCAAAGGCTTCTGCTGACGTCTACACAGTACATGCAGAGCCCAGATGCACAGTTAACTCTCTACAGCCTCAGGGTCTCCTTGCCACTACCCTGTTGTTCCTAGAGGTTAGAGGGTCACAAGTTCAAAGGTCAGGGGGCCAGCACTTACTACAAGCCAGGAACCATGCCAGTGTGAGGATCCCCTTCATCTCTGAAGTTCTAGAAAAGAAAACACGTCCCATGACATACTTACCAGGAGATGTCCCCACAGCCCATTCAAACCCTGCCCCAGGCTTCCCACCAAGCCCTACCCTCTCACGCCGGTCAATACACGGGCAACCCAGTGAGAAAAGATGAGGCAAACACCTCAAGGAGTTGATCTAAGGAGTCCTTGGGGGCAGAGAGGCATATTGTCCCCAACAGAGACAGGAGAGAACTGTCCCACCACAAATGCCCCCACTCAATTGCCCCTTCTGCAGAAAATGGCTAAAAGTAACCAGAAGAAGAGGTGGGATTCTTAATGGATGGAGATTTGATGGCACAAGTCAGGGGCAGGAATTGGCACACCCAGACAGGGCCCTGGGTGGAGGATGTCAGGATCTGGCAGGGAGAAAAGCAGCCCCTAGCAAGGGAGAGGCTGGTGCAGGGCCGGGAGGGCACAGGGACACTGATGGCTTTAAGTCCTGGCGTCCTTTCATCTGGTGGTGCTGAGGGCCTGTTCAAGGACGTCTTCTGTGCTGGTGATTTGAGGACAGAAGCTGGGAGGGCTCACCCCTCTCCCAGCACTGCGGACAGTGCCCAGCCCGAAGCAGGGGCTCAGGAATGAAGCAAGAGCACCCCTTATGTGACGTGGCTCTCAGGCCTCCTCGGGGCTTTTGTGGGTCCCAAGCCCTTTTGTCTTCATAGTCTCCTTCCTCAAAAAAAAAAGTCCTTTTTTAAAATTGTATTTTACAACCGAGTTGCTATAAAAATAAATACAATCCATGGTGGATTCATTATTATTATTATTCATTTATTTTTCTTCAATATCAAAAGAATTTAACACTGAAACATTGCCTTGGGCCCAGCACTGGGCCTACCATAAGTTGACGCTGGGGGCTCAGGAGAGCTCCGAAGGGTAGGTATCATTGTTGGCCTTTTGCCAACGGAGAAGTACAGGCTCCAAGAGCTCAAGGCACTGCCAGAAGTCACACAGCCAGTAAGAAGTGGAGGGCCCTAGTGTGCCCCTCGATGTGCTGCACAGCCTCCCTCCCCAGAGGGAGGGGCTCTCCTTTGAGCCATGGAGCCCAGAGGCCCCAGCTTCCCTCCCCACAGACACAGGAGTCCTGGCCTAGAGTCCAAAGAGATCACACACAGAAGGCAGAGGAAATTCCATGTGTCTGGAGCCAATGTCTGACTCTAACTGGGCCTCTCAGAAGGTCCTTGACCGACGGCTGCCTGCTTTCCTTCCCTGTCTGGATCCCAACCCCTTGTTCATCTGCAGCTGCCCAGCTGGCCAGTAGTCGGCCACGGTTTCCCCTTCGGTGCCCTGCTGTCCCTGAGTTCAGTGGTCTTCTCGGCCAGTGCTGTGCCCCAAGCCCTGTCCCCTCCCAAGGCCTGGCTCCAAACACACCACCTCCAACTCCCAGGGCTCTTGGCTCCTGGGATGCCCGCTCCCTGCCATCCTTTGTCCAGCAGCTCCTCTGAGTTCCAAGAACGTTCCCGAGGGTTCTGTCCACCCATTGCCGCTGCCTTGAGGGCTCTAAATAGCCAAGGCCATGGTTCTAGACCCTATCCTTCCACAGCCATCTTTCTCCGCTGCTTCCTGGAGCTGTGACCGAAGGAAGAGGGCAACTACCATGTACTGGGCACCTACAATGTGCCAGGCCCTGTCTCAACCCGCCAATGGCCCTGGCAGGTGACAACTGTTAGACCTGCTGGCACGGTGTCTGTCCCTTCAACAGCCATTTGTTGAAGGAGAGAATGCCAGTTGTTGGTTTTTACAGACCAGGAAACCCAGGCTCAGAAAGGGGAAGTGAGTTGCCCAAGGATTCAGCTCAGGAATAGGATGCAACTCCTCTACTCACTGGACCCCCTGCCTCTGAGCAGCCCCTGTGTGGGAGCCACGCTGTTCCCTTTCTACACCTTATGATGCTTTGACATCTTGGGGGCCTTGCTGGGCTGGGAAGAGACAGCCCCTCCCGGGACTAGCTCATTCCTCGAGATAGTCAGAGGCTGCTCAGTGAGCACACCTTTCACTCATACGCAAGCCAACCAATCCTAAACCTCCTTGCCCAACCACCTTTATTTAACACTCATGCTCCCAGCCGATATTTCCTCTGCCCTAAATCACCTGAGGGCCAGGAAGGACTGTTAAGAGTCCCTTGAAATTATTCAAGATAGTCGATCCTAAATTGTCCTTTCTTGTAAAAAACACAATAGACTCTGGACCGTGCTTTCGCTCATCTTGTCTCCTGGTCGACCCGGTGCTGCCCGAGCGGCCCTGCATGTTGTGGCGTGTTCCCTTCTCTTGGGAACTGTGAGTAACAAGCTATCTTTTAAATGGTGCGTCTCCTGATCTAAATGGTGTGTCTCCCAGCACATTTTAGAACACCTTTGACCCGGGCTGTGGGTGTGAGCGCGAGGCCCCAGGCAAAGGGCCCTGAAAGAGAACAAGCTGCACAGAGAATGTGCTGGGCTGCATATCTGGCGCTTCGGCCAGACGGGGCACGCTGTCCTAGAACACATAGATAGGAAGGTACTGACATCAGGCCAGGCCTTGAGATATGGTCTCATGGCCCCTTCCCAGCACGCAGGCCTTCTTTCTCAGAAGGCCCGGAAGTCTCATTCCAAATTTGGGAGACAAAGGACTGGAAAAAGTATAAATAAAGAGAGTTTCCTCCATATTGGGGGCCCAGAATTTGAAAGACACATTTTTCTCTGGGCCTCCACAGAACTTAATAATAAAATGTAACTCCTGTAGTCGGCACTGGAGTTCACCCTCTGCTTCGGCAGGGTGCTGTAACTGTAGTCGCTGTCCAGCTTAATAAAGGCTCCTAAATCTTGATCTGAGTCCCTGGTGGTCGTCTCCGTGGGTCATCCCATTACAGTTAGGAAGAGAAACTGGTGCCCTTCGATACAGGACTCAGAGAAGCTAAAGGAGGAGCTCTGGCAGGGGCTGGAGACGCTGCAGGTCTGGGCGCCACCCGTGCCAACAAGGTGAGCCAGCAGACCAGTGACAATGCGCATGGACCGCTGCAATGCCTGGCACTCAGCACCAGCTTCCGAGCATTACCAAACAGATGATGCTTCCTCTACCTTCCAAATCTCCTGAAAATGCCTCCTAGTCAGTGCTAACCTGGAAGCACACAAGGGAGGGAGTTAGCTCTAGCTTCATAGCACAAAGCAAACACAATACGAATAATCGACTGCAATGATTCTCAATCAGCGGTTACTTTGCCTCCCAGGGGTAATTTTGCCTCCCATTTGGCACTGCCTGGAGACATATTTTGGTCACCACAACTGGAAAGAAGCTGCTGGCATCTAGAGGGTAGGAGGCAGAGATACTGCTAAATATCCCATAATGCGCAGGGCAGCCCCATCTCAACACAGAATTATCTGGCCCAAAATGTCAGCAGTGCTAAGACTGAAAAACCCCCGATCCGGGGTAAATCAGTCATATTCAAACTCTGTCTCCCTATCAAGCTCAGAGCAGGGAGAAGCCACTGCTTAAATTTATTTAGTGGTGGGAACAGGTGGCATATGCCTGCATTTGGGAATACAGCACATGCCCAGGATATTAGGCATCTGTCAGGCATCACTATTATTAAAAGATCCTTACTTAAAAACCAACACAAAACAGTAACAACCTGGCCCATGTGGCTCAGTTGGTTGGAGCATTGTCCCATACACCAAGAAGTGGCAGATTTGACTACCAGTCATGGGACTACCCAGGTTATGGGTTCGATCCCTGGTCAGGGTGCATATGGAGGCAATTGATCAATGTTTCTCTCTCTTTCTCCCTTCCTCTCTCAAATAAAAATTAGTAAAAAAACAACAACACAGTAACAAAGTTTATATCTCCAGCTTGGTTGCAAATTCATAAAGAATATGGGCCATCCCTTATATCTCTTTGACCCCTCCCTCACCTCTATAGTGACTTGTATCTAGGTTGGTATCTATTGTTTCTTGACTGATTTTACAAGAGTATAGGGGCTCAACCAGACATTTGCATGCAACCACACAGATCCATCATAGTAGGTAGAAATTATGCACTTCATCAGCAGTGGACTCGCTTGCCTCTTGGGACGTGGTTTAGGAGGACTTTTATTATGTTGAAAAGGGAGTTGGAATGGCAGTATTGATATTTCCAATTAAATTCTCAGGAAAGCTCTTCCAGCCTCTGCTCGGCAGGGTGCTGTAACTGTAGTCGCTGGCCAGCTCAATAAATCCTCGCTTGCTGTTTAAGACCTAATTGGAGTCGGTGGTCTTATTCTTGCGAATGTTGGTCCACAACAAGAAGGTGGCAGAGGCACTGAACCAGCCGCCTGGGGTGGGGAAGGGCGGGGAAGATGGCCCTCAAGGAAGCCCAAAGCAGGCCCCAGGAGGAGGATGTGGGGTTGGCTATTTTTATCAAGTAACCACAGCAGGGAATGAGTGAGCCAGGAGGTAATGTTGGAGTGGAGCAGCGGCCGCGGTAATGAGAGGTGGAGAGAGTGGAGACAGGCAGCCTGACAGAGCATGGCAATGTGGGGGCCAGGTCACTGCACAGGCAGGCCCTCCAGGTCCACAGGCAGCAGCCCCCCTCGCCCCCCCCCAGGACCCCGTCCATCATGTCTTCCCCAGGAAAGGACGACAGCACCAGCCCCCCTGTCGGGAAGGATACCTGAGACCTCCTTACAGTCCATGGGGAAGCAGCGGAGGGACAGACGCCCCTCTCACAGCCCTCTCCGTGCCCGACCCCTCCACCCGCAGGTAAGGCACCCCCAGAATGAGATTCCTCACCAGTAAGACCTTCTCTCTGTCCTCTGGTCAGGCCTGGAGGAGAGGCAAGGGTTGGGCCCGCCTGGTTTTAAGGGCCTCCCCGCCTGCCTCCCACCCCTGCCAGCTCCAGGAGGAAGCCTTATGTCTCCCCTAAGACCCCTGGGGATTTTTCCTCCCTGTGCTCAGAAACAGCTATTTCCTGAAGCACATTACGGGGCCTGGGTGGCATCAGGAGGGATATTGAGTTCCGTCTCGCTGGGGCCACCCACGGTCCAGGGCCCTTCTCCATCAAGGCCCGGGGATCTGGAATCCCCCTCTGGGCCTGCCACACACCCTTCCCCAGCCCCCC
>NW_005359117.1:248115-259605 GCF_000412655.1 Myotis brandtii
GTCTCTGTCAAGGCCTCCAGCCCACGCTCCTGCTCAAATTTCATTCGGTCTCTCTGGGCCTCATCCCAGGGACAACCAGGACAGCGGGTGGCACCCCTTCTGACTGCCCCGTTCTCTGCCTGTTGCTCCCCATCTGCCAACCCCAACTCTCTGTCCTGCTCGGGAACCTGTGAAAGCCCCGCTCTGGAGTCGCAGTAAAATGTTGCCAAGCACGGCTGGCACCTCTTTTTTGCACCTGACTCTCTACCAAATTGCCACATTTCTTCCCTCTGAGAAGGAGAAAGCACCGCCTTGCAGTGAGAGAAATGCCAGCTGGAGTCCCCCACTCAGCAGCGCTGTGACCCCGGAAAGTCGCCACACTTGTCTGTTTGTTCCTGGGACTCTGACAATAATGCCCATATTCACCCCACTGCCCCAGCCTGAGGGGCTCAGGGAGAGGAACGCCCTCCGGAGAGGTAAGGCCAAGTGGGGAGGGGTGCGGCTCAGGGGTTCCCACCACAGGCTCTCCTGGGTTCACCTCCCAGCTCCGAGTCCTGGGTTCATATCCTGGCTTCCCCACTCAGCTATTTCACCTCAGGGATGATGGTCGTTCTCTCGCCTCCGAGAGGGATTGGGATTAAATGACTTAATGCATTTGTAACAGAGAAGTGGCCAAAATGTTAACAAATACACAGCCTTCTAGAGTGTTCTCACAAGGACATGGGTAGCTGTCATTACCCTCCATCCTCCACTTCTGTTGATCCCTGCTCCCCATCCTGACCCCCACATACACACACTGAGAAGACACGGGTGTGCCCGCCCTCCTGTCCCCAAAGCCCCTCCTTTGGACCCGCATGAACCTGTCTCTTCCTGGGACCTACCCCCCGCCAGGACCCCTGTGAATTCAATTTAACACAAAAAGTACCCACTGGGAGTCTGCTGTGTGCCAAGCACAGCCGGGGACCCACTGTGAACAGGGCTGCCTTTCTGGTTGGGGGACATGGAGAGAGCGTAAAGGCATCAATCACGTAAATAAATACACAACATGTCCCTGAGCAGTAGCGGCTGTGGGGAAACTCTGCCTTCGGTGTGTTTATTTCTCTTTCCCTCCAGTCCCCTCCTCTGCTGCAGGCACACAGGAGCTCCCACCCAACCCAGACGAAAGCAGAATGATGGTCATTCTGCATTTGTAACAGAAAGCAGCCAAAAAAGGGAAACACCCCTTACCTCTGCTGACCTCTCTCCAGTTTCTGTTTCCTGCAAAATCCCAGTTTCTGGACACAGAAGCCTCCACTTACTCATCGCCCGCTCCCCTCTGAACCCTTTGCTGCCTGGCTCCAGCTGCGTCCCCCAGCCGGCTCTCAGGGATCCCCCAAAGCCTGGGGTTGCCCAAGCCTGGACTTCACCCCCTCAGTCTCTCAGGCACTCCATCCCGCTGACCATCTCCTCCTCTCAAAACTCCCTCTGAATTCCGAGGGGCTGCCCTGTCATCTGTGTTCCTGCTACTCAGCTCCCGTCTCTGTTGGCCCCCAAATGCTGGTGTTTTCAAGGAAGCCTGCTCCCCATCCTGACCCCCACATACACACACTGAGAAGACACGGGTGTGCCCGCCCTCCTGTCCCCAAAGCCCCTCCTTTGGACCCGCATGAACCTGTCTCTTCCTGGGACCTACCCCCCGCCAGGACCCCTGTGAATTCAATTTAACACAAAAAGTACCCACTGGGACGGGTGCAGACTTCACTAGGGAAAGAAAGGTTACTCCATTCATCTCTCCTGGGGTGAGCTCATATGAGGTCAGGGATTTGGGTCTTATTTCCCTGCAGATTCCAGGAGCTTTTGTTGGCTGAGCAGCGTCTGGCACTAGCTCTGACTCAACAATAACACCGGGTGAACAAGTGATTGAATGTATGAATGGAGAGAGAGCACAGTGTTGGGTCAAAGAGCCTGAGCTTCAAGTCAGACAGAAGTGGATTCAAACCTGGGTGTCACCTCTGACTGCCTGTGCCACCCGACCTCCTCAGGTCTCAGCTTGATCCTCTGTAAGGCAGGACAATGATAAAACCTGCTTCGTTTTGTAATTTTGAAAATTCAATGAGATGAGGCCGGCTGAGGGGCTCAGCTCAGTGCCTGGCACCTAGCTGGTGCTCAGTGAAAGGTCACGATTATAAGTAGTGTTACTGTTGTGAATTTCCACTAACACTGAGAGCTCCCTGAGAGTAGGCACTGTGTCTGCTTCATTTCTGTACCCTCCACACTGGGCACCTAGCAGGTGCTCACTTAGTTTTGCTGAGTGAATGCATGACCTCTCCGGCTCTGGCTTCCATATTCACCCCACTGCCCCAGCTGGCACTTCAAATAGAATTTGAATTATTATCAAATTTAAATATCAGGTGGGTGTTTGAATATCAGGCAGATATTTGAATTTTAATAAGTTTACTGTAATTAATGTTATATAAATTACTAGAGGCCTTATGCACAAAATTTGTGCACTCGCAGGGGTGGGGGGTCCCTCAGCCCGGCCTGCACCCTCTCACAGTCCAGGAGCCCTCAGGGGATGTCTGATTGCCGCTTAGGTGGGAGAGGCTGCCAACGGAGATGTGAGAGGCTCCTGCCACCGCTGCTGCGCTCGCCAGCCGGGAGCACGGCTTCTGGCTGAGCAGTGCTCCCCCTGTGGGAGTGCACTGACCACCAGGGGGCAGCTCCTGCATTGAGCGTCTTCCCCCTGGTGCTCAGTGCGTGTCATAGCAACCGGTGATTCGGTCAATTTGCATATTAGCCTTTTATTATATAGGATATATTTAAATAAATATAGTTAAAATTCACATACCTGCATGAATTCTAGCTCAGTGGCCCACAGGAACCCCAGAACTAAATTCACTGTCTGCCCCACCATCCAGCATCTCAAAGCTCTCCTCTCTCTGGTAATGGGTCCAGTCATTCACACATTATCAATTAAAACACCCCAACCAGAATGGAAGATTGTTGAGGGCAGGATTCTTCTCTGACTCATTTCTGACCCCAGAACCTAGAACAACTGCTGACCCCTGCTAGGTCCTCAAAAAATATCTGTGGAATGAATTAAGCGTCCCCTAAACATGACTGTTCTCTGTCCTTGCTGTGTCTGTCTTATGCAGGGTCATCCTGGGGCTGAAGCCGCTGAGGGCAGCCATAGACAACTGGACAATCTCTGGCCCTGGGACCCAAGCTACTGAAATACCCCCAGTTTTATCAAATGGTCTGATGACCCCCACGAGGCTGGCACATAGAACAGGATTGCCTGAGGCTCACTGGCAGGAAGTCTACATTGAGTCCTCCTCCAGGAAATTTTTTCTGATTGCTCCTTCTCTAAGAAGCTTGCCTGTCTCTGGAATGTACAGAACCTATCACACATACTGTCTGCTCTGGTACTTCCTGTTGGAGAGGATTACAAGGCTGACAGCTCAGAAAGGAAGGAAAGAGGAGTTCAGTATTCAATGAACATCTACTGGGCCACAAATTCAAGGCAAGTTCAGCATTTGTTATCTTTAATCCTCACAAAATCTTGTGGGCATTATGACCCCATTCTGTAAGTAAGGAAACTGAGGGCCAGATGTTAGGTAGTTTTCCCAAAGCCACAGCTAGTAAAAGGTGGACCCATCTTAAGCCTGACCCATCTGTCACCCAGGTCCATGGTCTTTCCAGTACAGAAATGTGTTGAGATCCAATAAAGACATATTGATTAGGATCTTCACCAGAAATATGACCAAAGTGACACGTGATTTCTTTACAGACAAAATGGAGAAGTGAAAGCTAAACTACAGTTATCACTAGGGAAAGAAAGGTTACTCTAGGGGCAAGGTTCTTGTCTTCCCAGTTTTGCCTCTTGCTAGGCATCTGGGGCTTTCTATCCTGGTGAGTTTCTGTACCTGGTCCATCGTCCTTGCTCTGCTCATGTCCATCTAACTGCCTATAACATTCCCCCCTCAAAGATTTTGGCTTTGAATTCTTTCAGAGAAAAGGGCTGCAGGGTCTCTTCTGTAGCTGCTTCCTGCTGAAAGGGGGCAACGTTTTCCTTCCAAGCCACGAGATCCTTGCTCTTTGTCAGAGGGACAATGAGGCCTGGATATGGAAGGAGGTTGTGATGGTGCCCTGAGTACAAATATTTCCTGAGTACAAATAGAGCTCGTAACTTGGTGGAGATAACCTGTTACAAATCTCAGCATTATTGGGCCAAGAATTATGACAAATGGTCTGGTAAAAGGAATAAAGATTTAGTTCTTAATAACTTCAAGTCAAGTGATGGTTTGAGAGAAAAATGAAACATTCATTTGGAGAGTGGTAACCAATTATTTAACTAGTTCAGTCTAGTTTTATGGGTGAAAAATAAAACTTTGAAGACAATTAGCTGCATTAGGGTCTAATATTTACAACTGTGTATTGTGGAGTTTATTGAAACATGATTTTTCCCCATAAATCATCCTTTATTTTTATTAACGAGCCAAATTAAGACCAATTTATTTACTGTATTAAGTCCAGTTTCAATTTGGCTTGG
This sequence comes from Myotis brandtii, assembly GCF_000412655.1. NCBI lineage: Eukaryota > Metazoa > Chordata > Mammalia > Chiroptera > Vespertilionidae > Myotis > Myotis brandtii. The sequence goes on from NW_005359117.1 coordinate 252,626, forward strand.
TTATTTGCATGAATACAACAAGAATAGTAATTGATTATATAGGTTCTTTTAAATTTGCTTTCCTGGAATTTCACAAGGAATTTTCAGATTGAGCTTTAATTTGCCCCTCAGCAGAGAAGCCAAGCCATTAGGGCTTGACTGAAATACCTATAAGTTTGGGTGGATTCCTCAAGTTCCTGGGGTCTCCCAAATGTCTGGAGGTTCTTTTCTTGCCATTTTTCAGGAAAGCAACCTTCCTTCCTTAACAGGAAAGACTGCCATGAACCACTGACCAAGCAAGGTGGCAGGCCATTTCTCCAATCAGTTTTATTAGCTTTAAAGTCAATCTTCATTTCTTAAGGCTTTCTGATGACATTCAGAGTCCAGGCATGTCTCTCTCAGACATGACACTCCAGTCAAAGTCTTGGTTAATAAACCAGAATTGGAAACCGGTCTTATTGAATTCATGCAAAGAAACATATTGCCATAAAAAATAATAACATTCACTCATTAAGAATTGCTAAATTCTGGGGGGATTATGTCAGGAGAAAAATATAAATGTTACAATATGTTTATGAGGGTATAATTTACCAAATTGCTCTAGGAAAAAAAAAAACAAGTTTCCTTATATCTTGGGGAAAAAAAAAAGATCTTAAAATCAGTAGTATCTTGAACAAAGTTTTAAGAATGCTAATTATTTTCAGTTCATTTAGCTCCATATTATCAATTTTTGCTTATCCTGATTATTCACCAGTATTTTCATGAATTCAGTTGTTTCTTAGAGTTTTAGAAATCTTTATCTAGTTTTAAGTTATTATTTGCTTAGAAATCTGTAATTTAGAGTAAGTCAGAGTTCTTTTTATGAACCTTTCCAAAGACATAACTAACATATTTGCAAATGCATTAGAGTAAAACAATGACTGTCTGGAAGTGACAAACTTGAAATGACGTGGTTATATGGCGGAAGCCAATTCCAGCATGTCAGCAGGGCTGAATCATCTGGAGATGGCTGAGGGCATTTCCCCAAACCTGAAAAGGAGGCATAAATGATTGCTTGCTGCCAGACAGCTGAGGGCATTTCAATCTACATGTTATTGCCTCCTACTGGCCAAACACCTGAACAGCCAGAGGCATTTCCTCCAATCTGACAATGGATTCTGTATACTAAACCCTGGCCTTTGATGTTATATCTACCTTGCCTTAGGACAAATTGTGTTAATAAAAAGCAAGGGGTCCTGAGACAAGGAGAACTTAGTTCCTTTAGCTAAGTCTTCTCTGGCTCCCCAAAATGCCTTCCAAAATTATGTTTTGTCTCTGGACTCTTGATTAATTTACACACAGCGCCTTCTTCAGATTCCTGAACACTTCTAGATGCTGGATCAAGACCCCTGGCAGTTATAGATTTGATTATAATGTAATTGATGAAAAAAACTTTGCTTTTTTGGTAAGATATTAACTTCCCAAGATAATAATTTCTTGATAAATAATAATTACTATGAAATGACACAAAAGAACAATGCAAACCCATATTTTTAGATTTAACATATAACTTCAATATATAAAGAACAAATAATATGCAAGATGTTAAAAGTTGTACATGGCTTATTGGAAGTGTGCATTGAGCACTGAAAACAATTCATACATTTTCAATGTGTGGGTCACAAACACCTGGATTTTAACTGCCAGATGTCTGGTGTCACTGACAGGACACCTGCTACCCCTGAGAGTTTTCTGTTTGAATTTGGCTTTGAATCTTTGCAAGTTCCTTCCTAGGGCAGGCTGAAAATTTAGAACATTCATTTTAATAAACATATATGTATTTAAATAGAATATATTTATTAATATTATTCTACCTGGCAAAATTTCCCATATAATTTCAAGCATATTAAATAGGCCTAAGTAGCTCAAAAAACTTCTTTTATATGGAGAGAAAACAGATCTTTGAGGTATTCCAGGGGCCCATTGGAATAACTCAAACTCATTTCTTGGATAAAAAAAGCATTTTAAAATTCAAACTTTGGGAAGGTTGTCAAACAAACTTAACCAAGAAGTCATAACATAAATTTTTTGTAAACCTGGGTAAAACTAACACATATTTTAGGTAAAACCAACCGGGTAATAACTTTAAAAGATGTTAATCAAACTTAAACTGGTTTTAATATTAAATATTTTGTCCAGACCACAGAATCTTGCTTAATTTATATAAATACTTAATTTCTTTAGGCCAATAAATATTTCATCATAGCACACCACATATAATACACAGACGAACACATATCACATAAAGACCATACACATAACTTGAATTAGTAATTTTATAGACAAGTCATAAGATTTTTTTTCATTTGTGTTTGATGACTTTTAAGAAGCCTAGATAAGGGTGGAATTTTAAATCTTTTTACCCATTCAGAAATAACCAGCTTTAGAATAACTCAATTTCAATTCTTGTCGTCAAAAATGCATTTTTGTATTTTATATCTTCTATTACCAACCATACAGGGTTTTTAAACTTAATTTTAACTCTTAACTTTTAGAAAATTTAATTTTTTTAGTAACAACTAAAAGTAAGTGACTAGCATTGTTTAGGTTGGCAAATACATTTTATGATTTCTAGAAACAAAGGCTCTTTTACTGGCAAACACATTCATCCCTTTGAGAGACATACCTAGCAAAGTATAACACATGTATTAACAGTTCCAAGTCTATTTTCTACCTTTATTTTTTTTGTAACAAAAGGCCAAAAGTAGGTGAACTTAAGACTTGTCTAGCGATTAATATTTATTAGCTGAAATAAGTTAACTTGATCTGCTCAGATGGCTACGGTTTCTTTTTTTCCTTTCAATAAGGATTACCTTTTAGAAACTTGTATTTTAAAAGATGGTCCAGATAAGAGTTTGTGGGCTTTGAATTGTTTCTGGACTCATACCTCTGGCCCTGTAAAGACTTTATTTGTAAAACAAGACTGTGATTTTTAATATCTCAAGAGTTGGGTTGTCACCCAAATGTTGACAAACAATTGACAAATCCATTCACCCATTTTTGGAATATTTCTTTTTCCATTTGGGTATATTTTTCTTTCAGACTCGGTAGCAATTATAGAGATATAGTTTGCAGCCAGTACATAGTTTAGGATCATATCTGAGAGCCATAAAGACTTGGGTATATGGGACTGCTGTCCATTTCCCTGGAACCAGCAAAACTGGTCTAGCTGCAATTCTTACAAAGGTCTAGGTTGTTTCCTCAGGCCATAAAGGCTTGGTATGGGAATTCAGTCCATTTGCCCTGACGACAGCAGGAAAGATCTAACTGGAGAATCTCTATATATAAAAACCGTTGGACCAGTAGCTGTGACACTCACTGACCACCAGGGGCCCTCAGGCCATAAAAGCTTGGTATGGGAATTCAGTCCATTTGCCCTGACAACAGCAGGAAAGATCTAGCTGGAGAATCTCTCTATATAAAAACCTAAGCAACTGTTAGACCATTGGACCAGTAGCTGTGACACTCACTGACCACCAGGGGGCTGACACTCAATGCTCAGGCATGGAAACATGGAACAGACTGATGAATCTCAGTGGAAAGGGGGATGGGGAGGGTGGGAAGAGATTAACCAAAGATCTTATATGCATCCTAGAGGCCCTGTGCACGGATTCGTGCACCAGTGGGGTCCCTCAGCCTGGCCTGCAGGGATTGGACTGAAACCCACAGTCCGATATCCCCCGAGGGGTCCCAGATTTCAAGAGGATGCAGGCCAGGCCAAGGGACTCCACCGGTGCACGAATCTGTGCATCAGGCCTCTAGTGGTGTTATAATTAAGGCTTTCATTCTTCAGCCAGGCCTCCTTGTGCCCTACTTTGTATTGGGACCATGCTGTATTGTGAAAGACTAATCTTGCAGTAGCCGGTTTGGCTCAGTGAGTAGGACGTGGGCCCTTGGACTGCAGGGTCCCAGTTTCAATTTCGTGCAAGGGCACGTACCTTGTTGCAGGCCCCATCCCCGGCCCTGGTTGGGATGCAGGCAGGAGGCAACCAATCGATATGTCTCTCTCACATCATGTTTCTCTGTGTCTGTGTCTCCCCCTCCCTTCCACTCTCTCTAAAAATCAAGGGGAAAATATCCTCAGGTGAGGATTAAAAAAAGAAGAAGATGAAGAAAAGAAGACTGATCTCTTTTTCTTTAGAGTTGGGGGGTCAAATTTTGACCAGTTTTTGAGGATGCATTCTAGGGGAGATTCCTGAGAGATGGAGGGTTGGTTTTCCATCTGGAAGAGAATAGCGGAGAATAGGCGTCCCTGATTCCCCCCTCCTCCCCTCTCCCCCCTATGGTGGGCTCGAAGGAGAGCATCCCTGCTTCGTGCCTGGGTTTCCAGACTCAGCCAGCCTTACCCCGTTTACCCGCCCCCAGTCTCATGCGAGAGACCACATCCCTAAGCTCACCAATGTGATCTCCTCCTTCCTCTCCGACCTTCATTGCTGGGGTTTGGGTGCACACCCTAGTCTTGAGCAACTGAGCTTGCCAGTGCGGCTCTAATCTTTCCCATTCCTCAGGGCAGCCCCTGACGTCAGGGATAAGGATCTGACCTTTTTTTGTTTGTTTGTTAATCTTCACCTGAGGATATTTTTTCCATTGATTTATTTTTTATTTTTTTAGAGAGAATGGAAGGGAAGGGGAGAGAAAAAGAGAGAGAAACATCAATGTAAGAGAGTGGAAGGGAAGTGGAGAGAAAAAGAGAGAGAAACATCAATGTAAGAGAGACACATCAATTGGTTGCCTCCCGTGTACACCCTGACTGGGGCTGGGAATCGAACCTGAGACCCTTCAGTCTGCGGGCTGGTGCCCTAACCACTGAGAAAAACCAGCTAGGCAGGATCTGACCTCTTGTTGTCTTTCATTCATTTCTGAAACTCACAGGAAAAGTGGGAAATGCACTGGAGATGACTAGCGGTGCAGAAAGATTTGCCACCTTCCGGCCAGGGCCTCTCTTCTGTTTCATTCCCATTTCCGTTTTCTGTAGCCCTTCTCAAGGCGACCCCGCTCTCCTCAATAAAAACAGACTTCTCCTGCCGGAGCTTCCCAGCAGACCCTACTCCGTCATTCTGTTGCTTTGCTCCCAGAAACCAGTAGGTATATGAGTTGGAATCGCTCAGAAGGCCAATACCATATTCTCTAACAGTTAAATCGAATTCCTTTGCAAACCCATCAGGGCCCAGGAGAAAGTCTGGGAAATCTTTAGGCAGATTCCCTCATTCTTGTTCTAGTTTAAGGAATGTATACAATCTGCTTCCCCTCTCCCTTAAGGCCCACCTTTCCGGTTCTTCTCTCCCGGATGCCATTACCTGTGCCTCTGCTGAAGCCCCTGCTTCCCAATAAGATAAGCTTCCCATTCGTTCAGTGTGAGTTGTAGAGCTGGCTTTCCCTGATTTGTATGCAAAAATTAATTCAGGCACCCAAGAGCTACACTTTGACCATCTTAGGTTGATATCACTTGTAGTTAATTTGCCCCATTTCTGAAAGTACTTGTGAGTAAAGTCTTCCTGTTAATTGGAAGACATATTCCTGGGGGCTGGGGCTGGGAGTTTCTAGCCTTGGAGGCACGATTTCCCATGTTGATTTTAGTTTTATTTTGAGGTTGTAGGGTCTGCACGAATTCCGAGGGATTTTGTGTAGTGGGTTGACAAGTATACTGCTTGTGGGTTGAGCGCCAAAGGGCTTTTATTTCCAGATCATCTCAAACCCTCCTATGTGCCCCGCTTTCTCTCCCCAGCTGCCTGCCACAGCCATGAGGACTCGGAGCACCAGGTCACCAACCTTTCTGGGCACTCCTCAGACAAGTCAAATAATTCATTACAGTTGAGTTGGGGTTCCCGATGGGGCTCCTGAACACGGTGAGATACAGCCTCTGACACCTCTGCAGAGATTCTTATCACCTAGGAATACCCGAGATTCAAGCCGGAGGGAGGATTGCCTCTCATCTCTGAAGCTGAACAAGTTCAGCTCTCATTTACGTGGTAACAGATTTCCTTCAGACCCTCAGAAAGCAATTCCAACTGAAGAGCCAAAGTTAAAAGCCAGCCACCCATTTATCCTGTCCTTAGTTAGCTTGACCCTTATCAGTAGCCTGGGTTCTTCTCAATCCTTACTCTTTAGCTCCACCTCGAGGATTTAAAAAAAAATGCTCAAAGAATGTCAGCCTGCATTTCACTCCAGACACAAAGGAAGGAGGAGAAAGGGAAGAAGAGGCATCCTTCCAGCTGAAAGGCAAGGATCTCTCTCCATTGGAGCTAGTAACCTGCCCGGGAAAAGCATGGGAAAGCCTTGAGTGAGTTTACAGTGTTCCTGGGTGCATGTTGCCTTGCAGTGGGCAGGGTGCCTGGTGCAAACTTCCCTGGCCCATGACCAACCCATCCTGCCAGAGGTCTCCTAGTGGCGAGCGCTCTCATGGCTTTTAAACGCTCATCCCCCCTTCCCGTGCCTGCACAGGGAGGTAATCCACACACCAAGATGCTCTCATGGCTTTTAAACGTTCATCCCGTGCCTGCACAGGGAGGTAATCCACACACCAAGAGAGAAAACGCCATGGCCAGAGGAAAAGAGGCAGGGAGGAAAGAGAACACAGTCATGTCCTTCAAGCCAAGGCGGAGAGGACGACTGGCTTACCAGGGATGAAGCAATCCGAGTCACAGTAAGAACAGTCCAGGTCGCGGTACCAAATATGTTACTGGCAAGATGACAAGGCCTCGGTTCTTGTCTTCTTGAAGGAAAGATTTCAATCAAGAGACAAAGGGCAGCAAAGCAAGCAAGAATTTACTGGCCGCAGCAAAAACACACTTAGGACAGAGAAACGGGAAGGGCATAGAAGAAGCAACAGGAGAGCCCGGGCTGGGCTGCTTTGGCTCACTGGGAGGTCAGAGAAAGGGGGGAGAAGGGGGCCCTGGAAACAGGTTCAGGGGTTAGCCCGGGGCGAAGTCTCATGGGGTGCCTTAGATGTCAGGGGATAAGTC
>NW_005359117.1:262097-271916 GCF_000412655.1 Myotis brandtii
TGCAGGAGGCAGCCAATCAATGATTCTCTCTCATCATTGATGTTACTCTCTCTCTCTCTCCCTTCCTCTCTGAAATCAATAAAAATATATGAAAAAAAGGAAAAAAAAGAAATGCAGCATAAGTCCATCCTGTCCCACGTGGTCCCCCTCAACAAGCTTGGAGGTAGGAGTTCGGTGTAGCTGAGGACAAGGGAGCCCAGCCTCCCCAGGTTAGCCTGCAGCCTGCCCCCTCGAGGTAAACTGTTCTCTGTTGCTCATGGAACCCACAGACGGCTTGACCCCACCCCTTCACCCCTCATTCCCAAAGGCCTCTCCTTCTCCTCGCACCCTCCTCCGCCCCCCCTCCACACACACACACATACATACACAACACCCAGCATACTTTTTCAATGGCCTCAGGCTTTGGGAACAAAGGCAGGGAAGGAAAATCTGAAAGCAATGGAGAATTGCTTTCTGTCCTGCCGCAAACCTCCCCTGAAGCCAGGAAACCCAGAGCTTTGCTACCTGCTGAAATAAAAGAAAGGAGAAAGGAATAGCCCAAGAGGGGAAAACCACAAGAATTGATGTTTGAATGGATTTCCCTGCTGGGCGAGGCCAGTCTTGAGCCAACCAGCACCCGGGAGCCAGGTGGGAGAAGACTAGAACAGCCTGCCCCTGGGGTGGGGGCGGGCACGAGGTTCTGAAATGTGGGAAAATCCAGTATTTGCCTCCAGTGGCTCCCTTAAAAAAAAAAAAAAAAAAAAAAGTTGAGAAGATGCTCCACACCATACGTCATCAGGGACTTGCAAATGAAATCTGGGCATAACAGTCCATAGTTTACATTAAGAGGGACACTATTTGGGTGGCTAAAACCCAAAACACCGACAACACCAAATGCTGGCGAAGACCGAAGACACAGAGCAACAGGAATTCTCATACCTTGGGAGTGCAAAATGGTGCAGCCATTGGAAGATGTCCCGCAGTTTCTTACAAAGCTAAGTAGAATCTTACCATCCCACCCAGCAATTGGACTCCTAGGTATTTACTCAACAGAGATGAGAAGTTACACGTGCATGAAAACCTGCCCTTGAATGTTTATAGCAGCTTTATTTATAACCATCCCAAACTGGAGGCAAGCAACCTGTCCTTCACTAGGTGAATGGATACACACACTGTGGCACATCCATATAGTGAGATGTTATTCGGTGACAAAAAGACATGAGCTATCGAGCCACAGACAGATACTGAGGAACCTTAAATGCATAGTCCTACATGAAAGAATCCAATCTGTAAAGTCTACCTACTACATTTTCCAATAATATGACATTCTGGAAAAGGCAAAACCATGGAGACAGTAAAAAGATCATTGGTTGCCAGCAGCATGGAGGGGAGGGGGGTTGGAGCAGAGGACTAGGTGCAGCCCAGGAGAATTTTAGGGCAGTGAAACTATTCCGTAAGATACAGTGATGGTGGATACATGACATCAATCATTTGTCAAAACCCATAGACGAAGTGTCCCTCTTAATGTAAACTATGGACTTTAGTTAATAATAATGTATCAATATTAACTCCTTTATTTCGAGAAGTGTACCACACTAATGCAAGATGTTTATAACAGGGGTAATTGTGTGTGTCCTGATTGGGAGGAAAATATATGGGAATTCTGAACTATTCTTCTGTAAATATAAAACTGTTCCAAAAACCCCAAAGCCTATTAATTAAAAAAAAAACATTGTTGCAATAAGTGCTTTCACATGATTAGCTATATTGTTGATTATGATGCAAGCTGGGTACCCCAGGACGCTGAGCCCAGCTACAACACCTTCTTCCCGCACCTCAGAGCCTATTTCCTGTCTGACTGGCTCTCATGCTCTAGGGCAGTGCTTCTCAAATCTTCCCGAGCCTACAAGTCACCCTGGGATCTTGTTAAGACGCAGATTGTAACCCACACATCTGGTTTGAGTCCTCAGATTTTTTTTTATGTATTTCTAACACATTCCCTGGTGATCCCAGTGCTGCTGGTATGTGGTCCAGACTCATGATGTAGCAAGAGGTGCAAACAGACACACAAGACCAGATGTCCCAGTCGCCACCTTCTGTGATCTCTTATCTAAATGAGGGAAGAAATATCTAATTCCATGACAATGCTAATCAGTGCTTTTTGTGTTTATTTTTTTAATCCATCTTTTTAAAATGTATGCTTTCGCTGCCCTTCACGTTCATTTTCTGTTTCCAAAGGCATTGGACCTGTTTGCTCAACTAAATGAGTCGACTGAGATTGGAAGTTCATGTGTCTGAATGCAAGTCAGCAAAGGGTTAATAACAGCCCTTGCCACTTTGACTCAGTGGAGAGAGCAGCGGTTCTCAACCTGTGGGTCCCGACCCCTTTGGCGGTCGAATGACCCTTTCACAGGGGTCGCCTAAGACCATCCTGCATATCAGATATTTACATGACGATTCATAACAGTAGCAACATTACAGTTATGAAGTAGCAACGAAAATAAATTTATGGTTGGGTCACAGCATGAGGAACTGTATTTAAAGGGCCAGAAGGTTGAAAACCACTAGGATAGAGCATCAGCCTGCAGATCCAAGGGCCCTAGGTTCGATTCTGGTCAAAAGCATGGACGTCGATTGCAGGCTTTACCCCACCCCCGGTCAGGAAGTATTTTGGAGGCAACCAATCGATGTGTTTCTCTCACATCGATATTTCTCTCTGTCTTTCCCTCTCCCTTCCACTCCCTCTAAAAAAATCAATGGAAAAATATCCTCGGGTAAGAATTTAAAGACACTCCGCACCTTATAAAACAGCAGTGCGCCGGCTCTTCCCCAAGTGCATTTTATGTCCCTGAGGCTGTGGCGGTCACTGCTGGGGTTGCCCAGACAATGGCTTCTTTGGAGTTCGTAAGGACGCCCTTCTGGCTTGAAGGAGAGTTTTAAGCCAAGTGGCAAACACAGTGAGAGGGAGGTGGTTGATTGTACAAGTTCCCAGATAGCCGGGACCTGGTGCAGAGGCTGAGAGGAGGGTGGCGTCCCAGCTCCCCTGTGAATTCTCAGAACCTCAGCTTCCTGGTCTGCAAATTCTATGATTGCACTCCATCCGCATGAGAAGCCCTTCCCACTCTGCATTCTTTGTTTTTATTCCAGGCACATTCATTCCCAATCAGGGCCCCGGCCTTCCTTTCCCAGGGCAGGGGTTTCCAGTTTCCAACTGCATCCCCCCTCCCCCGTGCTCCTCCCTCAATGGTCCATTGAGCAGTGTTGAGATGAGGCACCAGCTTTCCGCTGCCTGGCTTCACGTCTCAAAGCCAAGGGGAAGTCCAGTTGGGCCCAGTGGCCTCGCCTGGGAAGACTGGGTACCCCAGGACGCTGAGCCCCGCTAGAACACCTTCCCACACCTCTGACCCATCTCCACTGACCTTGGGTGGCCTCAGAGGTCTTGGCTCCAACCTGTAGCCAAAGAAGACCTTGCTGCAATGGAGTAGGTGCAGAAAGCCAACTAAGGAAATGACTGAACAGGAGCCAGCACAGACCAGAGCACCTATTTGTGTGAGCAAGTCAAACTGTTGATTTCAACCAAACACAAGCTCGTCAAGAAGCCATGAACGGGCTTTTCCCAGGACCTTCTCAGCTGCAGGTCCTGAGATTAGACCACAATTCTGTCCGGTTATGAGTCAAACACATTCCAGACACGCCGCTCACCTATCAGTCAGCTCAGAGCCGCCCAGAGGTGGGGCCTAGAATTCATCTTGTGGCCCTCCTGCCGGGTGTCTGGGACGGGCCCCTGTCCCCACATAGTTACCATTCCTTCACGCATGAATTCACTCAGCACACACGGATGGAGCCCCTCCCTTCTACAGGCCCTGTGCTGCGTGCTGAGGACAGAGATGCGCAGCAGCTAATCATCTCACTGGGTCAGCTCAGAACCAGTCCCCTGGGAGTTTTCAGCTCAGGAGAGGCAGGGAGGCTAGACTTGATGCTCACAGAGCTTTTCCTCTGCTGAGGGCTTCTGTGCTCACCTTCTTCGTCCTGGCACTCTCCAGGCGGCTTGCACTGAAGGGGCAAGTTTCTTACACCTTCCCGGAGCATGGCCTGGGGTGATAGAGAAGTAGGAGATGCAGGGAGTTCCTGGTCGAATGGAAAGACCATTCCACCTTCTAGAGGGGCTCTCCATCCGCAGGGAGAGACCCCGCTCTGTGCTTGCAGAGCCCCTGAACGTCACTTGTGTGGTGGACAGATTGTACATATAAGGACCAGTATCCAAAGGCACACAGCACCTTATAAACAAGCACTGAGCTGGCTTATTCCCAAGGGAAGGAAGGGCGGTGGCTTCCCCCTAGGAGAGGCCCTCTGACATAAGATATGTGGAAAGAGGGATCATTTCGGGCCCCACCCACTTCAAGCATGAAGGAGAAGCCCGCATTCATAAGCTGAGAGATTTATGACAGGAGGCAGCAGGCAGGCCAGGGTGGAGCGAATGTGAGATGACCCTTCTGAGTGCCAATTTTTTTAAATGGAAAACGGAATGAGGTACGCTCGCTGGAAAAGATGAAAAGGTGGTTTTATTTGTGTCCCTGGATCAAATCCTAGAGGGAGTCTGAGCAATGGCGAGACACAGCCAACCCGAAGGGACGAACGGAACCACGGAGCTGCACGGTCCACGAAGGGTCATTCCGTGCAGCCACTGCTGCAATGAAAGGCTCGCTTTATTAGCTCCCAAAGGGCTCTTGGCCTCTTCTGTGAGGTCATGCCAACACTAGCCTCTGATTGCCTCTGGGCCTTAAAACCATGCCCCAAATGAGGTTCTTTCTGCATCTATCCTAAACCTGCCACTACGCGTTCTCTCTCTCTTCCTCTGTCAAATCCTGAATTGATTGAAAATAAGGGCTGATCAGTAATATTTCATATTCAATAACATGGCTTCACAGTGTCACAGGTTGAGCCAAGAAGGCCAGAAGGCCTGTAGCAATCTGCCCCCTTCTGACCTCTCCACCTGCATTTCATTCTCTGTGCTCCATCCAGCTGGCTCTTCTCGCTTCCTCCTGTTCCCAGCCATGGCACTCACAGCCTCCTCTGTCTAGAATGCCCCCATCAATCTTCCCCTGGGGCACCATGCAGGGGTGGAGGTCTATAGCTCATTTAGAATAAAAATATTTACCAAAGGGCAGTGCCTCCTGCAGAATCACTGGGAGTCCTGACAACGCAGGCTGCGTTTCCCAGAGTCAGAGTTGGCCTGCCAAGGAGCTGCTGTTTCAGCCACAACAGGAAGCTGCTCCTCATACCATGAAGATATCACCACAGCCGCTGCCATCACCAGAATCACGCCTCCGCCTCAACACCAGGCCAGCAAACGGCTGACTTGCATCTCACCCCTACTCCCATTCATTCACACAGGAACTCACACCGGAAGTCACAGATCATCGCAATAGGTAAATATTTATTAAAGAAATTAAATTGATAATTAATAGCTTTCCAAAACAGAAACCACCAGGTCCAGATGGTTTCATTGGTGAATTCTACCAAATGTTTAAGGAAAAATTATACCAATCTTTACAAACTCTTCCAGAAATTGAAGCAGAGGGAATTCTCCCTAATTCATGCTACAAGGCTGGCATTCCTCTGATACCAAAATAAATTTCACAGAGAGATTACATGAACACAAGTACAAAAGTTCTCAAAAATATTAGCAAATTGCATCTAATAATGTATATCAAGAACTATACCTTACAACCAAGAGGTAATTATTCCAGACATGCAAGGTGGGTTCAATATTTGAAAATCAATTAATGTCTTCTGTCCCATCAATACATTAAAGGGAAAAAATCGTATGATCATAACAATAGAATCAGAAAAAGCATTTGACAAAATCCAATACTTATTCATGATGAAAATCTCTCAGCCAACTAGGAATAGAAGGGCATTTCCTCAGCTTGATAAAGAACATCTACCAGTAATAATAATAATAACAACAACAACAACAACAAATCTAGACACAGACCTTACATGCTTCACAAAAATTAACTCAAAACAAATCATAGACCCCAATGCAAAATAGGAAGCTATAAAACTCCTGAAAGATAACATAGGAGAAAGTCTAGATGACCTTGAGTTTGGTGATCACTTTGAGTGTGTGGGTGTGTTTCCCAACTTTGACTGTTGAGAAGGGCAGAAGCAGTGACATCCCAGTAACAATAAGCATCCTATCTCCCAGATCTTTGTTTCTAAATACCATTCTCAAAAAGGAAGGAAGGAAGGAAGGAAGGAAGGAAGGAAGGAAGGAAGGAAGGAAGGAAGGAAGGAAGGAAGGGTGGGGAGAAGAAGGAAGGAAAGAAAAGAAAAGAACCAGGGATCCTAGGAGAAATGTATGATTGGAAAGTTAAAATACCAGATAGCCTGAAACATTTTGTAATGCCAGAAAGTAAGGAAATGCTAAGAAAAAAATGATGACGAGGGCATGCCAAAAGGACATAGCTGTCAACATAAAGGTGCTCTCCATGGCCAAGATGGGACAATCTGAGCAAGGAAACAAATAAGGATGGTATTGACTCACACTCCATAGATGAAAATAATGAGCGCCTACTAATATAAATAATTATTTGAATAAATAAATACAAAGAAAAGCTCTTACCTACAGTAGAATTTAAATTCTTAACGTTGAAGGCGAGAAATAAAAAACAATAGTAATAATGGTTGCAGGCAAGAACATGGATTGATGCTAAAATCAGTGAGCACACGTATGAGGAGAAATGGAACGTTTGTATGGTTTCAAAGTAACTCCCCCCAAGATACATACTAATTACAAAAGGAAAAATAGTAATTTATCAGTGGGGATACCTGGCAGACACCACCTTACCAAGCGATCAAGGTGAACATCAGTAGTAATGAGACCATTGATCCATTTCCCTGAGAGAGCGCACTGTCACTTCTGTGATAGTGCACACCCTCAATCTGGTCATGAGAAAACACCAGATAAACCCAACTGAGGAACATTCTATAAACACTGGAGCAGTGCTCTTCAAAAAGTTTGAAGGTCACAAAAAGCAAAGAAAGACTAAGGAACAATCACAGATTGGAGATTTGAAAACTGCATGTGATGTAGCATCCTGAATTGGATCGTGGAAAAAAGACATTCGTAGGAAAACTGCTGACATTCCAATAAGGTCTGTAGATGAGTTAATAGTGTCCATTTGCTGATTTCTATCATTGTACCATGGCTACATGTGGGGTGTTAACATTCGGGGAAACTGGAATTCCCGGGGAATACAGGCATGTCCCACTGCAACTTTCCTGTAAGTGTAAGTGTGTTTCAAAACAAGGTGGTTTTTTTTAAGAGAGAGAAATGAGTAATTTTTCCTCACACACAAAATAGGAAATAGTAGTAGAAAAAAAATTCAGACTTAATCCTGAGATGAAAAAGAACCATTGCCAAAAGGCTCAGTCTTTTAAGTATAAATAATTAAAAATAAAAAACTTTTCTGAACACTGATGATGCTGAAAGCACTTTCCATCTGAGAAGGTCCACCCTATGTAAAATTGCAACCCACCTTCACCCACTCCCTCTTGCACCCCTTCTCCATCTCTATTGCTTCTGTTCATTGCATGATCCCCACCGAACAGGCTGGCTATATAATTTATTTTTTGTCTTTTGTTTATTCTTTGTCCCTCTCCACTAAAAAGGCCAAACTTGAATACAGGTGTTTGTTTTGTCCACTGATGTACTCCAAGTGCTTAAATTAGTCCTTAGGTGAAGGAGGCTGTCAAGAGACCAAATCATGGACTTCAAATTCTTGTGGGAGAAACCCTGAGAAGATGGGACAAGAGCGGCCACGTGGGCGGCCAGCAGAGTCTGTGAGTGCTGCGGCCTGGACGCAGTGCCAGGGCCCTCCAGGATCGGGGCTGTCGGGGAGGCAGTTTGCCTATTGTAGACATGACCATGTTCCAAACACTGCGGTGCTTAACAAAAGACCAAGGTCTACTCTAGCCCCTCCCCTCTGAACCTTGACTGTCAAGGCTAAAGCAAACAGCTCTGAGAGCGAAAATCCCAGGCGGACAGCGATCCCTGGAGGGTGATGGTTCTGCTAGGCACTAGTCCCACCAGCTGAGTGGCTTAAATGGCAGGATGTATTGTTTCATCGTTCTTGAGGCCAGAAGTCTGAGATCAAGGTCCGGGTGTGGCCAGTTCCTCGGGAGGGAGGGCCCTGAGAGAGAATCTGTTCCATTTTCTCCCCTAGCCGCTGGGGTTTCCCGCCACCTTCAGCATTTCTTGGCTTATAGAAGCATTGTCGACCTCAGCCTACATCTTCACATGGTGTCCTCGCTGCGTGTGTCTGTGCCCAAATTTTCCCTTTCTGTAGGGTCACCAGTACTACTGGATTCAGGCTAATAACTTTATCTTAACTAATCACATCTTCAAAGGCCCTGTTTTCAAATAAGGTTACACTCCGAGATACTGGAAGTTAGGACTTCCACACAGGACTTGGCCCGGGGACTCAGTTCACCCTCACACAGGCCTAGCGTTGGGACTACAGTGCATCTCCGAGGTGAACGCTGCCTCGAAGGCTGTTAGCACAGACGAGCTTATGCTGCAGTCACTACCAGTCTCAGTGACCAGTGACTGAAACCAACACGTCCTTCTCCCCAAGTCCCATGAGGGTCTGTGGCTTCCTCCCGGGCGGGTGTTCTCCAGGCCCTGACTCAGGGATCCAACCTGCTGCCCTGCTTCTGGTCCCACCACGAGGGACAGGGAAAGGCCCCTCGGCACCAATGCTCAGGTGCTCTCACCGCAGCCAGTCCCCTGGGCCTGCGCAGCTGGAGGGGCACCTGGGGAAGGGGGCACAGGTGGAGTGTTTAGGAGCTCTGGCCTCTGCCACGCTGGTTGTTTTGGGGCTGGTGTCAGGGGGTGTTTACCGAAGGCCCTGGAAGCTCAATGCTGAGCATGTCTTGGAGGTCCGGGGAGAAGGTATTTGCTTTAGGAATGAAAGCTGGAGTCACCCACGTCCCTGACGGTGAAGAAGAAAGAACAATAGACCTGGGAAGCAGTCATCAGTTCCGTCTCCGGACAGGTGAGGACTGGGGTAAGGTGGAGGCAGCGCTTCAGGGTGAACTCCAGGGCAGGCTCTGGCTTTTTCCAGAAGGGGAGGAGGAGGAGGAGAAAGAGAAGAAGAAAAAGAAAGAGGAGCACGAAGAAAACGTGGCGGTGCTGGTCCAATAGGAAGGGACCATCTGCTTCACTGCACCCCTTTCCCTGCTGGGGCCCCAGGTGGGGTGGAGAGTGGGGGGCAGGACAAGTCCTCACATCCCCACCACCTCCCGCAGAAGCTCACATGGATCCTGGCTTTTTGTAGAGGTTGAGTGTGTACTTCTAGTGAATGAATGATTGATGGAATGAATGAATAAGAATAAATGCCCCCCTTTTATTAAATGCCCCCATTCCTATACCAAATGCCACATGCAGCCAAAAAACGGAGCAATCCTCGCCCCTGCGATGGGCCTGCTGGCGTGCAGATGAGCCGTAGCCTGCAGCAGCGGACACCCCTGCCCTCTCCTGACCGTGGTTCCAGAGAGGCGACTGGTGCTCACACCCAGCGCCTGGTTATGGGAATGGACTGAAGTCAGGAATGAGGTCCCTGGGAAAGATTACAAAATAATCTACAATTTTGGCATCCGCTAACAGCACATACTGTTTTTCCACCCTCAGCTCTGTCCTGCAGGATACTGAGGGGAAGAAAAGGGGATAGCCCAGGGCTATAGGCATACTCCCACCTTGTTTGCATACCCACCAACTCCTATCCTTCCCTAGGGGGCAGCTATTTAAGGGGAGCTGGAGTTCAGATTTAACAA
>NW_005359118.1:0-650 GCF_000412655.1 Myotis brandtii
AACCTCACCTGAGGGTGATCAGCCCCTCGCTCTGCCCAGGAGCAGCCCCTTGGGGGCAGATAGCTGCTTGCCTCTCACTGACATGACTGCAAATGGAGGTGTAGGATCTGACCCTGTGTGCACTGCCCTTCTGTGAGCCTCTGTGGTGGACCCAGCTCCCAGAGTGTCCCCAGTCAGAGGTAGGAAGGAGGCCCAGGGACAGGCCCTGTCATAGTCCTGCTGGGCATGTTCCCCGTGGGTCTCAGAACCTGGTCCTGTTATGCCCAGATTTCAGGATCCCCAAGAGACCACACCAAGGAGCCAGCCGAGTCCAATGCAAAAGCAGAGAGTCTTTTATTCAAACCCGGGTTTGGCTCCCCTACCCCCCTTACTGACTCAGCGGCAAGTGGTAAAGAGAGAGGTCCAGCACTGTGGGGAGAGAGGTTTTATAGTAAGGGGAGGAGAAAGGACTGTGGGCCCTTCCGATTGGCCAGGCGCAAGCCGGTGTCTCATTACACAGGATGTAGTCATCTCCATGGCTCGCACTTCCCTTGACTGTCATTGGTTAGTTTAAAGAAATCCTGGGTGTGGCTAGCAGAGGCCTGGGCTTCCGGGAAGAAGCCTTGCAGAGAAAATGGCTGCCCAAAAATGGAGGACACAGGGTAAGATGG
>NW_005359119.1:0-222 GCF_000412655.1 Myotis brandtii
AAGAACTAAAACATATTCTCCTCATACTATTCCAAAAAATTCAAGAAAAAGGAACACTTCCAAGTTCTTACTATGAAGCCAGCATTACCCTAACCAGTGGTTCTCAACCTTCCTAATGCCGCGACCCTTTAATACAGTTCCTCATGTTGTGGTGACCCCAACCATAAAATTATTTTTGTTGCTACTTCATAACTGTAATTTTGCTACTGTTATGAATCATAA
>NW_005359119.1:461-1074 GCF_000412655.1 Myotis brandtii
CAAATCAATAAATGTGATACATCACATAAATAAATTGAGAGATAAAAATCACATAATCATATCAATTGATGCCAAAAAAGCATTAGACAAAATCCAACACCCTTTCTTGATAAAAACCCGCAGCAAAGTGGGAATAGAGGGATCATGCCTCAACATAATAAAAGCCTTCTATGACAAACCTACAGCCAACATCATACTCAATGGGCAAAAACTAAAACCATTTCCCCTAAAAACAAGAACAAGACAGAGATGCCCACTCTTACCACTCCTGTTAGACATAGTAATGGAAGTGCTAGCCACAGCGATCAGACAATAAGAATAAATAAAAGGCATCCAAATTGGAAAAGAAGAAGTAAAACTGTCATTATTCCGAGATGACATGACAATGTACATACATAGAAAACCCTAAAGACTCCATCAAAAAACTACTAGAATTAATAAATGAATTTGGCAATGTAGCAGGATACAAAATTAACACCCAGAAATTTATGGTGTTTTTATATACCAACTAGAGGCCCGATGCACGAAATTCATGCAAGAGTAGGCCTTCCTTCCCCCGACTGCTGGCACCAGCTTCCCTCTGGCACCCAGGACCCAGGCTTCCCTCCAGCCC
>NW_005359120.1:0-572 GCF_000412655.1 Myotis brandtii
AACAAACACTTCTTCCTTTTAATTACTTAACTCCTTCTCATTCATTGGCTCAACAAATATTTATTGAACACCTGTTGTGGGTGCATTCAGGTATATTTTGGAAGAGTACACTTTATTCAGTTCTTGTCTAAACTAGGTGAGGTTTGGTCTGAGCCAAACTCTCAATTATAGGATCCTGGTTCTGGATCACCCCAAGGGGCTGCATCTTAGTGCCTGGCCACATGGTAGACGCTTCAGAAATGTTTGCTGGATGAATTTTTAAGAATGAGTGAACACGCTTCAGGGATTACACATTCTGGACCACTACTTTTTTGAACCCCAAATACCAATAATTACTTGGGCATTTTGTCTATTTTGCGATTAACTAGTTAAGTGTTTCATGTGAATGGCAAGCAACAGCGCAAGGTTATTGGGGCCAGATATCTTGTCTTCAAGCTCTTCCTCTCTCCAAAGGCTTTGCAGAGCACAAGGCATTCAGCGGGTACTTAGTAAAAATATGGGAAACTTTCAGACATGAAAGCGAATCACCATTCCAACGGAAAGTCCCTGGCATTTTCATTACAGCATCTAGT
>NW_005359121.1:0-1108 GCF_000412655.1 Myotis brandtii
CTTCCCAGGTCACAGCTATGCTATTCTGGGACCATCCACCACTTTGCCTCTAATTTGGAAGTGGTGCTCACAGCAGCTGGCTTAGCCCAGGACGTTTGCGGGCAGCTATGTGCTGTGCTCCTTAAAGTCTGGCACCCAGGGCAGATTTTGAGTAAGATAGAAGGCAGACTAATAATTTACTCTTGCCTTACCCTGTTTGGCTCAGTGGATAGAGCGTCGGCCTGCGGACTGAAGGGTCCCGGGTTCGATTCCGGTCAAGGGCACATGCCTGGGTCACGGGCTGGATCCCCAGTAGGGGGCGTGCAGGAGGCAGCCAATCACTGATTTCATTGATTATTTCTCCCTCTCTCTTCCTCTCTGAAATCAATAAAAATATATTTTAAAAAAATAATAATTTACTCTCAGTCCTCAGGAATCTGTGCTTAACGTTCTCAAGAAGCACCTCTGCCCCCAAGGAACGGAGGCCCCGGGTCTTGGCCAGCGTTCCTAGGCGGGCGGGTGGGAATGGATGGGGTAGGAGACTGTATCCTGGGCCGGAGGACAGAGGACCGGCCAGTAGTCAGGTGGTGCTAATTGAGGCGTTGGCTGCAGGGTCTGATAGTTCCTTAATCAGTGAAAGTGCGGCTACAAATGCTTCCATTTGTGGGTCTGAAGTTTATTTTTAAAGCAGGATTATTCAGTGTTCTCCTCAGGCAAAGCCCCTGAAGGCGGCCACACAGCTGCACAGAGCGCCCTGCAGCCTGTGAGGTCCCAGAGCTGCGCCCCCACTGGGGGAGCTGTCCCACCTTTGATCTCTCCGAACCTCTGTCTTCTTCTAGAAAACGCAGTGGGTGATGTGCACCCAGGAGGGTGGTGCAGCCAGCCCAGCACCTCCTCCTGGCACTGCACACACACAGGTGAGGCAGAGGTCTCGGGCCGGAGGATGACTGCAAAGGAGGGGGGTCCCTGCCACAGGGAGCTCAGAGCAGCTGGGACTGTTCCTCCTGGGGTGGTGCAGAGCCGGCTCCCAGCTCAGCATGCACCTGTCACCACCACCAGGAGACCGTCACCCAGCTCACCAAGGACAGCCCCGTGTCTGCCTGTTGTCGGCGTAATTCACTCTCAGAGT
>NW_005359122.1:0-5283 GCF_000412655.1 Myotis brandtii
CATGAGAGATACACTCAAGGTGAAAACTCAGCATGCAACAGAGTCCTGCTGAAGCAAGTCGTTCTTTGTGGGGTCGGCCCCATGTACAAATGATTCTCCACGGTAGTTATGGTCAGTCTTCACAGCCTATCTTCTGGGAGTAAATCCCTCCAACTGATGAGCCAACAGCAATCAAGGCTCAACTACCACAGAAGGGTGAATACAGCCCATATGGGAAGGCGGGGGGACATACCTGAAGTGCCCACTTGATGACCCCTGAAGCTATGCCATTGAGCCATAACAGACACCTACTACATAAGGTCACTCTTCCAAGACCAGGAAATGTAGTATCTCTATCTAATACATAAAAACAAAACAAAACAAAAAAGGGAAGCAGCCAAAATGAGGAGGCAAAGAAACATGTCTCAAATTAAATAACAGAACAAAACTCCAGAAAAAGAACTAAACAAAATAGAGATAAGCAATCTACCAAATGCACAGCTCAAAACACTGTTTATAAGGATTCTCAATGAACTTAGGGTCAGATTAGAGGAATTTAGTGAGAATTTCAACAAAAAGCTAGAAAACATAAAAATAGAGATAGAAAACATAAAAAGAAGTAGTCATAAATGAAAAATACAGTAACTAAAATAAACAATACACTGCAGAGAATTAAAAGTAGAATAGATGAAGCAGAGGGTCAAATCAGCCATTTGAAATATAAGGAAGCATAAAACTCCCTATCAGAACAGAAAAAAAATCCCCCAAAATGAGGATAGTTTAAGGAGAACTTAAAGCATAGTAACAGATGCCAGAAGGAGAAGAGAGAGAGAGAGCAAGAAATTAAAAACCTATTTGAAAAATAAAGATGGAAAACTCCCCGCACTCACTGGTGAAGGAAATAAACAATTCCTGGAAGTGCAGAGAATCACAAACAAGATGAACCCAAAGAGTCCCACACACATCATAAATAAAATGCAAAAAGTTAGACAAAGAGAGAATCTTAAAAGTAGCAAGAGAAAAGCAGTTAGTTACCTACAAGGCAGCTCGCATAAAACTGTCAACTTGTTTCTCAACAAAAACTTTTCAGGCTAGAAGGGATTGGCATGAAATATTCAAAGTGATAAAAATCAAGGACCTACAACAAGATTATCCAGCAAAGCTATTATTTAGAATCGCAGGAAAGATAAAAGAGTTTCCCAGACAAGAAAAAGCAAAAGGAGTTCATCACCACCCCAAACCAGATACATGAAATGTTAAAGTCTTCTTTAAGAAGAAGAAAAAAAAAACCATGAATAACAAAATGGCAATATATTTAAATGCAACAATTACCTTAAATGCAAATAGATAAAATGCTTCAATCAAAAGATATACATAAAAACAAACATATAGATCAATGAAAAATAATAAAGAGCCCAGAAATTAACATATGCCACTATAGTCATTAAAGAAGTCAAAAAATACAATGGACTAAAGATTGCTATTCAATAAATGGTGCTGGGAAAAGTGGACAGATACATGAAAAAAATAAAACTAGACCACCTTCTTACACTGTACACAAGCATAAATTCAAAATATATTAAAAACTTAAATGTTAGTCTCAAAATCATAAAAATCCTAGAAGAAAACATAGGCAATAAAAGCTCAGTCATTTCTCATAGCAATATTTTTTTCTGATTTATATCCTCAGTCAAGAAAAATAAAATAAAATAAAAATAATGGGACTATATTAAACTAAAAATATTTTGTACAGTAAAGGAAAACATCAACAAAATGAAAAGAGAACCCATTGAATGGGAGAACATATTCATCGATACATCTGATAAGGGCTTAAAGTCCAAAATTTATAAAGAACTTCATAACACCAAAACAACAAACAATTCAACTAAGAAATGGGAAAAGGTCCTGAATAGAAACTGCTCCGAGATGGGCATATAGATGGCCGATAGACATGAAAATAAGCCCAATGTCACTAATCATCAGAGAAATGCAAAGTAAAACCATAATGAGATCACCTCATGCCTTTCAGAATGGCTATCATCAATAACTCAACAAACAACAAATGCTGATGAGGATGTGAAAAAAGGGGAACCATTGTGCATTGTTGGGAATGCAGATTGGTGTAACCACTATGGAAAGCAGCATGGAGTTACCTAAAAACATTAAAAATAGAACTGCTTTATGACCCAGTGATTCCATTAATATGTCTGAAGAAACTTGAAACACCTATTTGAAAAAATATATGCACCCCTATGTTAATTGCAGCCTTATTTATAATAGCCAAGATTTGGAAGTAACTCAAGTGCCCATCAATAGATGAATAGATAAAAATGAGAGTCTTACACTTACACAATGGAATGCTATTCAGCCATCAAAAAGAAGGATCTCTTACCCTTTGTGACAGCATGGAGCATTATGCTAAGTGAAATAAGCTGGTCAGAGAAAGACGACTACCATATTATTTCATCCTTGTGTGGAATCTAATGAATAAAATGAACTAACAAGCAAAATAGGGACAAACTCACATTTAGAGAACCAGTTGATAGCTGTTGCATTAGGCGGGGCTAGAACAGTGGAGGATTGAGGCGGGGGAGGGGAGAAAGAACTCTCCGACATGGACAACAGAGTAGTGATTTCCAGGGGGGTTGAGGAGGGTGGGTGGAGGCAGAAGAGTGTATAGGGGGGATAAATGACAATAGAAAAAATAAAATGAAAACAGATATACAGTTGCTGAATGAATAACAAAACAAGATCCTCACATCTGCTGTCTACAAAAGACCCACTTCAGATAAAAACACACACAGACTGAAAAGCAAAGGGACAGAAAAAGACATTTTATGAACATTAAAACACAACAGAAAAACTTGGGTAGCAATATTTATACCAGACAAAATATACTTTAAAACAAAGGCTGTAACAAGACAAAGAAGGATCCAGCAATTCTACTTCCAGGTATTTAGCCGAAGATAACCCAAATATTAAATCAAACAGACATATGCATCCATATGTTCCTCGCAGCATTATGTACAATAGCCAAGTTATGGAAGCAACCTAATTGTCCATCACTAGATGAATGGATTATGAAGTGGTGCCTTTATACACTGGGGTATGACTCAGACTATAAAAAAGAAAAAAAAGAATAAAATCTCACTATCTCCAACAATGTGAATAGACCTAGAGGGTATTCTGTTCAGTGAAATAACTCAGACAAAGACAAATGCCAGATGATTTCACTTGTATATGGAATCTAAAAAAAACAGACTCATAGATTCAGAAAACATTTTCACACCTACAGTATGGGAGGGGGCTGAAGGGATGAGCAAAAAACGTGAAGGAATTAAGGAACACATATTGGTAGTGACATAATAGTCATGGGAATGTAAATTACAGCATAGGGAATATAGTCAATAAAATTTTAATTACTATCTGGTGTCAGATGGGTACTAGATTTATCAAGTTGACCACTTCATAAGTTATATAAATGACTAATCATGGGTTATACACCTAAACTAAAAATAATATTGTAGGTCAACTCTAATTGAAAAAAAAAATATTTTAAAAGATTAAAAAAAAACTGGAAAATAGATAAATGTACTTCTACAGCAGAGATTTAACACCACCCTCTCAGAAATGGACAGATCCAGCAGGTAGAACATCAGTAAGGGCATAGTTAAAATCAACAATAGCATTTGTCAACTGGAAATAATGGACATTATGAACTATTTTATTTAAAAAAAAACTTGTAGAATACACATTATTCTCAATTTCATTTGGAACATTAACCAAAATAAAAACATTCAGGCTATAAAACACACCTTAACAAATTTATAGGGATAGAAATCATACAATGTTTGACCTTAGATAACCAAGGATTTAAATTAGATTAATAACAAGAAAATACTTTGAAAATCTCAAAACACTTAAACATCAAACAACATACTCCTAAGTAACACATGGGTCAAAGAAGAAATATCAAGAAATCTTAAAAACTTTTTTGAACTAAATGAAAACGAAGATACGACTTATCCAAATTTGTGGGATACAGTAAAAGTAGTTCTTAGAGGGCTATTTATAGCATTGAATGCATACATTTGATAAGATGAAAGATCTAAAATCATGCATCTAAGCTTTACCTTAGACAGTGGTTCTCAACCTTCTGGCCCTTTAAATACAGTTCCTCATGTTGTGACCCAACCATAAAATTATTTTCGTTGCTACTTCATAACGGTAATGTTGCTACTGTTATGAATCGTAATGTAAATATCTGACATGCAGGATGGTCTTAGGCGACCCCTGTGAAAGGGTAGTTCAACTGCCAAAGGGGTCGCGACCCAGAGGTTGAGAACCACTGCCTTAGAACTAGATAAAGAGCAAAACAAATCCAAAGTAAATAGAAGAAATTAAATAAGAATCAGAGCAGATAGCAATGAAATTGAAAACAGAAAGTCAATAGAGAAAAATCAATGCACCAATAACTATTTATTTAATAAGATCAACAAAATTGATAACCCTATTGCCAGATAAACATAAAAAAGTGCAAAAATTATTAAGACCAGAACAAAAAGGGAATATTATATATCCGAGGGAAATTAAAAGGAAAAAATCAAGAAATACTATGA
Organism: Myotis brandtii; assembly: GCF_000412655.1. Lineage (NCBI taxonomy): Eukaryota > Metazoa > Chordata > Mammalia > Chiroptera > Vespertilionidae > Myotis > Myotis brandtii. The sequence continues at coordinate 4,599 of NW_005359122.1, forward strand.
AAAGTTCTCTACCCACAAATTTAATAAACTGTATGAAATGGACCAATTCCTTCAAAGACACAATCTGTCAAAACTCACACATGAAGGTATAGGCAATAGGAATAGGCCTATATCTACTGAAAAATATGAATCAGCAATTAATACAATATAGAAAGTACCAGTCCTAGATGGATTCACTGCTGAATTCTACCAAACTTTTATGGAAGAAATGATCCAAATTCTCTACAATCTCTCTTAGAAAATAGAAGCAGGGGATTCAACCAATCAAAGTGGGATAAGCTAATGATATGCTAAAACCACTCAACTGTTCGCTATGATGTGCACTGACCACCAGGGGGCAGATGCTCTGACCAGTAGGTAAGCTTGCTGCTGGGGTTCAGCCGATGAGGACTGAGCAAGACAGAACGAACACGCCCTGGAGCCCTCATGGGTCCCTCCCCCCAGCCGGCCCCACCCCTGATCAGCCCCCAACACCCTGATTGGGAGCTGGGCCAGCTGGCCAACTGCCTGCGGTCCCTTCCCCCAGCCGGCCCTACCCCCGATGGACCCCCATCGGGGTGAGCCAACCAGACCCCACTCATGAATGAATTCATGCACTGGGCCTCTAGTCTCATTATATGAGGCCAACATTATACTCATAACAAAACAAGACAAAGACATAATAAGAAAGCATTGCAATTGTGAG
>NW_005359123.1:0-535 GCF_000412655.1 Myotis brandtii
AATTCACCCATCCTGGATACCGGCCCAAAGACGCCTCTATTAAGCAGGCCAGGGCCCTTCAGGGTGCTTCAGTGCGCCTGCACTAGCAAACTCACTGCAGGTGCTCCTGTGTGCCACCACCAGGAACGCACACCTATCCACCACAGGTGCATCAGCAAAAACTGAGTTTCCCCACCCCACAGCTGCAGAACTCTGGACACTACAGTTGCATGCTTTTCCAGCGTGTAGGTCTCCCAAGACCAGCAGCTCTGGGGCCCCGCTGTGAGCCCCGCTGGACAAGCACTTAAACAAACAGGGATGCATTGCTGGGCTGTAGAAACGCTGAATTTCCTCTTCTGGGATACCTGCCCACAGACACTGCAATCCAGTGGCTTCAGTGCCAGGGCCCTTCAGAGTGTGTCAGTACACTCTACTGGCAACCACACCACAGGTGCCTTGTGAGCTGCCGCTGAGATCGCGTGTATCCAACCATGGAGGCAGCAGCAAGAGCTGAGTCTGCCACCCCACAACTACAGAACTCTGGACACCACAGTCA
>NW_005359124.1:0-781 GCF_000412655.1 Myotis brandtii
AGGACTTCAGTTTGTTTTTTTGTTTTGGTGTTTGTTTGTTTTAAGTATGGAACGCTTCATGAAGTTGCGTGTCATCCTTGCCCAGGGGCCATGATAATCTTCTCTGTATCGTTCCAATTTTAGTACATGTGCTGCTGAAAGGAGCACAGGGCTTGAGTTTTGTTTTGTTTTTAATATATATATATATTATTGATATCAGAGGAAAAGGAAGAGTGAGAGAGAGAGAGAAACATCAATGATGAGAGAGAATCCCTGATTGGTTGCCTCCTGCATACCCCACAAAGGAGATCCAGCCTGCAACCTGGCCATGTGCCCTGACTGGAATCAAACCTTGACCTCTTGGTTCATAGGTAGACACTCAACCACTGAGCCAGGCCTTGAGCTTTTATCTGGAGGGAGGGAGGAGTCCTGGAGGCTGTGAGCAGAGGAGGGCCTGGACCTGACTCAGGGGCTCACAGGTGCCTCCTGGCTCAGTAGGCGGAACAGACTCCTACCCAGCATCATGTAACTACTCCACTCTTCAGATGAGAAAACTTAGGCTCAGGAAGGTGAGTGACCTGGCCAGAGCCACCGGGACCAGGGGTTTATCTGGAGGTGGAATTCACAGGTGCAAGCATTGCCCCATGCTGGCTCCCTGCATCCCCGCCCATCTCTAGGCCTCCGTGTTTGTGCCTCTATATAATTTTTTGCTTCAGGGCAAGCAAGCATGTCAAACTCGGGGCCTGCAGGCTACATGCAGCCCACTAAGAATATTTTTGTGGCCCAGCCAATATAACGGTAT
>NW_005359125.1:0-522 GCF_000412655.1 Myotis brandtii
TATAAAAGCCTAAGCGACCATTATGACCAGACAACTGAAACAACTGGAATGACTGGTCGACCAGTCACTATGATGTACACTGACCATAGGGGGCAGATACTCAATGCAGGAGCTGCCCCCTGGTGGTCAGTGAGCTCCCACAGCCAACCTCCTATGGCCCCTCCCCCTGGCCAGCCCCCATCGGCCTCTGATGCTCAACCATTTGTAGATGCACTGCTTCTGGGTCAGGGTTTTGTAAGTAGCAGAGCAGCTCCCTCACTGTGATCTATTGAAAGTCAGCCCTCGACACAAGGGTTTGTCTCACTCCCGTCCTCTCTCTTCCCGGGGGGCCACTGAGGTTGTGGTGCAGTGGCAAGGGAAGGAGGAGACGGGGAGGTGGGGAACTGCGTGGTGGTGGTGGGGCGATGTCAGCATTAGCATTCATTTTTTCTGCGTCTAGTCCAGCCATCATTGCCTCCTCTTCTGACCCCCCCAGGGGCTTCATGCCCTGGGCTGGGATGGGGAACCGGGGGTGGGTGGCGG
>NW_005359126.1:0-797 GCF_000412655.1 Myotis brandtii
TAGGCAGTAAAATCTCAGAAATCTTTTGCAGCAATATTTTTGCCGATATCTCTCTGAGGGCAAGGGGAACTCAGGAAAAGTTAAACAAACGGGACTACATCAAACTAAAAAGCTTCTGCACAGCAAAAGAAAACATCATCAAAATGAAAATATAACCTATTATATGAAAGAACATATTTGCCAATTCTATATCTAATAAGGTGTTGATTTCAAAAATATATAAAGAACTTATACAACTCAACATGAGGAATACGACCCAATTAAAAATGGGCAAAGGACCAGATTAGACACTTTTCCAAAATGGATGTAAAGATGGCCAATGGACATACTAAAAATGTTCAAGGTCACTAATCATCAGAAAGATGCAAATTAAAACTAAAATGAGGTACCACCTCACACCTGCCAGAATGTCTACTATCAATAAATCAACAAACAAATGCTAGTGAGGATGTGGATAAAAGGCAACCCTTGTGCACTCTTGGTTGGATGCAGACTGATGCAGCCACTAAGATAAACAGTATTGGGTTTCCTCAAAAAAAAAATTAAAAAAGGAACTGCCTTTTGATCCAATGATCCCACTTCTAGGAATATATCCTAAGAATCCCAAAACACCAATCCCAAAACACCAAGCAGCATCATTTACAACAGCCAATATCTGGACACAGCCCAAGTGTCCATCAGCAGATGAGTGGATAAGAAACCTGTGGAACATTTACACAATGGAATACTATTCAGTTGTAAAAAAATAACTCTTGCCCCTTGCTACAGCATAGATGGACTTGGAGAGTATTATGCTA
>NW_005359127.1:0-507 GCF_000412655.1 Myotis brandtii
TTGGAAGCTGAATAGCATGTTATTAAATATTGATTAAGTTACCAATGAGATCAAAGAAGAAATTTAAAAATTCCTGGAAAATAACGACATTGAAAACACAACAATCCAAAACCTATGGGACACAATGAATACAGTCCTGAACAGGGAAGTTTATAGCTCTACAGGCCTATCTCAAAAAAACAAGAAAAAATGGTAGTAAATCATCTAACACTACATCTCAAAAAACTAGAAAGAGAGCAATAAGAAAAGCCCAGAATGAGCAGAAGGAAGGAGATAATAAAGATTAGCGCAGAAATAAATGACATAGAGACAAAAAACACAATACATAAAATCAATGAAACCAAGAGCTGCTTCTTTGAAAAGATAAACAAGATTGATGAACCTCTAGCCAGGCTCGCCAACAAGAAGCAAGAGAGGACCCAAATAAACAAAATCAGAGATGATAGAGGCGAAATAACAATAGACTCCATAGAAATACAAATGATTGTTAAAAAAATACTATGGACA
>NW_005359128.1:0-805 GCF_000412655.1 Myotis brandtii
TGAAATCAATAAAAATATATTTAAAAAAAAAGAAAAGCAAGGACATACTTTTTCACTTTGCTCATGACATTGATCATTTTGCTAGAGTTTTAGTGTTCTGTTTTCCTAAAATTAGCTTCAGCAATTTTTGGTTTCAAACTCCACAATGAAATTAATGTCAATAACAGAACTTGGCACTGCTGACAATGTGCATTTCATGCCCATTTGGCTTCCTAGTATAAACCTCTTGTTTAGTGTTCATATTACTCTCTAAAACCCAGAAAAACCTCTGTGAAGACAGTTCTAAATTATTTTGGAGTAGTTTATAGGATATAGGCATTTAAACAGCAACACATTTAAATTTCTAGAATTAAGCTGAATTATATTTTTTCTACTTTTACTTGCAAAACAGTTTCAGTATTTAAATGCAATTCAATAAATTGTTTTCGTTGCATGTGTGTGTGTGACTTTTTGTTTGTTTTTGCCAAGCACAAACTAGAAACTAGAAACCGTCTACCTACCCATAATGTTTTGCCTTTAAAATGTGTTTTATTCGATCATTGAAGTCCTTTAGTCATTAAGAACTGAGTTAACTAATGAGACACATACCATTAGGGAACTGCTTGCTAAACCTGAACAATATTTACATAGCAGAGACTGGATGGAATATCATGCCAAAAGTACTTGGAGAAGTATCTGAAGAGTCATCCTTATATAGCCAATGAGAATTTCAATTAATAAAAATAAAATAAAACTATAACTATTAATTTCTTCTTTAAAATATATACAACAGCATAGAAAATATCCTATCTAATAAAGAGGGAAT
>NW_005359129.1:0-805 GCF_000412655.1 Myotis brandtii
TTGGGTCACAACATGAGGAACTGTATTTAAAGGGCGGAAGGTTGAGAACCACTGCCTTAATCCAATACAACCTGAGTCCTTCTAAGAAGAGGAGATTAGGACCCAGACACACACAGAGGGAAGGCCAGGTGAGGACACAGGGAGAAGATGGCCACCTACAGGCCAAGGAGAGGCCTCGGGAGAACCCAGTCCTGCTGACACCTTGGTCTCAGACTTCCAGCCTCCAGGTTGTGAGAAAATAAATGTCCGTTGTTGAAGCCCTCCCGTCTGTGGGACTTTCCTACAGCAGTCCCTAGCAGACGAGCACACCCCCAATCCTTACACCTGCCGGTGTTTTCTTGTTGTTGTTGTTGTTAATTTTAGAGAGAGGCAGGGGGAGACTGAGAAAGAGAAACATCCATTTGTTGTTTCAGTTACTTATGGTTGATTCTTATATGTCGAGGCTGTCGCTTCTCTTCCCACTCAGAGCCTGCAATTGATCCTTAGCATCTTAACATTTTGTTCAACAAGCAAGATAAACATCATCTCTCCCTCAGATTCAAACATCTCATTCACTTCCGGTCTGACCTTCAATTAGCACCCTATTGTGTGCTTTCTAATTCTCGAATGGCCTGCGCCCCTCTAGTCTGTGCTGTCCTGGCCGCCACTCCTGGGTATGTCTTGTCCCCCAGGCTCCTTCTTGAGGGCAAGGACACTTAAACCCAGCTCCCTCTTCTTCTCACATCTTCTTCCTCATGTGGTGACCCCCAACCATAACATTATTTTCATCTTCCTCATGTGGTGACCCCCAACCATAAAATTATTT
>NW_005359130.1:0-422 GCF_000412655.1 Myotis brandtii
TGTTTGAATCTGACCTTTTTATTGGTCCCTGTCCTTAATTTGGGATGCCCCTGCTTTCCTCATTGGTCATTCTGCTCCATGGTATTAGTCTCAAAGCTCAAGCCCACGTGGTGCCTCCCTCCTTCTCTCCCCCTTATCTTGCTGGTTGGAGTTGCCTTAGATCTCCCAGCTGCTCAGGCCAGAGATGCCCTGTCTTTGGTTTATGGCTGTTTTAATTGCTCAGGCCAGAAGTGTTTCCATCTGCCTGGACCCCCTCTTCCTGTGGCTTTTCTCTGTCCTCTGTACAAGTAAAATAAGCACCCTGGCGTCTTCAAGTCTCCATCTTGTCTTCCTCTCCCATGGGCCCTCCTCATTCCCTAACCCTTCCTAGTTAAGCTACCTCGCTAACCCTTTCAGCTCTATTAACTGAAACCTCATCTAAA
>NW_005359131.1:0-2970 GCF_000412655.1 Myotis brandtii
TGGGAGCTGTGCAGGGACAGGGGAAGGAGGAGGGGGGTCAGTGGGAGGGTCAGTGGTGCCCACCGGGCTGTCTTAGAGGATGTGGCTTAGGTTAGGACCTGTCCTTTGGCGACTTCAGGAGGGGAGGCCGTGTCCTCCGCTCGTCACTTTGACTCAGGGGTGGAAGTTCTCCTTGCTCTCTGGCCTTATAACTCAGTGGATCATAGTGGGATGCTGCTGGCAGGTGGCTCCTGTGGCTGCACACGGGCACCGGCCTGCAACCTGGCTGGATGGGGGCCGGGCATGTGGTGGATCGCTGCGGTCCCACGCGGTGGCCCCGGGTCCATCACGGGAAGGCCGGACGGAGGCCAGGAGGGCCAGCTCATTGCTGCTACACCTCCTGGCCGCCCTGGTACACCTGCTGCCCCAGGTCGCAGATAGCAGGCCCGGATGGCGGTGGGGCAGGCGGGATGGCACTGTCCTGCCCTGCTTGCAGTATGCAAATTAGCCACCATCTTTGTTGGAGGTTAATTTGCATATCGTGCTGATTAGACATTCGCTGATTAGCGAATGTACGGTCAATTACCATGATAGTCTATTATTAGATAGGATGGGTGTTGGATTTTGTCAAATGCTTTTTCTGCATCTACTGATATGATCATGTGATTTTTGTCTTTCAGTTTGTTTATGTGCTGACATTTACTGATTTGCGAATATTTTACCCGCCTTGCATCCCTGGAATAAATCCCACTTGGTCATGGTGTATGATCTTTTTAATATGTTGCTGGATCCAATTTGCTAGTATTTTTTTGAGGATTTTAGCATATATGTTCACCCGGGATATTTTCCTGTATTTTCTTTTTTTGTTGCGTCTTTATCTGGTTTTGAAATTAGGATAATGCTGGATTCATAAAAAGTTATCCTTGATCAGTTAGCTGAGGTAGTATGTACCTGGTTCTCTACTGTAAACCGGCCATTTTTTTTTTAGTTACTATTTTAACCTTATATTTAACTAGAGGCCTGGTGCACAATATTTGTGCACTGGGAGCGGGAGTGTCCCTCAGCCCAGCCTGCACCCTCTCTAATCTGGGACTGCTGGCTCCCAACTGCTCACCTGCCTCCCAGCCTGATCCCCCCCTAACCACTCCCATGCCAGCCTGATCAATGCCTAACTGCTCTCCTGCCAGCCTGGTCGCCCCCTAACCTGCCTGATCGACGCCTAACTGCTGGTCACCCCCAACTGCCCTCCCCTGCTGGCCTGGTTGCCCCCAACTGCCCTCCCCTGCTGGCCCAATCGCCCCCAACTGCCCTCCCCTGCTGGTCCGATTGCCCCAATTGCCCTCCCCTGATGGCCAGGTCACCCCAAAGTCCCTCCCCTGCTGGCCTGATCGCCCACAACTGCCCTCCCCTGCCAGCCATCTTGTGGCAGACATCTTGTGCCGACATAGGGGTGGCCATCTTGTGTAAGGGTGTGACAGTCAATTTGCATATTACCTCTTTATTATATAGGATAGGTATCAGTTAGGTACATATTTTGATACTATGTAACCATAACTTTTTGCTCATTAAAATTTCACCAACTATATTTAATATCCATTGGTGATTTTCATGAGAAAATTATTACAAATGTGGTGGCCAAATAGTGACTCTTCCAATTCTATCATTTCTTATATATTTATTAGTTGTATTCTCCTATAAGAAGGAACTTGCCCATATTCCACCCTCATTTATTTTAATTAATTAATTTATTTATATCATTGTGGACTTGTGTATTCTTATTCTCTAAGTTTAAATCCATTACTGTGGTTTTTCATTTTGAAGCCTTAGGTGTGTTTATTGCCTGCAAGGATTCTAAATGATCTCAGAGAAGCCAACTGGAAATATATATAAAAGAAACACAAGGAATAGAAACTAGAAACTAGGAAATAAAGGAAAGTTTACCCACAGGAGGTGGGTCAGGAGTGGGACAGAAAGAATGGGGAATGCAAACAGTGTGGATGTTGACATGTACACTATAAGTTGTTATCCATTTATACATTTTAAACCCATAATTTTGAATTGATATCTCTAATTCTAGTTTGGCACCATAGAGTTCTTTGCAGCATCTCCTTTCCCATTTACAGAGCTCCTTTCCCCCAGAGTGAGAGGGACTACTTTTTCCTCAATGTACTTATTTGCTGAATCTTTGGATACATGGTGAGTTGTTTCAGAATCTTGAACTCACACCACTGTCAGTGACACTAAATACAGCTTAAACCTTTATTTCAAGTGTTGTTGTTTTTTACTTGTTAGAGTATATAGTCAAAATTTGGGGTTAAAAAGTTAACTTAGTTACTTATTTCATTTCCCCCTTTAGTCTAATTATGGTATTCATTTGAAATACAGATAGGTTCATTTGTTTTGTTTTATTCTTCGTTTTTCTTTTATTTTATTCTTTGTTTTTATTTTGTTAAAACTTATCTGAAGATATTTTCCATTGATTTTTAGATAAATATAGTTAAGTTCATTTGTTTTGTTTTATTCTGTGTGTGTGTGTGTGTGTGTGTGTGTGTGTTTATTGATTAAGGTATTACATATGTGTTTTTATCCCCTCATTTACTCCTCTCCCTCGTTCATGCCCTCACCTCCCTGGTGTCTGTGTCCATTGGTTATGCTTATTTGCATGCATACAAGTCCTTTGGTTGATCTCTCCCCCTTACCTTCACCCTCCCCTACCTTCCCTCTGAGGTTTGAGCATCTGATCGATGTTTTTGTTCTGTTAATCCTTACCCAAAGATATTTTTCTATTGATTTTTAGAGAGAGTGGAAGGGAGAGAGAGAGACAGAGAAAAACATCAATATGACAGTGACTCATCAATATGACAGTGACTCATCAACTCCTGCATGTGCCCCAAACAGGGCTGGGGATCAAGCCTGCAACTGAGGTACGTTCCCTTGACTGGAATTGAACCTGAGATCCTTCAGTCTGAAGGCTGACACTCTCTCCACTAA
>NW_005359132.1:0-820 GCF_000412655.1 Myotis brandtii
TGACAACCACATAAAATGTAAGATCTTAAACTGGATCTTAGACCAGAAAAAAGACAAAATTTGAATAAGGTCTGTATAATAGCTAATAGTGCTGTATCATTCTTAATTTCCTGTTTTTATTATTGCACTAGAGGCCCGGTGCACAAAATTCGTGCACTCGGGTGGGAGGGTCCCTCAGCCTAGCCTGCGTCCTCTCGCAGTCCAAGAGCCCTCAGGGGATGTCCGACTCACCAGCTGCTCCACACACCGGACGTGAGCCCAGCTTCTGGCTGAGTGGCGCTCCCCCTGTGGGGGCGCACTGACCACCAGGGGGCAGCTCCTGCATTGATTGTCTGCCCCTGGAGTTCAGTGCGCAAAACAGCAATAAGTTGTTCTGCTGTTCGGTCGATTTGCATATCAGCCTTTTAATATATAGGAATATGGTCATGTAAGGCATCTGACCATTAAAGGAAGCTAGGCAAAAGGTCTATGGAGATTAACTACATTATTTTTGCAACTTTCCAATAGTACATTATTTCAAGATGCAAGTTAAAAAATTTTAACTCTATGAAGTTCCAGTGAAAACATATTTATAAATAATATTTATAATGGCCATTAGGAAAAAAACTAAATGTTCGTCAATAGGTGAGTAGTTAAATAAAATGTCATGTAGATAAAATTGAATGCTATCCTATATAATAAAGAGCAAATATGCTAATTAGACTGGACGGTGGAATGAGCTTCCGGAATGACCAGTGGGTGGGGGGAAGGGCCGCAGGGCCACGAGGCAGCCAGGGCTGCAAAGGCCTACCCTTGCATGCATTTCGTGCATCGGGCCTCT
>NW_005359133.1:0-9852 GCF_000412655.1 Myotis brandtii
GATGTTTCTCTCTCATTGATGTTTCTATCTCTCTCTTTTCATCTCTTTGAAATCAGTAATATATATATATATTCAATTTATGCAATTGTGAAGGCTGAAAAGTCCCATGATCTGCCTTTTGCAAGATGGGGACCCAGGAAATCCGGTGGTGTACTTAATTCAAGTCCCAAGGCCTGAGAATCAGGGAAGCCTATGTTGTATATCCCAGTCTGAGGGCAGGAGATGAGATGTTCCAACTCAACAGTGAGAGGTAGAAAACACACACACACACACACACACACACACACACACACACACACACAAGACATATGAATTCATCCTCCCACTATTCTTTGTTCTTTTAAGTCCTCAGTGGATTGAATGATGCCCACCTACAATGGAGAGGGCAATTACTTTACTGAGTCCACCAATCCAAATGCTAATCTCATCTGGAAACAGCTGCTCAGACACACCCAGAAATAATGTTTAATGTGGGAACTCCATAGTCAATCAAGTTGACACCTAAAATTAACCATTACAAGTTTACCCCTTGTCAACTGGCACTCATATGCATATCCTTAAAACATACTTTCCCTGGTCACTATGGTTCATTTCATTGACCCTTGTGAAATCAGTCAGATAGAGAAATCAAGTATCATCTGAATTCACTTCTATGTTGCCAGGGCTGACCAGCAGATCCTGAGGGACAGATGAATAATTACTCTGATACTCGTTTCTGTGACAGAGAGGGATAATGAACTGCTTGGCTTGAGAAACCAAACAGTTCCATTCACCTGCCTCCTTAGGCTGTTATTGTAGCAATAACTTGAACTAAAATTAACTTCTAGATACTATCAGCAGGGTAAGCATCCTTGAGAAGACACATGCGTCTGCAGTGTCCTTTAAGCAAGGACGTCTAAGGACTAAACATAAAGATTCCAGTAAAACACCCGGGGGCTGAGATTTGTTTGGAAAAGTCAAGGCAGTGTTGCCATCTTTAGCAAGGTTTCCCTAGAGGCCCCCAACCTTTCAGAGATTCCCCCTTACAGACTTTCCAACCAAGTCCGGTACTTCCCCACAAATTGTGGAATCTAAAAAACAAAATAAATGAACAAGCAAAACATAAATAAACTCATAGGTACAGAGAACCAATTAATGACTTTCAGATGGGTGAGGTGTTGAAGGGATAGGTGGAAAAAGTGAAGGGATTAAGAAGTGCATATTGGCAGGTACAAAATAGTCATGAGAATGTAAAGTACAACATAGGGAATATAATCTATAATCTCTCTATATAAAGCCCTAATATGCTAATAGACCAAACGGCAGAACAACCGAACAACTGAACAACCAAACAACCAGTCACTATGATTGTGCACTGACCACCAGGGGGTATGCGCGGAAATTCAATTACTTGCTTGTGTCTCCCATCATGTCAGTTGGTGCCTTGATCAATAAACTTTTTCTTACTCCAAACTCTGACATTTTGAGCATTGTTTTGAAGCGTTGGGTGCACGAACTTGGGTTTTATAACACAATCTCTGGTCTGACCTGGATCTAGTGCATAGTGCAGCAGTGGTCACTTCATGAAATAGTCATTCACAGGACTACACCAAACTAAAAAGTTTCAGCAGAGCAAAAGAAACCATCAACAAAATGAAAAGACAACCTATCAAATGGAAGAAAATATTTGCAAATCAATAAATGTGATACACCACATAAACAAATTGAAAGACAAAAATTACATGATCATATCTATAGACTCAGAAAACACATTTGACAAATCCAACACCCATTTTTGATTAAAAAAAAATCTCACTAAAATGACTAATCATTTTTTAAAAATTGTATTTTTAATTTAATTTTCATTATAGTGGACATATTATATTAGTTTCAGATGTACAACATAGTGATTTGACATTTATATACATTACAAAGTGATCACCACAATAAGTCTACTAACCATTTGTCACAAAGGTTATTACAATATCATTGACTATACTAGAGGTCTGGTGCACAAAATTCGTGCGTGGGGGAGGGTGTTCCCTCAGCCTGGCCTGCACCCTCTCGCAATCTGAGACCACTGGCTTCTAACTGCTCACCTGCCTGCCTGCCTGATCACTCCTAACCACTTCTTCCTGCCGGCCTGATGCCCCTAACTGCCCTCGTCTGCTGCATGATTGCCCCCAACTGCCCTCCCCTGCTGACCTGATCACCCCAAACTGCCTTCCCCTGTCAGTCTGATCGCCCCTAACCACCTCTGCCTCAACTCCCACCACTGTGGCTTTGTCCAGAAGAATGTTTGGCAGATGTTCGGAAAATGTCTGGTCTAATTAGCATATTACCCTTTTATTAGTTTAGATTCCCTATGCTGTACTTTACATCCCTGTGACTTATTTATAATTGGACTTTGTAGCTCTGATTCCCCTTCATCTTGTTATGCATCTCCCAAACCTCTTCCCCTTGATTCTCTCTATGAGTTGGTTTCTGTATTATTTTGTTTGTTCATCTGTGTGGTTTTTTATATTCCACATATAAGTGAAATCATATAATATTTATCTTCCTCTATCCAAGTTATTTCATCTCTAGGTCCATTTATGCCACAAATATCAAGATTTTATCTTCTTTTTTTTAATTGAGCAATATTCCATTTTATATATGTACCACATCTTCTTTATTCATTCATCTATTGATGGACACATAGGTTGTTTCCATAGTATGGTTATTGTATATAATGCTGTAATAAACACAGGGGTGTATATATCTCTTTTCAAATCAGTGTCTTGGTTTTTTGGATAAATACCCATAAGTGAAATTGCTGGGCTATATGGTAGCTCTATTTTTTATTTTTTGCAGCCACACTGTTTTCCCCAGTGGCTGCACCAGTTTATATTCCTACTAACAGTACATGAGGATTTCCTTTTCTCCACATCTCTCTAACACTTATTATTTACTAGAGGCCCGGTGGACAAAATTCATGCACGGGGGTCCCCTCAGCCCAGCCTGCACCATCTCCAATCTGGGACCCCTTGGGGGATGTCCAACTGCCGGTTTAGGCCTGCACCCTCTCCAATCTGGGACACTTTGGCAGTAGGACATCCCTCTCAGAATCCTGGACTGCTGGCTCCTAGCCTCTCACCTGCCTGCCTGCCTGGTCATCCCTAACTGCCCCCAGCCTGCATCTCCAATCTGGGACCCCTTGGGGGATGTCCAACTGCCGGTTTAGGCCTGCACCCTCTCCAATCTGGGACACTTTGGCAGCAGTACATCCCTCTCAGAATCCTGGACTGCTGGCTCCTAGCCTCTCACCTGCCTGCCTGCCTGGTCATCCCTAACTGCCCCCTGCTGCTGACCTGGTCGCCTCTAACTGTCCTCTCCTGCAGGCCTGGTTCCCTCCAACTGCCCTCCCCTGCTGGCCCAGTCACCCCTAACTGCCCTCCCCTTCAGGCCTGGTTTGCCCCCAACTGCCTTCCTGTACAGGGCTGGTCCCCCCCAACTGCCCTCCCCCGCAGGCCTGGGTTTCCCCCAACTGCCCTCCCCTGCAGGGCTGGTTTGCCCCCAACTGCCCTCCCCCACAGGCCTGGGTCCCCCCAACTGCCCTCCCCTGCTGGCCTGGTCGCCCCCAACTGCCCTCTCCTGCAGGCCTGGGTTTCCCCCAACTGCCCTCCCCTGCTGGCCTGGTCGCCCCCAACTGCCCTCTCCTGCAGGCCTGGGTTTCCCCCAACTGCCCTCCCCTGCTGGCCTGGTCGCCCCCAACTGCCCTCTCCTGCAGGCCTGGGTTTCCCCCAACTGCCCTCCCCTGCTGGCCTGGTCGCCCCCAACTGCCCTCTCCTGCAGGCCTGGGTTTCCCCCAACTGCCCTCCCCTGCTGGCCTGGTCGCCCCCAACTGCCCTCTCCTGCAGGCCTGGGTTTCCCCCAACTGCCCTCCCCTGCTGGCCTGGTCGCCCCCAACTGCCCTCTCCTGCAGGCCTGGGTTTCCCCCAACTGCCCTCCCCTGCTGGCCTGGTCGCCCCCAACTGCCCTCTCCTGCAGGCCTGGGTTTCCCCCAACTGCCCTCCCCTGCTGGCCTGGTCGCCCCCAACTGCCCTCTCCTGCAGGCCTGGGTTTCCCCCAACTGCCCTCCCCTGCTGGCCTGGTCGCCCCCAACTGCCCTCTCCTGCAGGCCTGGGTTTCCCCCAACTGCCCTCCCCTGCTGGCCTGGTCGCCCCCAACTGCCCTCTCCTGCAGGCCTGGGTTTCCCCCAACTGCCCTCCCCTGCTGGCCTGGTCGCCCCCAACTGCCCTCTCCTGCAGGCCTGGGTTTCCCCCAACTGCCCTCCCCTGCTGGCCTGGTCGCCCCCAACTGCCCTCTCCTGCAGGCCTGGGTTTCCCCCAACTGCCCTCCCCTGCTGGCCTGGTCGCCCCCAACTGCCCTCTCCTGCAGGCCTGGGTTTCCCCCAACTGCCCTCCCCTGCTGGCCTGGTCGCCCCCAACTGCCCTCTCCTGCAGGCCTGGGTTTCCCCCAACTGCCCTCCCCTGCTGGCCTGGTCGCCCCCAACTGCCCTCTCCTGCAGGCCTGGGTTTCCCCCAACTGCCCTCCCCTGCTGGCCTGGTCGCCCCCAACTGCCCTCTCCTGCAGGCCTGGGTTTCCCCCAACTGCCCTCCCCTGCTGGCCTGGTCGCCCCCAACTGCCCTCTCCTGCAGGCCTGGGTTTCCCCCAACTGCCCTCCCCTGCTGGCCTGGTCGCCCCCAACTGCCCTCTCCTGCAGGCCTGGGTTTCCCCCAACTGCCCTCCCCTGCTGGCCTGGTCGCCCCCAACTGCCCTCTCCTGCAGGCCTGGGTTTCCCCCAACTGCCCTCCCCTGCTGGCCTGGTCGCCCCCAACTGCCCTCTCCTGCAGGCCTGGGTTTCCCCCAACTGCCCTCCCCTGCTGGCCTGGTCGCCCCCAACTGCCCTCTCCTGCAGGCCTGGGTTTCCCCCAACTGCCCTCCCCTGCTGGCCTGGTCGCCCCCAACTGCCCTCTCCTGCAGGCCTGGGTTTCCCCCAACTGCCCTCCCCTGCTGGCCTGGTCGCCCCCAACTGCCCTCTCCTGCAGGCCTGGGTTTCCCCCAACTGCCCTCCCCTGCTGGCCTGGTCGCCCCCAACTGCCCTCTCCTGCAGGCCTGGGTTTCCCCCAACTGCCCTCCCCTGCTGGCCTGGTCGCCCCCAACTGCCCTCTCCTGCAGGCCTGGGTTTCCCCCAACTGCCCTCCCCTGCTGGCCTGGTCGCCCCCAACTGCCCTCTCCTGCAGGCCTGGGTTTCCCCCAACTGCCCTCCCCTGCTGGCCTGGTCGCCCCCAACTGCCCTCTCCTGCAGGCCTGGGTTTCCCCCAACTGCCCTCCCCTGCTGGCCTGGTCGCCCCCAACTGCCCTCTCCTGCAGGCCTGGGTTTCCCCCAACTGCCCTCCCCTGCTGGCCTGGTCGCCCCCAACTGCCCTCTCCTGCAGGCCTGGGTTTCCCCCAACTGCCCTCCCCTGCTGGCCTGGTCGCCCCCAACTGCCCTCTCCTGCAGGCCTGGGTTTCCCCCAACTGCCCTCCCCTGCTGGCCTGGTCGCCCCCAACTGCCCTCTCCTGCAGGCCTGGGTTTCCCCCAACTGCCCTCCCCTGCTGGCCTGGTCGCCCCCAACTGCCCTCTCCTGCAGGCCTGGGTTTCCCCCAACTGCCCTCCCCTGCTGGCCTGGTCGCCCCCAACTGCCCTCTCCTGCAGGCCTGGGTTTCCCCCAACTGCCCTCCCCTGCTGGCCTGGTCGCCCCCAACTGCCCTCTCCTGCAGGCCTGGGTTTCCCCCAACTGCCCTCCCCTGCTGGCCTGGTCGCCCCCAACTGCCCTCTCCTGCAGGCCTGGGTTTCCCCCAACTGCCCTCCCCTGCTGGCCTGGTCGCCCCCAACTGCCCTCTCCTGCAGGCCTGGGTTTCCCCCAACTGCCCTCCCCTGCTGGCCTGGTCGCCCCCAACTGCCCTCTCCTGCAGGCCTGGGTTTCCCCCAACTGCCCTCCCCTGCTGGCCTGGTCGCCCCCAACTGCCCTCTCCTGCAGGCCTGGGTTTCCCCCAACTGCCCTCCCCTGCTGGCCTGGTCGCCCCCAACTGCCCTCTCCTGCAGGCCTGGGTTTCCCCCAACTGCCCTCCCCTGCTGGCCTGGTCGCCCCCAACTGCCCTCTCCTGCAGGCCTGGGTTTCCCCCAACTGCCCTCCCCTGCTGGCCTGGTCGCCCCCAACTGCCCTCTCCTGCAGGCCTGGGTTTCCCCCAACTGCCCTCCCCTGCTGGCCTGGTCGCCCCCAACTGCCCTCTCCTGCAGGCCTGGGTTTCCCCCAACTGCCCTCCCCTGCTGGCCTGGTCGCCCCCAACTGCCCTCTCCTGCAGGCCTGGGTTTCCCCCAACTTTGAACTAAAAACAAAGTCATTTTATAGAATAACAGACTGTCTTAAAGTGAGAGAGTTTATAATGACAGAGTTTGCAGGACTAGGGACTATCTAAAAATAGCAGAGTTTCAAACAGTAGTTTCATACAGGATGGCAGTTTCTATGCTTCAGTACTCCTGATATAAATAGACATTAATTAACTTATTTACTTCCATTATTTTGAAAACAGACTTAGAGTGTTGAGTGAAATGCGATATCATTCAGATATCCAGTTGCAATGCTAGGATTGGAAATCAGGTGTGACTAACTTTAAAGCCAAAATAAGTATGTGTATGTGTGTGTGTGTGCATGTGTGTGTGAAATGCATTCTTACATTGTTTTCATTGATGAAAGTTAATGGGCCTCTAACAGTGTTAGGGAGAATGCATCACAGGCTGTTATAAAAGGCAGAGCAATAGGTAAGTATAGGACTTGAACACATTTAATTTGTAAAGATTTTGGAGACTGGGCTTTCCTGAAAGTATTAAAAATGTTAACCAGATAACAATTCGGAACAATTGTTAAAACCAGATAACAATTGTTCCAGATAACAATTTGGAACAATCCATAAAACACTTTTATTAATATAGATATACAGATCTAATGTTATTCATTGGGAAGTCTGAGAATTTAGACAAATTAGTTCTCTCCCATTAGTGACCACATCCTGAAATGCAGTATCTTGTCAGCCCCCATTATCCGCAAATAGATTTAGATTGTGTACCTTCTGCTTTCCTAGCTAATTGTTGTAGATCATCACTGCCAGTCCCCCTATTTTTCTAATCTAAAAATATTATGACCCCTGCTATATACAAATCAGACAAACAGAACTCCACAAGATAATTTTCTAATATTGCATGGGAAGTGAACTAGAAAGAAATGAAACTTGGCATTTGAATTGGTAAAATCACATGGAACCCGCTCTTTCTGGGCCTGGCTTGAACTAGGCATTTTCTGATTCCCTGGTGCTATGCCATTTGCAATTATCTGCTCCCAAGCAGTTCTGTTTTTATCTATCCGTAGCTGGATGATCTCCAGGGCACTGGCTATAAGGAAGTGGGGAGAAGGTATATTTATAATTTTTCAAAAGCAGTTTTCATAGTCAACTAATAAGGAAATCCAGATGTGCTCATTATAATATTTCAGTGAAAGAAAAAGTCAAGCAGATGGTGGATTTTTAGCTTCTGTAGTAAATAATCTAATTTAATAAAAGAGAAACATGCAAATTGACCACACCTCCTCTATGCCCAAGCCACGCCCACCAGCCAATCAGAGCGACTATATGCAAATTAACCCAACCAAGATGGTGGCCAGCAGCCACGGAGCTGGAGCAAGCAGGAGGCTTGATTGCCCCGGTGATGGAGGAAGCCAAGCTTCCTGCCTGCCCTGGCTGGCTGTGGCCTCTGCTCAAGGCAACAAAGTTTCAATTATGGAAGATAAATAAATCCCAGCTACCTGCTTCCAGCCAGCCTCCACTGGGAGCTTGGGTTGCTTGGGGCCGTGGCCAGCCTGCAAACAGCCATCAGCCCCTCACCGAGGATGGCCACAACCTCATGGGGTGAGGATCCCCACTGGAGGGGGTGGCCAGCCTGCAAACAGCCATTAGCCCCTCACCCAGGCTGGCCAGGCACCCCAGTGGGGACCCCCACTCTGAAGGAGTTGTGGCCAACCTGCAAACAGCCATCAGCCCCTCACCGAGGATGGCCACAACCTCATGGGGTGAGGATCCCCACTGGAGGGGGTGGCCAGCCTGCAAACAGCCATTAGCCCCTCACCCAGGCTGGCCAGGCACCCCAGTGGGGACCCCCACTCTGAAGGAGTTGTGGCCAACCTGCAAACAGCCATCAGCCCCTCACCCAGGCTGGCCACAATCTCATGGGGCGAGGGTTCCCGCTGGGGGGCTTGGCCAGCCTAAAAATGGCCCTCAGCTCCTCAACCAGACTGGCCAGGCACCCCAGCGGGACCCCCACCCTGATCCGGGACACCCTTCAGGGCAAACCAGCTGACCCCCACCCGTGCACCAGGCCTCTATCCTATATAATAAATGGGTAATATGCAAATTGACCCTAACAGCAGAACAACTGGGACTGACTGGTCACTATGACACACACTGACCACCAGGGGACAGACGCTCAATGCAGGAGCTGCCCCTTGGTGGTCAGTGCGCTCCCACAGGGGGAGCTCTGCTCAGCCACAAGCCAGGCTGACAGCTGCCAGTACAGCGGTGATGGTGGGAGCCTCTCCCTCTAACAGTGTTAGGGAGAATGCATCACAGGCTGTTATAAAAGGCAGAGCAATAGGTAAGTATAGGACTTGAACACATTTAATTTGTAAAGATTTTGGAGACTGGGTTTTCCTAAAAGTGTTAAAAATGTTAACCAGATAACAATTGGGAACAATCTATAAAACACTTTTATTAATATAGATATACAGATCTAATGTTATTCATTGGGAGGTCTGAGAATTCAGACAAATTAGTTCTCTCTCCCATTAGTGACCACATCCTGAAATGCAGTATCTTGTCAGCCCCCATTATCCGCAAATAGATTTAGATTGTGTACCTTCTGCTTTCCTAGCTAATTGTTGTAGATCATCACTGCCAGTCCCCCTATTTTTCTAATCTAAAAATATTATGACCCCTGCTATATACAAATCAGACAAACAGAACTCCACAAGATAATTTTCTAATATTGCATGGGAAGTGAACTAGAAAGAAATGAAACTTGGCATTTGAATTGGTAAAATCACATGGAACCCGCTCTTTCTGGGCCTGGCTTGAACTAGGCATTTTCTGATTCCCTGGTGCTATGCCATTTGCAATTATCTGCTCCCAAGCAGTTCTGTTTTTATCTATCCGTAGCTGGATGATCTCCAGGGCACTGGCTATAAGGAAGTGGGGAGAAGGTATATTTATAATTTTTCAAAAGCAGTTTTCATAGTCAACTAATAAGGAAATCCAGATGTGCTCATTATAATATTTCAGTGAAAGAAAAAGTCAAGCAGATGGTGGATTTTTAGCTTCTGTAGTAAATAATCTAATTTAATAAAAGAGAAACATGCAAATTGACCACACCTCCTCTATGCCCAAGCCACGCCCACCAGCCAATCAGAGCGACTATATGCAAATTAACCCAACCAAGATGGTGGCCAGCAGCCACGGAGCTGGAGCAAGCAGGAGGCTTGATTGCCCCGGTGATGGAGGAAGCCAAGCTTCCTGCCTGCCCTGGCTGGCTGTGGCCTCTGCTCAAGGCAACAAAGTTTCAATTATGGAAGATAAATAAATCCCAGCTACCTGCTTCCAGCCAGCCTCCACTGGGAGCTTGGGTTGCTTGGGGCCGTGGCCAGCCTGCAAACAGCCATCAGCCCCTCACCGAGGATGGCCACAACCTCATGGGGTGAGGATCCCCACTGGAGGGGGTGGCCAGCCTGCAAACAGCCATTAGCCCCTCACCCAGGCTGGCCAGGC
>NW_005359133.1:9950-14786 GCF_000412655.1 Myotis brandtii
ACCCCCACCCGTGCACCAGGCCTCTATCCTATATAATAAATGGGTAATATGCAAATTGACCCTAACAGCAGAACAACTGGGACTGACTGGTCACTATGACACACACTGACCACCAGGGGACAGACGCTCAATGCAGGAGCTGCCCCTTGGTGGTCAGTGCGCTCCCACAGGGGGAGCTCTGCTCAGCCACAAGCCAGGCTGACAGCTGCCAGTACAGCGGTGATGGTGGGAGCCTCTCCCACCTCCTCAGCAGCGCTAAGGATGTCCAACTGCAGCTTAGGCCTGCTCCCCATAGGCAAGTGGACATCTACTGAGGGCTCCCGGGATGCCAGAGGGATGTCTGACTGCCAGCTTAGGCCCAATCCCCTGGGGAGCGGGCCTAAGCCAGCAGGTGGTCATCCCCCGAGGGGTCCCAGACTGCGAGAGGGCACAGGCTGGGCTGAGGGATGCCCCCCAAGTGCACAAATTTTTGTGCACCAGGCCTCTAGTCTATACTTATAATAGGATAATATGCAAATTGGTCAGGACGCCAACACATAACAACTGCTAAGCAGGCTGCGTCCCCACCCCTGTGCCAGCCTGGAGACATGAGACTAGTATCTCCGACCACAGCAACGGGCCCTGGGCTGTGAGGCTCGCATCCATGCCCCTGCGTCGGCCCGGGCACATGAGGCTCACATCCCCAACCCCACCATAAGGCCGTGGGATGTGAGACTCGTGTCCCTGAACCTGGCAATGAGCCCAGGGATGTGAGTCTCACATCTCTGCCTGTCTGCGCAGGCCTGGAAACATGAGGCTTGCGTTCCTACCCTCGCTAATTAATTCCCTTTTAATGTGCACAAATTTCATGCGCTGGACCACTAGTCACTTATAAAATGAAAGAAAATTGTTCTTTATGATAAGGCAAAGCAGAAGAGAAAGCATTTGCTTAAATCTCAGCTAGCTTAAACATGTTTTATCAGGTTGTAGGAATTGATGCCCCCAAATAAATGATTACATATTATTTTTAAAAGTCTGGTCAGCCCTAGCTGGTTTGGCTCGATGGATAGGTCCCAGGTTTGATTCTAGTCAAGGGCACATGCCCGGGTTGCAGGCTCGATCCCCAGTAATGGGCGTGTAGGAGGCAGCCGATCAATGATTCTCTCTCATCATTGATGTTTCTATCTCTCTCTCCTTCTCCCTTCCTCTCTGAAATCAATAAAAATATATTTAAAAGAAAAGTGTTTTCAGTTGAGCATTGACCTATGAACCAGGAGGGCATGGTTTGATTCCCGGTCAGGGTACATGCCTGAGTTTCAGGCTCAGTACCCAGAGGGTGTGCAGGGGGAAGCCAATCAATGATTCTCTCTCATCATTGATGTTTTGCTCTCTTTCTCCCTCTCCCTTCCTCTCTGAAATAAATAGAAATATATTTTTAAAAAAGTATTTTCACTCATTTTCTCATTCATAAAATGATCATACCTTAAATGTTTTGATTGAAAAAGGCACACCAATAGCTATATAAAAATTATTTTAAACAACTATGATTTTTTCAATAATGCTATGTAATGAACTGCCAGGATTTATAATACACTTTGTCCAGACATACCTCTACATTACAGAATAGCAAGTTTAGATGGGGTAAAGGCAAGAAGTATAATATAATAAATAGTGCTCATAAAGATTCCATTTGGGGATTCAGGGAGGTAAAAACTAAGAAACGTAAGCAAGCCAAAAACCAGCGGAGGAGAGTCAGATTCAAACTAGCAATAGATGAGATTCAGGGAATGGTTTTCCATGAGCCCATAAATATTTAAGAAGCAGTGGAGTACCCTATAGTAGACCTCTGGTGGACTTAGGACTTATTTTCCTATGACCTGCTTTGCTGTTAAAAATAATAATAATAATCCTATATAATAAAAGGGTAATATGCAAATTGAACCTAACAGCAGAACAACTGGGACTGACTGGTCACTATGACACACACTGACCACCAGGGGGCAGATGCTCAATGCAGGAGCTGCCCCCTGGTGGTCAGTGCGCTCCCACAGGGGGAGCTCTGCTCAGCCACAAGCCAGGCTGATGGCTGCCAGGGCAGCGGTGGTGGTGGGAGCTTCTCCCGCCTCCTCAGCAGCGCTAAGGATGTCCAACTGCAGCTTAGGCCTGCTCCCCACTGGCAAGTGGACATCTACTGAAATCTTTAAATCTTTGATCTTCCTTTGGTCTTACCCATCTTATCATTTGAACATACATGAGCGTTTCCCACTCTTTGCTGGTAAGTGTTTATTTAACAACCAGCCTCCTGGGGTAGGGAAGTTGAAAAAGCCTTGACTTGTAGTACTTGCCAATAATCTAAATGCGCCCCTCCCCGCCCCCAGCCCCCTCATAGCTGAGTCCAAGTTCCCAAAGTGAAGTCAGGAAACCCAGGGTTTGGAATTTCACAGTCAGCTCACAGTCAGCTTCACAGTGGGCTGGTGTAAGCTGGCTCTAGCACACAACTGGATCTTTCCCTTGAACTTCCCTGTTGTTTAGTTCTTGTTTTGCTTTTGATTTACTACGAATTTGTATGGTCAACCTCAATTTGTGCTTTAGTTTCCTCATTGGTAACATGGAGATAGTTATAAATTTATCCTACAGCGTTGTACTAGATAAGATAATGTAGACTGCCTTGTGTATAATAAGTGCTCAGACCACACTATGCCAGGCAGAATGCTTGATTTCAACATCAGCCTGGAAGCTCGCCCAGAGGGTGTCTGCGGAAGGGCCATGCAGCAGAACTCCAGACCCACAGAGGGGTCTGAGCAGATCACCCAGCAGTGAATCTGAGGGTCGGATTATTCTCTGAAAGAACTTTCCGCAGAGAGCAGGTTGGGGGCCAGACAGTGTGCCCTAGGAAAGAGGCGCCACCCTCCCCACCTCCCACAAAGAGGAGGCGCCCCTTCCCCCACTTCTGGAAGGGCTCTGCGCTGGAAATCTGCCCCCGGGGACTGGACATCTGGCCTGGTAGAAGCCTAGGCAGATTCCCCTCCTCTTGAGAGCCAGCCTTGCTGAAAGGTTAGAGAGCCAAGAGGGGGCTGGGTTTTTTGTTGTTGTTGTTGTTTGTTTGTTTTTATCCCCTCCTGCTTGAGGTGGCCATAAGGGGGGTGCTAGTGACCCAGGCAGAGCTGAGGCATTAGGAGGAGAGGATGTGCTGCCTTATCCCTTCTGTAAGCTAAGAGCATGGCGCCCCAAGGCCAGTCTGTTTAAATCATCGGAACCAGGACCCTTGCCCACAGAGTGCAGTTCCCTGGAGGAAGGGAGAGCAGTCCTAGAGCTGACTCAGCCCCTGGGCTAGGGAGGCCCCGCCCACCTACTACTTGGGGATCTGCCCTGCAGGGCTTCAGTCAGGTTGCCCAGGGCCAGGCAGGGACAGTATAGTGACTCACCAGAGAACTGCCATGGAGGCCGGAGGCCACACACCAAGTGGCCAGATCCAACAGCATTGGAGCGAAATCCAGCAAACTCCGCAAACAGCAAATGCAGAAGTTTTTTTGTTTTGGGGGGCTTTGGCTTTTCTTTCTCTTTTTTCTCTCTTTTTTTCATATTCTCCTATTGCTATATTTCATTTGAGTCTATTTTGTCTCTTTCTCTTTACTTTTATAAAATTTTTAATTTAAATTTTTTCCTTTCTCTTTTCTTTCCGTATTCTATATTTTATTCATTATTATTACTTTTTAGGTTATTATTATTTTATTTCTTTTTTTACCTTTTATTTTTCATAGTTATCCTATTTCTGGTCTCTTCCTTCTTTGCTTTCATATTCTCTTTTAATTCTTTTGGTCTTGTGTCTTTCATGCAGGGGTGTTTTTTGTTTTTTGAGTCTTTTTGATATGGTTGTTTTTAAAAAATATGAAAATATGTTGTGTTGGGTTTGGTCTGGTTTTGCCTTGTTGTGTTCTGTCAGCACCTTTATAACATTGGCATGCTTGGTCAGGGTTGAGACTCAGTGTCAATAAACCTGAGGGCTGAGCCCACCTACAAATGGGACAACAGCAATAAAGACCCAAATTCAACAGAAGAGCCCACATAACCCATACCACCGTCATTCCTAGAGCACCCAGCTCAGAAGATCAAGGAAACTGCATGACTGCAGCCCACAGGACACCTACATAAGGCCACCATCCAAGACTCGGAGTCATAGCATACCTACCTAAAACAGCAATCTTGAGAAAGAAGAACAAAGTTGGAGGGATCACAATACTGGATATCAAACTATACTACAAAGCCACTGTAATTTTTGGTACTTCCACTTGAACAGAGTATATCTTTATTTCCTTTTCTATATTTAATAGTCAAAGTTTGGAAACCTGAAGTGAGAAAAATATTTCTAAGCCAAAATCATGATGGAGAGACTCCATTAATGTGGGGCTAGGCCATTAACCAAAATGCAGAAAGACGACGCAAATAAAATCACTGTCCCAAGTCTGATCCTGCAGAGAATAGTGATTAGTACTCAGCTCTGGCTCAGAGTTCAAATTGGGGCTTTGGACCTGTGGCTCTCTGACTTTGACAAGAGTAAATCTCTTTATTTTTTCAGGTTTCCACTCCTATTTGTTTCTTTTTTTAAATTTCTTTATTGATTAAGGTATTACATATGTGTCCTCATCCCCCTGTTACCCCCCAAGCCCCCACTCTCATGCCCTCACCCCCCTGTTGTCTGTGTCCATTGGTTGGGCTTATATGAATGCATACAAGTCCTTTGGTTGATCTCTCCCCCTTACCCCCACCCTCCCCTACCTTCCCTCTGAGGTTTGATGGTCTGATCGATGCTTCTCTGTCTCTGGATCTGTGTTTGTTCATCAGTTTATGTTGTTCCTT
>NW_005359133.1:16496-39143 GCF_000412655.1 Myotis brandtii
GAGCTGACTCAGCCCCTGGGCTAGGGAGGCCCCGCCCACCTACTACTTGGGGATCTGCCCTGCAGGGCTTCAGTCAGGTTGCCCAGGGCCAGGCAGGGACAGTATAGTGACTCACCAGAGAACTGCCATGGAGGCCGGAGGCCACACACCAAGTGGCCAGATCCAACAGCATTGGAGCGAAATCCAGCAAACTCCGCAAACAGCAAATGCAGAAGTTTTTTTGTTTTGGGGGGCTTTGGCTTTTCTTTCTCTTTTTTCTCTCTTTTTTTCATATTCTCCTATTGCTATATTTCATTTGAGTCTATTTTGTCTCTTTCTCTTTACTTTTATAAAATTTTTAATTTAAATTTTTTCCTTTCTCTTTTCTTTCCGTATTCTATATTTTATTCATTATTATTACTTTTTAGGTTATTATTATTTTATTTCTTTTTTTACCTTTTATTTTTCATAGTTATCCTATTTCTGGTCTCTTCCTTCTTTGCTTTCATATTCTCTTTTAATTCTTTTGGTCTTGTGTCTTTCATGCAGGGGTGTTTTTTGTTTTTTGAGTCTTTTTGATATGGTTGTTTTTAAAAAATATGAAAATATGTTGTGTTGGGTTTGGTCTGGTTTTGCCTTGTTGTGTTCTGTCAGCACCTTTATAACATTGGCATGCTTGGTCAGGGTTGAGACTCAGTGTCAATAAACCTGAGGGCTGAGCCCACCTACAAATGGGACAACAGCAATCAAGACCCAAATTCAACAGAAGAGCCCACATAACCCATACCACCGTCATTCCTAGAGCACCCAGCTCAGAAGATCAAGGAAACTGCATGACTGCAGCCCACAGGACACCTACATAAGGCCACCATCCAAGACTCGGAGTCATAGCATACCTACCTAAAACAGCAATCTTGAGAAAGAAGAACAAAGTTGGAGGGATCACAATACTGGATATCAAACTATACTACAAAGCCACTGTAATCAAAAAAGTCTGGTACTGGCACAAGGACAAATAGATCAATAGAACAGAACAGAGAGCCCAGAAATCAACATGCACCATTATGGGCAATTAAGTTGGTTTTTTTTAATCCTCATCTGAGGATATCTTTTTCCATTGCTTTTCAGAGACAATGGAAGGGAGGCAGAAGAGGCAGAGAGAGAGAGAGACAGAGACAGATAAACATTGATGAGAAAGTGACACATCCACTGGTTGCCTACCACACGAGCTCGAGCAGGGGGTAGGGAGCTGTTCCAATTATCTATGGGAACGTATGCACAGGTGACCCAGAGCGCCTCATTTGGATATACCAATACAGACGTCAAAGGGTACTTACTATTAATTAATATGGCCGAGCTTAACCAAAAACTAAGAAGAGAGAAGACACAGGAGATAAACAATGCAAGAAATCACACAGGTTTATTTACCAGAGAGCTGATGGGTTTCAGTCCTTGGCAGGCCACCTGGAGACACTCGCTGACAGGGACACACGGGGTCGTCAAAATACGCCGCGGCAAGGAGCTCGGTCTCTTGACTCAAAGAGAAGCCTCTAACAGTTTGGGCTCAGGCAGAGCAGGAACAGCAGTTTGGCAGTTTCCAGGGTGGAGGAGAATGGCTTGTCTGTGGAGGATCAGACAGACGTCTGACTGCTGCTGTGAGGGTCCTTCTTTTATGCCCCATGGGTGGGCTTCTTCAGTGTCTCATATCAGTGTGCTCAGGTGGCCTTCTGGGATTATCAGGATACACACGCAGGGGGTTACAAGGTACTTATCAGGAGTGCACACGCAAGGAGTTTTTTACAAGTTATTTGTCAGGAGTTAGCATGCAGGGCGTTACCAGTTACTTATCAGGGTCTCACACACACACACACACACACACACACACACACACACACACAAGTTAAGTTTCTCTTCTGAGTAAAGTTTAAAATAGGGTCTCTCCACACACACACACAAATTAAGTTCCTCTTCTAAGTAAAGTTTAAAATTCACTCTAATAAAAAAATGAAATTTGATTATACTATCTTATACTAACTAAACTTATTACTATAATAGGAGCAAACCCACAACCAAGGTCTGTGCCCTTGACTGGGAATCGAACCTGAGACCCTTCAGTCCTGGGGCCAATGCTTTAATCACTGAGCACACCAGCCAGGGCTGGTCAATTAATTTTTGAAAGGAGGCAAGAACATACAATGGAGTAAAGACAGTATCTTCAATAAATGGTGTTGGGAAAATTGGACAGATACGTGAAAAAATATGAAACTAGACCAACTTACATCATACACAAGAATAAACTCAAAGTGCATAAAAGACTTAAATGTAAGTCAAGAAACCATAAGAATCCCAGAAGAAACCATCGGCAGTAAAATCTCAGACATCTCATGTAGCAAAATTTTCTTACATCTTCTAGGGCAGTGACGGCAAACCTTTTGAGCTCGGCGTGTCAGCACTTTGAAAAACCCTAACTTAACTCTGGTGCCATGTCACATATAGAAATTTTTTGATATTTGAAACCATAGTAAAACAAAGATGTATATTTCTGATATTTATTTTATATATTTAAATGCCATTTAACAGAGAAAAATCAACCAAAAAAATGAGTTCGCGTGTCACCTCTGACACGCGTGTCAAAGGTTCGCCATCACTGTTCTAGGGCAAGAGAAACAAAAGAAAAAAATAAAACAAATAGGACATCAAACTATAAAGCTTCTCTACTGCAAAAGAAGCCATCACCTAAATCAGTGGTTCTCAACCTTCTGGCCCTTTAAATACAGTTCCTCATGTTGTGACCCAACCATAAAATTATTTTCGTTGCTACTTCATAACTGTAATGTTGTTAATGTTATGAATCGTAATATAAATATCTGATATGCAGGATGGTCTTAGGCGACCCCTGTGAAAGGGTCATTCGACCGCCAAAGGGGTCGAGACCCGCAGGTTGAAAACCGCTGACCTAAATGAAAAGAGAACCCAAGAATCAAAGAACAAATTCGCCAATAATATATCTGGTAAGAGGTTAATTTCCAAAATATATAAAGAACTCATACAACTCAACAAAAGGGAAACAATCCAATTAAAAAATGGGCAAAGCATCTGAATAGACACTTCTCCAAAGAGTATATACAGATGGCCAAGCGACATATGGAAAAAATGCTCAACATCACTAATCATCAGAGAAATGCAAATTAAAACTATAATGAGGTACCACCTCACACCTGCCAGAATGGCTACCATCAACAAATCAATAAACAACAAGTGCTGGCAACGATGCAGAGAAAAGGGAACCCAGTGTACGCATGGTGGGAATGCAGACTAGTGCAGCCACAATGAAAAACAGTACAGAGTCTCGCCTAAAAATTAAAAGTGGAACTGCCATTTGACCCACTTCTGGGAATATATTCTAAGAATCCCAAAACACCAATCAGAAAGAATGTATGCATTTCTATATACATAGCAACATTATTTACAATAACTAAGGCCTAGAAACAGTCCAAGTGCCCATCAGTAGGTGAGTGGATAAAAACCTGTGGTATATTTACACAATGAAATACTATGCAACTGTAAAAAAGAAGGATCTCTCATACCTCTGCAAGAGCATGGATGGACCTGGAGACCATTATGCTAACTGAAATAAGCCAGTCAGAGAAAGAAAAATATCACATGATCTCACTTATATGTGGAATCTAAAGAACAAAATAAATTGAACTAAATAGGTCCAGAGGGATGGGTGTATGGAACAGACTGACAGATCTCAGAGAGGAGGGGAGTGGGGGTAGGGGAGGGATAGAAAGAGATTAACCAAAGAACTTATATGCATACTAGTGGCCCAGTGCACGAATTCGTGAACATTAAAAGGAAATTAATTAGAATAAATATTTTAATATCGCTATTCGCCCTTTCTCTATAATAGAAGTGACAACCAAATTCACAATCAATCAAAACACAAGCATGCAATTGGCACCAGTGAGAGCTTTATATGTATCATACATGTGCAAGTCAACTTAGCCTTTTATAGATATAGAATAAACTTGCTTAATTAGACCTGCTTTCTGATTTAGTTAAACTTTTTCCAGCCCAGTGAAGCACCCCAACTTCTCTTTCAGGTAATTGTCAGCAACACAGCAGTAAATATCAACACAAAGCAGATTATTATTATAGATCACACAGGGAGAAGAAAGAGTAAAATATTTAACTGCAGCCGTGTCTGATTATATTATGTGCAGTGAGAAAACCTGAAGTCATTTTCAAGGCCCACCATTTCTTACTTCTTTTCAGTCGGGTCAAGTTTCTAAATCTCTGTTTTCTGGCTAATGAAAAGAAAATAGGACTCTATCAAGTCTCCTATCTACCTACTCCAGGACTTCAGTGAGGATCAAATGAGATGAGGCATGGGAAAATGGTTCACAGACATTTGGTTAAAGTGTAAAATGTTTCCACATGGCTATAAAGCAAGTCATGTTCCTGGGCTGAAGAAACTCCAAGGAGTCTAGTCACTAGGGAGAGGAAGCTGGGCATTGCTACGTGACATCATTACCCAACACCCACAGTGACTGTTTCCAGGATGGGCTGGGCTGTGGGTCACATTTCATGCCATAGGGTCTGCATGGCTGTGATTTGGTGGGCTGTTGCTCCGGGGTGGTGGTGGGGCCTGTGTCCCACTTGGGGGAAGCTGAGTGTTGCTTTGTGAGTGCCAGATCTGCAGTGCCATTTATTTTTAAATGGCCAATGTGCATCATCGCAGCTCCTGCATTGAGCGTCTGCCCCATGGTGGTCAGTACATGTCATAGCGACCAGTTGGATGGTCAGACACTTAGCATAACAGATTTTTATATAGAGAGATATGCATAGTCCAAGGACACAGACAATAGTGTGGTTAAGGCCTGGGGTGGGGCGGGGTCTGGGTGGAGGGGGGAAGTGGAGTAAAAATAAGGGACATATGTAATATTGCCAACAATAATAAATAAACTTTAAGAAAAAAGCATCTAATGAGCT
Organism: Myotis brandtii; assembly: GCF_000412655.1. NCBI lineage: Eukaryota > Metazoa > Chordata > Mammalia > Chiroptera > Vespertilionidae > Myotis > Myotis brandtii. The sequence continues at coordinate 21,471 of NW_005359133.1, forward strand.
GGGATCCAGAGAGACAAGTCATCCCAAACCTGAGGAAAATGCCATACAGTACATAAAATTCATGTAATTTTATTTTGTAGAGTTTAATGCATGTTTTATAATTGATTAATATTTATAAACAAACAAACTCCAGTTTAATCAAAATGAACTTTCATTTTTATGGTAAGTAGTCTTTTCCTAAAAATTAACTTATATAACTTGTTTGGAAAAAACTATACTATATTGGCCATTTTGTAAATATGATAAGATAATTAATACTACATGTTGTACAAACCTCCAAATTTCAGTGGCTTTTTTTTTGACAATTAAATGCCTTTATTGCAAAGCTGCATATATTTTTAAATTAAAATGGAACAGTTAAGAAGATAATAAAATATAAATGTTGACTTAGATTACCATATATAATGATGACAAAAGTCTGAGAAATGTAGGTTGATGAAGACAATTTGAGTCAAAGATACAACTCTTTACAGCATTTCTTTCACTGCTGCTAAGAGAGAATCGAAACATTCTGTGACTGTAGAGAAGTCCGCATTTCTTGGTGAGTGCAGCAAGTCTTGTGTTCTTTACATGTGGAGAAATTGTCCTGAAGGAGCTGACCACTGTGTACAGCGTGTGGAGTGTAGAGAGCGCCTGAGAAGGCACATGGGCATTTCTTTAGTTATTGTCAGCTGAATCCAGTGGCATTGGCAAAGCCACGTCCTGGAAACACACTTTGCCAAAAGGCAGGAGTGTTGTCAGCTTGACCTTCAGCCCAGGTGCCAGGGAGTGGGTTTTGTTATTTAAATCCAGCCAAGCACCAGGAATGAATATGACTCGAGCCTACCCAAGAATGCACATAATCTCCTATGTCTTGACTTTTAGTAAAACTTCCTGTTTTTTGCTGTATAAAATAAACACGCTGTATTGGCTCTGGGTCCTTGTCCCTGTCTCTCCATCAGAGGACAGCATTCCCACACAGCCCCAGCTTTTTCTTTCCATCTCTGTGACTGTCTCTTTCTTTCATTTTCTCAATCCTGAGCCGCCCCTACTCAGGAACCTGACCACTCTCTAGCCGCGCTGGACATGGAGAAGAGAGAAATATTCACAGTCGAGGAGGAGGAGTCCAGCCTAGGGATGCATCCACTGGTCTCAGGGATCCTCAGGTGGAGGTGGAGGCAGGCAGCACAGCAGGCAGCTGGAGAGGCCCAAGTGGAGAGGAGGGAACAGTGCTGCTTTAGGACCCAGGTCCACCTCTGAGGAGGGGACCATCAGGGTGTGGCTCCTGGCGTCCTGGCAGGTTTGGAACAGCAGCTTGTGAAGTGGAGATTTTCACAGCCTCTTCCAGGTACCTGAGGGTCTTTAGCATCTCCACCATCTCCTCCTCTTGTCTGGAGCATTTGGATCTCTCTCCCTTCAGTTTGTGAACCAGGGATGTAATTTCCTGCTTCAGCGCCCAGTAGGTCATGGTCGCTTTTCTGCAAGCGTGGGCAAGGCTGGGTATATTTAATGACTCTTTCTCACGCCTGGCATTGTCTAAGGATGACTCTATCCCCCTGCACTACTCTTTAACCGCGCTCAACTTAATGAGTTGGCATTTCTCCTCCATCTGTCTGGCCAGTGCCTTTGCCAGGTGCACTTCACGTCTTACATAGGTTGACTCTGAACAGATGGAACAAATCTGACTATAAATATGAGATCCACCAAGAAGCCTTTGACAGATGGACACACAAATATCTCCCATTGGAGGACGTGGACAGGGAGGCGTGGACTCTGGCCAGCAGCCCCACAGCCTCTTCGCCCAATAATGGGCCCTGAGCCCAGCTCTATAGAGGACCATAGCACCTCCATAGACCATCAAAACAGGACAGCTGGGTCACCATGGAGCCTCCAGCCACAACAGAATCCATGACACCCCAACATTCCACCTGGAACCAGCCAGCAAGGGTGACCCTAATTGGTCATCAGTGATATGGTTGAGATAGGGGAAGATTTGTAAAAACATATGCCAAAAGTCCAATGACATTCAGTAGTCATCACCATGTATGTTTTTGTGTCAATATAAATTAAAATATAGTGAAAATAGCAACAAAAATTATCAATGCTAATGACAGAACTATTCTATTTAAAGTGATATGTTTTTCACAATCACTTTTGTTTGTTCATTTAACATTGTAGATCAGGGGCTTATTTTTAATGATTGCTCATCTGGGAATGCCATGAGACATGACTTAAATTTGTTTTGACTTCTAGGGTGACCAGAACAATGATACTCAGATCTTTGCACTGGCAATACTATTGAGTAGTACCTTTGTTTACAACACCATGAACAAAATTGACCAGAGGGCTATCGATCTATTGCAGTATCCTTTTATGATCCAGGATGGCACCAAAGCCAGAGAAAACTCTTCTATCCACCAGCTGTGTTTATGAACCTTTTGAATCAAACACAAAAATAAAAACGCGATAAACATTAAAAGTACAAGAAAAACAGCCCTTATACTTACTGAGGTTATGAAGAATTGGTTACAACCAAAAGAGAACATAATGGTATAAGGATGTAAGGAATGCAATATGGCTTAGATTCAGTCCTATTTCCAACCAGTTTTCCTTAATTATATCTCAGTTATGTAATAGAACTGTCAAATCAGCTCAGGACAGTTTCTCCACCTGATCTTGATGGGGTTGAAGATGCAGCAGATGCTGTGAACTTCTGTCCAGACTTAGTGTGGACTCTGAGAGATTTCTACCTTTCCCTGGAAGCAGACGGGAAACACATCACAGCAGATGACTACCTGGAGAACTCGTTGAAGCTGAAAGAAGGTAACAGGGACTTTAATTTCGGAAAGAGAGAGAGAAGTAATATAAGAATATCTCTATGTGTAAGTGGTTACATTTATAGTTTCCTATATTTAATCATTTGGTTAAACTGCCAAGTAAATAATGAACCCTACTAATTTAAAGTGAACTATTAGATTCAATATGAGATTGAATTACTGAATGTTCTTGGAGTAAATTACTTTCTTCCTTTCTCTGATGGGTTACCTTTTAACTTTTTGCTTAGAGTTTATAGAGATGTGTTGAAATAGATAACATCAGTTTAAAGGCAAATTTATTCATGGGAAATACATTAAAATGAATGCTAGTTCTATACTAAATAAAACCCATTTTTTTTCTTCCCCAGACACTGATGAAAATCATAAAAATTTCAATTTGCCCCGTCATTGCATACAGACATTCTTTGCAAGAAAGAAATGCTTTGTCTTTGACTCTCCCACTCACCGGAAGAAGCTTGCCCATCTTCCAACACTTCATAACAATGAACTGGATCCTGACTTTGTGCAACAAGTGGCAGATTTCTGTTCCTACATCTTTCACCATTCCAAGGCAAAAACTCTTTCAGGAGGCATCAAAGTTAATGGGCCTCGTGAGTACCTTCTTTAGGATTTTCCTTCAACTCAACATAAAGAATGGGGCACTGTTAAAAGTTTTTCCTTTCACTGTCTATGTTGAAAATCCTTCATCAGTTATGACCAAGAAAATTACATACATCACATTTTTAAGTTCCAGTGGATACCCAAAACATTCCTACTGATTTTTTAAGTAATGCCTCTAATCTAGGATAAAATAGCAATATCATCTGAAGAAAAGATAAAGTTAAAGAGTTCTATTCATAAGTGATCCATTGGACTAACCACATGAGTTGGCAACATTTATTCCATGAATATAATGGATACTTATTATGTGTCACAGCCTTAGATAAGCACAAGATAACATATAGGTTCTCTGTTAAATTGGAACGTACTTGATATAAACATTAAGTAAACAGAGGCTCAAGTTGTCTAGAGCTTTAAAGGAAATCTAAGAAAGCATCTTGGACCAGATTTTTTTCTCTAAAGTCACTATGCCTCAGAACTCTATGAATGATTGCTATACTCTTGAGCAATGACTTTCAACCAGTGTGCCTCAATAATTCTTAAAACATGCAATATCCGACTATTTAGTCAGGGGCACTGACTTCTTTTCCTTTAGAATGTCAAATAAAAATATGATAACAGTCAACACAATAGCCAACCGGTATGAATGAATCTAAATTATACCTATTTTTTTTGTCAGATCAGGAAAAAAAAAACCCACATATTTTGGTGTGCAGCACAATTTTAGTAATAGTTTATGTTTGCCATGAGATGGAAAAGGTTGAAAATTGATGTTCTAGGAGAATGGTGAATGCAAACAAAAGTATGCAAGGGACAAGGAAGACAAATAGGAAAGTTCTAACAAAGAGTAAAGGCGAGCCAGTCTAATTTTCTCACTTTGTGTTTTTTCAGCTAATACTCTTACCAGCTTTACATACTGAAGTGGAAGAGAAAAGGGAATTCTGAAGGAAAATGAAACCTGAGGAAGCGAGAAAGAAAGGAAAGAATAAAGAGGCCAGAAAGGCCTATAGCAATCTAATAAAATGAATAGGCATAACTTTAACCATTTACTCATTTCTCAATAGAAAAAGGATGGCATGAGGATGATTACATAGAGCTTGATATTTCTCCTTTAAACACTTTCTTTTCCCAAAGAAAGATCTGGCTTCTTAGTCATACAATTTTCAAAAACAAAACAAACAAACAAAAAGCACATATTTGAGCCACTTGAACACTATGCAGAATACTGAAAAAGCTCAGGCAATGCATTGTTAAATTAACATTCTCAGAACTATCCAATTTTAGAGCATGCCCTCTTTTTCTGCAAATAATGCAAGCATCTCTTTCTCCTGTGAAGGTCTAGAAAGCCTGGTGCTGACCTATGTCAATGCCATCAGCAGTGGGAACCTGCCCAGCATGGAGAATACAGTCTTGGCCTTGGCCCAAATCAAGAATTCAGCTGCAGTACAAAAAGCCATTGCCCACTATGACCAGCAGATGGCCCAGAAGGTGCAGCTGCCCACGGAAAACCTCCAAGAGCTGCTGGACCTGCACAGGACCAGTGAGAAGGAAGCCATCGAAGTCTTCATCAATAATTCCTTCAAGGATGTGGACCAAAGGTTCCAGAAGGAATTAGAGGTAATTAATATTCTTTGCTCTGCTCCTGGGGCTTACATGTAATACAAGTATTGCTATGAAATGCAAAATGGGGACTTAAGAAAAGCAATTCTTACTAGACTGAAAAATAATGACTCTTATATGATCAAGATATCACTTTTATTCTGAAAACAAACAAACAAGCAACATGTAACTACTCTGGGTTGTATGGATTTTAATACTTTCACACACTCACAACTCACCATGTTATAACCATGGACTAATTTTTTTAAATTAATCTTATTCTTTAAAAATTACATCCATAAAGTATTAATTAACTTTCCTTTTATATTAATCAAGTACACAGAATTGCCAAATGGTTCTACTAAAATATCATGTCTCCAGATTTCATAGCATCCACTCATATCATTCTAGCCAATTATTCCACTCCACCTCCTTGTTGGGAGTCCAAGGCCCAGGAAAATACAGAAACAAGGAATGGTTGTAAATGAGTAGGTTGTACAAAAAATTAGGGCTTGAGGTTAGATATCTGTAGTCTGAAGATCACATCTAAAGCAGAAATATCAAGAGAAATGGGTTTCAGGAGATTTGGAAACAAAACTAAAGTCATTTTTCTATACCATAACATCCTTGGAACTTTCCTAGGCTTGATAGTTCTCTAGTTTCTAGAAAATCAATAGAGATTCTGTCTGAGAATCACTTGTAGAAATACTGAAGTATCGCTAACATCTTTTCCATGGGCTTTTGTCCCTTTGAAGACCCTGCTGGAAGCAAAACAAGATGACTTTCGTAAGCAGAACTTGGAGGCATCATCAGATCGTTGCTCAGCTTTACTTCAAGATATTTTTGGTCCTCTAGAAGAATATGTGAAGCAGGGGGTTTACTCAAAGCCTGGAGGGCACCGCCTCTTCATTCAGAAGAGAGAAGAGCTGAAGGCAAAGTACTATCAGGAGCCCAGGAAAGGAATACAGGTATTCCTTGTTTCATGCATTAATTGTGGGAAATTGTTCGGGGTTTGGAGTGGGGAAGGGCTTCTTTCAAAATCCAGTGAAGACAGGAAGAGAGTATTTATACTCTAATGATAGCTGTAGAATTAAACTGAACTATCACCATAATCACCAGACTTTTACTGCAACCATCAACATTCAGTGCAACAAAGGGACATTTTTGGTTACATAGGACAGAATTGCAGTAATTGAAACGAACAGGAAAAAAGAGTAATTCATTGGCTTACATAAAACATTTAAATTTAGTTGCAACTACAGCTACCTTCAGGAATTTAAACAATGTCATCAATTTCCCCTTTCCTTTTTTTCTTTCCAACTCCCACTTAGTTTTCTGTTCTGTTTTCCTACTGGCTTCATCCTCAGGCATGGCAGCAAAGAGGACACCAACATCTTCAAGCTTAACTAGATCTTTTGCCCTCAGTCTCAGAGGAGAGAGAGCATTTCCCCAGCACCCGTATCCATCTCTAAAACATCCATGTTGAGCTTTTTCTCACCTGCACCAAATTTTGTACCCAGTGAACTTGGGTGCTCTGATGAGCCAGCCCAGAGTTTGTGCCCACTCCTGTGACAGAAGAGGCTTGATTGACAGTTCCACCGAGTGCACGCTGAGCAGTTCTGGGGAGGAAAAGATGCTGGGAAGAAAAATAAATAAAAAGGTTTACAACATGCCCAATCACCGTTTCCTACTTTTCACTGTATGGCTTTGGGGTCCTAGGCTGAAGAAGCTCTGCAGAACTATTTACAGTCCAAGGAGTCTGTGAGTGATGCCATTCTACAGACAGATCTGGCTCTCACCGCGAAGGAAAAGGAGAGGAAAGGTGAGAGGAAAATGGAAGAAATGCAAGATAGAACTTTCTGTACATTTTCAATTAACTTGGCCTGGTTTACCTGGGATCTTCAGACTAGAGCAAGAATGGCAAAGATGACTTTTTGCTCCTCAAGCTTTATCTGGGTGGGTGTGTACTGTCATCTGAAAAGGCAAAATGGCCCCAGGGAATTTTCTCTATGAAGCAGTAATAAGCAATAAGAGCAGGAGACAGAAGGAAGGGACACTTTAATCCTATAGGAGTTTGTCATTTTCTTCTTTCTCAGAAGCATATTTGAAAGCAGAGGCTGCAAAGGCTGAAGCACGAAGGTTGGAGGAGATTCAAAGGCAGAACCAGCAAATGATGGAGGAGAGGGAGAGACAGCATCAGGAGCAACTGAGACAAATGGAGATAAACAGAGCCCAACAGCTGGCACAGGAACAGATGGCTCGGGAACGTCAGCTCCAGGTACTCACCCGTTATTTCATCTCATCATTTTAATCACATCTCTCTCTCTGTATTGATTAGAGCGTGAAACAGTGACAAAGAGGGAGAGACAGCATAACTTTATGGCTCAGGGCAAGGACTCTGGAGTCAGACAGCCTGGTAAGAATCCCAGCTCCACATCTTACTAAATATATGGTTTGGGCCAGTTATCTGTCCCTTAGTTTCCACTTGTGGAAAGTGGAGACAGTAATAACACTTCTTTTATAGGGTATTTTAATAGTTAAGTGAGTAAATATTTGTGTTTAGATTAGTGCTGAGCACAGAATAAGCACTGTACTTTGTAAATAAGGATATTTCTAACTCACAGTAGTCTTTTTTGTTAAGTGGTTAATTGCTATAGAAAATCTTTTACTTTGGTCGTAGATTACTTTGTTAAATTGATTTCATATTATGTCCCTGTCTTTGCCTCAACTGTCACTGATTCTGAGGCTTTTAACTTGCAGAGTTTGTTTCAGCCAAGCCCTTATTATCATCATCACTGAATAAGCAGTAGTTCCTACGCAGCAAGTACTGTACAAAGTACTTTATGCACATTCTCTCATCTAATCTGTTCATTGTGAAGCAGAACCATTATGTCCCCATTTTTCTCATTAAAAACATTAGGTTCCAAAGAGATAACTAAATGTCACTATCACACAGCCTAGAAAGTTATCCAAACTGCCTTCCCAGAGAATGAGAACTGCCGTGTTTTTATTTCTGCAAACCGAGTATGAATTCTTACATGAACACTTCCCCCAGGGTGACCCGTCTACCTGTAGGTCCTAGTTTTCCAGAAGCTCCAAGACATTTTTGTGAATACAGATCTACACTAAAGGGCAGAATGGTCAACCTGGGGTTTTTGCTCTCCTCAGTCTTTCATCCACTCCTGCCCTATAACTGTGGAGACTGGAAACAAATTCCCTGATCTAAGGCTCAGACGCCTCACCTGATTGTGATTGTCACTTTGACACCCAGTTGTTGTATTAGCCTTTCCTCAAAGAATTAGATCTGACATTCCTCTGCGTAGAAATGAAAACTGAAGTCAAGATGTGACTCAGATTGCCCAAGGAGGAAGGGAGAAGGGACCTCAGGATGCAATTCTTGAAACACCAATCCTTCAGGAATTGAGAGATGGTGATGTTTCTGCAGCTAGAGGAAGAGATATGGGAGAATTGTTACTGATGGCTTAAAATAAGTGAGGATATGCCTGGTTTGGCTCAGTAGATAGAGCATTGGCCTGCAGACTGAAGGGCCCTAGGTTAGATTCTGGTCAAGGGCACATGCCAGGTTGTGGGCTAGATTCCTAGTAGGGGGCATGCAGGAGGCAGCCGATCAATGATTTTCATCATTGATGTTTCTATCTCTCTCTCCCTTTCCCTCCCTCTCTGAAATCAATCAAAAATATGTTTTTAAAAAATAAGTGAGGATAGTCAATGATTTTGGCTTATCCTCCCCACCCCGCACTCCCAGTGATGTGAATATTACTTTTTGTTAAGCTCTTTAGTTTTATTTGTCACTCTTCAGGAAGAGGCTGCAAAGCAGAGGGAGAGAGAAGAGGCTGAAATAAGAAGACTTCAGAATGAAATTCAGCAGCTACAGCAAGCAAAATCACGAAATGATGATTGTATCTTACTCTAAAGCTAAACACCTGAACTTCTTTTCATGTTCACTTTCCACTGAAGATAGAAAGAAACAAGAAACTATAAAACATGACAAATTACCATTTAAATAAATGTTATAATAATTATATCAAACTTTTGTACTGTTACTAAGTTATGATGCCCATAATTGGTAAAATGTACATTTCAATAGTTTCAATGATGATTACTTCCTTGAAAAGATTATGAATTGTATAACAGAGGGCATTTGATCACTGCATTTATTTGGTAGAGATAGTGGGCTGGTTCTCTCTGGGGAAACTTCCTCTTCTACCTCAATGCCATCCCTCTAATTTTCTCTGGGGGGATTGAAAGTGACCTAGGGGGTGTGTGGTTCACAATAGGCTCAGTCAAATGGGACTTGATCAACATCTTGAACTCACTCAGGTGGGCAGCACTCCTGTCAAGTGGTCATATGCTGGATGCCATTGCAGGGAGTCATCACTTTACCTAGCTTCTTAGCAGCGACAATGTTCGGTTCTCAACTGTGTGGAGGCAGTCAGTCTATGGGAAGTGATGTGATTACTGGTCATGCTCAGTAGAGTTTGCTTAGGGAGAGTCTAAACTGTAAGCAAATAGCACTGTAATGAAGTAGAGGTGCTCTAGAAGTTAGAAAGAACTTTCGGTATGGAAATTGTGTCATAGGCCAAAGAGCTAAAGAAGCCTTTTCTTTATGTTATCCTCATCAAGGTCATAACTTAAACAGGACTTTTCATATCAAAAAGCAGTTTATACTGAATTAAATGATTGTGTGCTATGTCTTTATAATCCTTTAGAGCCTATAAATAAATGGTCAGATAATGTGTCAAAATATCTGATGGGTCTCATTTTATTTTATGCCTGCTTATAATGGTAAAGTTAAACAATCTTAATTCTTTGCAATCATGTATGAAAACCTACTGATTTTTCTTAATATTTATGACGTATACATATATATTTGTACATATTTTTAAACATAAAGCACCATAAAAAGTTTTAAATAATTCTACCACTTTGTTTCCCCAACTGTGAAAAGTCTATGGGGAGGCCTCCTGAATTTCCCTAAGGGGATTAAGAATTACTTTAAAGACTGAAAATAAAACACATTTTATTACATCTTTTTATTTGCTTTCTGTTTCTTTGTTTTATCTCCAGTAAAATAGGCTTCAAAAGTTATAGAATCATTACATAAATCTCTATTTTTATTTTCCTTAAATTGACTACTTACTTATATAAGGAATTTCCCAGTTGAGTTATATGATAGGAACTTAAGCTTTTTTAGTTGCTCAAAATATAATTTACTTATTTACAAAAGAAAATGATAAATTTTAATCTTTGTCTTTTTTTCTCTTCTTAGGAGATGTTTATTATGCCAACTTCCCATATCAATAGGGCTCTGTGGTACTCAACTGTATGTCTAGATTTAAACTGAACTTCAGAAAGTACCAAAGAGCACAGCATGCTCTCCTGAGCATTTGCTTAACAGTACCCTATATTGCCTTTGCAAGTTGTATAACTCATAAAAAATAAAATGCATCTTAATATCCAAGGAAATGTCTGGTTGAAAAGAACAGCACCATCTTCAAAATAAATACTAAGTTTATTACTACCTCTGTTATAGAGATTCAAAACACACACACACACACACACACACAACTTGAGACTAAGCAAAATCGTCAGCTATCTAAGGTTCCAAGCTAGGTACTATTAACTTAGACCGTATTACATATCATCTGATTTCTAGATCAATACTTCTGTTATATCTTCAGGGAAAAAATAGTTTTTCTCCTTTCTGTTACCAGTGATCGAGAACCTTTTGAGCTCGGCGTGTCAGCATTTCGAAAAACCCTAACTTAACTCTGGTGCCGTGTCACATATAGAAATTTTTTGATATTTGCAACCATAGTAAAACAAAGATTTATATTTTTGATATTTAGTTTATATATTTAAATGCCATTTAACAAAGAAAAATCAACCAAAAAAATGAGTTCGCGTGTCATAGGTTCGCCATCACTGTTAGCCCCTCAGAGGTGCATGTTGCTTTTACCAGTGATTCACATTCTTTCCTACCAGCATTTCTGGCCTCCCTTTATCCCCAAATATTTTGATCTCATATGACTCTCTTATGAGGTGGTCATCAGGTACAAAATGACCAGAAAAGATGAACATAAGACAGTTACTTGAAGCTACCAAGAGCTAGACTACATTTTCTGACATTTACAGTGCTGCTTCTGTGAGGTCAACTGATTAAGTTTTAAATGCAAAGGCAAGGAAACAGATTCTCCCATACAGCCTCTATAAGGATGGCAGTCCTGCTAACATCTTGATTTTAGCCCCCTGAGACTCCTAACTTCAGAATTGCAAGATAATTAACTTTATTAACTTAAGTTTTAAGTCATGTGTAGTACTTTGTTACTGCAGCAATCAGAAACGAATATAACTATTAATTAATATTACCAGTAGTTACTGATACTAGCTAATAGTAATTCAGAATTTATTGTGTGCCAATTATGAGTTTTAATAATGTATTCGCTGTTCATAAGGACTCCATGAATTATAATTAACAATATTATTAATAAAATTTATTACCATTATTTATTATTAAGGTTATGGTTGTTGTTTTTGTAAAGTAGAGGAAATGAAAGCATTAGAATTAAATAAATTGTCTAAGGGCAATGCCACAGAAGGCATTTTGAAGCTAGACCCCCACATTTATAATCAACTTGTGATACTCTTTCTGGTCGTACTTAGGAAAACATAGAAATATTGAATAATATGTCAAAATTTAGGGATTAAGGCCACAGTAGTGAAAATAAAAAGCATAGTTACAAAACAGTCTTAAATGATTTACACAAAAAGTGGACAAAGAAATCTCCAGAAAGAAGTGGAGAAAACGTTGTATTGATTCTAGAATAAACTCATCATAGATAGAACAGAAAGTCCAAAAAATAGACTGTTATGAGAATTATGTAATTTAAAGATGGATTTTTTTTTCCTGGGTTAAGACAAATGGATGATCATTTGAACAAAGATAAAGTTAGACCTGGACACAGTAAAGGACATCCAATTTGATGAAAATATTGAAACATAAAAACCATAAAAATTTATTTGAGGGAACCAAATGTATGTTTTCATAAACCTACAGAGGGGAGGCCCTTTCTAAATGTGACTCAAAACCCAGCTGACTTAAATTAACAAAAATAATGTTAAATGTGACTACATAAAAAAATTTATATCCTTACTTTTGTCAAAATAAACACTACAAACAACATTATTTAAAAAATAGTAAACTGAGCCTCGCCAGCATGGCTCAGTGGTTGGGCATCAACCTATGAACCAGGAGATCAGAGTTTGATTCCTGGTCAGGGCACATGCCCAGGTTGCAGGCTCAATCTCCAATGTGGAGCATCCAGGAGGCAGCCAATAAATGATTCTCTCTCATCATTGATGTTTCTATCTCTTCCTCTCCATTCCTCTCTGAAATCAATAAAAAAAAATATTTTTTAAAAAATGGTAAACTGGGAAAAATATTTGTAACTAATGTCACAAATAGCTAATTTCTCCAATACTAGTATGTAAAGTTCTCTTGAGTAGAAAATGACAAACAATGATATAAATAAATTACAGAAAAGAAATAGTGTTTAAACATATGAAAAATACTCTCCTTTAATCATAATAAGAAAAGTACACTGAGAAATCATTTGTAGTCCATCGTCTTGACAAAAATTCACAAGTTTGACAATACATTCCACTGTCAAAGTTATGTAGTAATGAACACTTTTATCTTGTTAATGGAAATGGAAATTGTTTAAACATCAAAAGAGAGAAACCTGATGATTTCTATTGAAGTTAAAGATTATAGACATCTCACATAGTAGAATTTATACTGATATATTGCCTAGGGCAAGAGAAACAAAGGAAAAAATAAACAAATGGACTTCACCAAAATAAAAGGCTTCTGCACAGCAAAAGAAACCAGCATCAGAATGAAAAGGGAACCCACTGTATAAAAGAACATATTTGCCAATGACACATATGATAAGGAGTTAATTTCTAAAATATATAAAGTACTCATACAACTCAACAAAAGGAAAACAAACAATCCAATTTAAAAATGAGCAGAAGACCTGAATAGACATTTCTCCAAAGAAGACACAGAAATGGCCAAGAGACATATGAAAAAAATGCTCAACATAACAGATCATCAGAGAAATTCAAATTAAAATGACAATGTGGTACCACCTCACATCTGCCAGAAGGGCTATCATCAATAAATCAACAAACAACAAGTGCTGGTGAGGATGTGGAGAAAAAGGAACCCTAGTACACACTGCTGGTGGGAATGCAGACTGGTACAACCACTATGGGAAACAGTGTGGAGTTTCCTCAAAAAATTAAAAATGGAACTGCCATTTTACCCAGTGATCCCACTTCTAGAAATATACTCTAAGAATCCCAAAACACCAATCAGAAAGAATATGTGCACTTGTATGTTCATAGCAGCATTATCTACAAAAGCTAAGATCTGGAAAAGGCCAGTGCCCATCAGTAGATGAGTGGATAAAAAATCAGATACATTTATACAATGAAATATTATGCAGCAGTAAAAAAAGAAGGATCTATTACCCTTTGAGACAACATGGAAGGACTTGGAGATTATTATGCTAAGAAAAATAAGCTAGTCAGAGGAAGACAAATATCACATGATCTCACATATATGTATGTGATACCTAATGAACAAAATATACCAATGAACAAAATAGATCCAGAGATATGAAAGCATGCAACAGAGTGATATCTCAGAGGGAAGGGTAGGGGGCAGGAAGAGATTAACCAAATAATTTATGTAAATATATGCATAATTCATGGTCACAAACAATAGTGCAGTGAAGGCCTGGGGAGGGTGCAGGATTAGGGAGGAAATGGGAGCAGGGTGGAGGTGGTCAATGTTGGGGGGGGGGGGCGAGGTGACATCTATAATACTTTCAAGAGTAAAGATAAAATTTTTAAAAAGACATTTAAAAAAGTACAAACTATTATGTCTATTCTACCAATAATTCCACACTTATATGAAGGAAAATATATACAAGGTTTTTCACTGGAGGAAATGTATGGAATTGAAATTAGAAATAAGCAAAATATCTATACTAATAAAAGCCTAGGTGGTCCTCGCACCCTCACGCCCTCACAAGATGGCCACCCCCATGTCATCACAAGATGGTCACCCCCACGTCGTCACAAGCTGGCCGGCAGGGGAAGGCAGTTATGGGCGATCAGGTCAGCAGGGAAGGGCAGTTGGGGGTGACCAGGCTGGCAGGGGAGTGGTTAGGGGCAATCAGTCAGGCAGGCAGGTGAGTGGTTAGGAGCCAGCAGTCCCGGATTGTGAGAGGGATGTCCAACTGCCGGTTTAGACCTGATCCCCTGCGGGTCCCAGATTGAAGAGGGTGCAGGCTGGGCTGAGGGACACCCCCTCCAGTGCATGTATTTTGTGCACCGAGCCTCTAGTCAATCTATAAGTAACTAAATAAACCATAGAAAAGTAGACATTTGAATTAAAAAAAGGAAGCTTTCTGCATAATGTGGAAAGAGGTCAAGGTTATATTGTTACATTTTTTAAAAAGCAAGTTACAATGTGTATAGCAAGTATTTTTCTACCTTTATGCTAGAAATGGGGAGGGAAATATTTTATATTAGTGGCAATGTTATATTCTCACCATTTTTTAAAAAAATATGTTTTTATTGATTTCACAGAAGGGAAAAGAAGAGAGAGAAACATCAATGATGAGGGAGAATCATTGATCAGCTGCCTCCTGCATGCTGCATGCTGTACGCTGAACACTGAGGATCGAGCCTGCAACTCTGGCATAAGTCCAAAACAGGAATGAAAGGAGAAAATAAGAAACAAAATAGGAAGAACAAACACAAAACACATAAGAACACATATTTTAAATCCAAAATTAGATTAAATATAAATATTGTAAATTTGCATAATCCAATATGGTGCCCACTAGCCATATTTGACTGTTGAAGATTTGAAATAAGACTAGTCAAGTTGAAATGTTCTGTAAGTGTGCAATATGCATCAGATTTCTCAGGCTTAGTAAAACAAAGTATAAATTGTCTCATTAATAGCTTTTTTTGGTATTGATTATATGCTGAAATAATATCCTGGAACCTACTGGGTTAAATACAATGCATTGTTAGAATATATTTCACTAGTTTCTTTTTATTCTCTTAATGTAGTTACTTAAAAAATTTAAATTACATATGTGTCTTGTATTACATTTCTACTGGACAGAGCTGATCAAAATGCTCCAGAAAATACCAGCATTGTTTGATTGGATTAAAAGTTGAAACAAAATTCTATGTTGCAGTAAAATGAAGGAATAGAAAAAGATATATCACATAAATATTAACCAAAAGAAAGCTGGAATTGCTATATTAATATTAGACAAAATAAACTTTAAGTCCAATAGGATTAGTAGAGATAAGGATAGTAATTTCATAATGATAGATGCTTCAATTTGCCTAAAATATGTCAAGTATTTAAATTTGTGTTACATTTAAATTTAAATAGATGCCTACAGCCAATAATAAGGCTTCAAATTTATATATGGCAGAAGCTGAGAAACAGAGGAGAAATCACAATCATAGCTAGAGATTTAAAAATTGTCTCAGTAATTGTTAGAAAAGGCTAACAAAAATATAAAGCCAAAAAATTGTGAGCAATAAGATTAACAAAACTGACCTAATGACTATCCATAGAACATTGCACCCAACATTTGCAGGGTATATTCTTTTTTTTATTATTATTATTGTTTCAAATTCTAAATCTTTATTGTTGAAAGTATTGCATATATCTCCCTTTCCCCCCACTGACCTCTCCCAGCCCACCCTGCCCTCCACCCCAGGTCTTCACCACCCTATTGTCTGTGTCCATGGGTTATGCATATATGCATGAGTTCATTGGTTGATCCCTTCTCCCCCCACCACCTCACCCTCCCGTGTTCCCTCTGAGGCTTGACAATCTGTTCGATGTTTCTATGTCTCTGGGTCTATTTTTGTTCATCAGTTTATGTTGTTCATTATATTCCACATATGAGTGAGATACTTATCTTTCTCTGATTGGTTTAGTTCACTTAGCATAATGCTTTCCGGGTCCATCCATGCTGTTGCAAATGCTGAGTTCTTTCTTTTTTTCAGCTAAATAGTATTCTATTGTGTAGATGTACCACAGTTTTTTAATCCACCCATCTGCTGATGGGCACTTAGCTGTTTCTAAATCTTAGCTGTTTTCTCTGACCAGGTAAAATAATGTTAGAAATAAGGCATGTAGAAAAATTTACCATAAATATAAGATTTAAGAAATATGTTTCTAAATAGCTCAAGTAAAAATTACTATAGAAATAAAAAATCTTTTGAACTAAGTTAAAATGAAAATACTACATTTGAGCCCTACCTGGTTTGGCTCAGCCAATAGAGCATTGGCCTGCAGACTAAAGGGTCCCAGGTTCGATTCCAGTCAAGGGCACATGCAGAGGTTGTGGGCTGGATCCCCATTTGGGGGCATACAGGAGACAGCCGATTAATGATTCTCATCATTGATGTTTCTATCTCTCTCTCCCCTCTGCCTTACTCTCTGAAATCAATAAAAATATGTATTTTTTAAAAGTTCTACATTTGAAATGTGCAGGATTCAATTAAAACAATATTTATAAAAAAGTGTAGAGTGATAAATGCATACATTACAAAAGAAGATAAAATTAATATGATAAATAACCATCTCTCTCTCTCTTTCTCTGCACAGTGCAGAGTAGAGAAATAAGTGGTTTTAATCAAACAGATTTAAAGTTTGAATCCCACTTAACTATTTGCTAGTTTTGTGAAGCCCAGTGGCTTTACTTAGACATATTTCTTACCTTCATGTGGAAAATGTTTGGAATTGTGTGAGTTCAGTCTCCACTTTCTCTTTCAGGAACATGAATGCCTTCTCAAGGAGGGATTCCAGGAACAGAGCAGGAAACTTCAAAATAAGCTGAGATATTCCCAGATGAGAAGCAGAGAATCATTGTTAATGTGTAACATACTCTAAAAATCCCAAGAACATAACTTCCTAATCAGCTCCCCTCCCCTCCACTAGGAACACTTGAATTAGCAACGTCAGAAAGTTAAACAATTGCCACAAAAAATAAATTAAAATTAAAATCATGATGCTTGCAATTCTGTTGAGCCATATAGTTTGCAAAGATGAAATAAACTGAAGAGAGAACATGTTGGCAGTATTTGTCAGCTTTTTAAAAATATTGGTTATGTGTTTTGGCTCATTTTAAATATTCATTTTTTACTTCATATTTTTCAATTATTTGTTTTGAAGGAGACCATCAAATTCTATTTAATACTCCCCACCCCCACTAAATCTGGATACCCTAGTAGAAGCAAAGAAAAAAAAACCCTGCAAGTTTATGCAACAAAATATTTGTAAATATGTCTGGACTATAAAATTAGGCATTTTACACACACATACACAAACACACATACATACATGCTAGAATTTATATCGATAATGAAAAAAATCACTTTTGAAGGCAAAACAATTTTTGAAAAAAGAAAGAGAAAAAAATTGAACAAGTTAAAAAAATGAAATAAAAATAAGCAAACTACTTTCCTCTCTGAAAAGTGGGGGAGCTGGAGGGATTGAGCAAAAAAGAAAAAGAATGAAAGAGAA
>NW_005359133.1:39244-80128 GCF_000412655.1 Myotis brandtii
GGGATGGGGGGATGGGTGGAGGTGGAAGAGGTCATAGAGGTGATAAATGGTGAAGGAAAAGAAAAGAGAAAAAAGAAAAAGAAAAAAAGGAAAAGAAAAAAGTGTCCCTGAGAGGCAGGCTGTAGACCTCAGCCAGCCTGCGGTTACTGGTTCACATGGGACCTGGGGCTCTGTGTTCACTGTGGGGTCAGGGGGAGGAGCACAAGGGAAGTGAGGAGGAGGGATCAGCCTGGGAATCCCAAGCCCCTGTAGAACAACACACACTTTCCTCCCACCAGGACCAGTTTCTTGCTTTGGGGGTGGGAGTGGGGGGTGGCATGAAAACCTAACAGTGGAATTACCAGAAAGAGATGTGTCCTTTCTGGGGAGAGGTCAATGGGGGGAAAAGGGGGCATGTGGAATACTTGAAACAATAAACAATGTAAATTTTAAAACAAAACAAAACTAAGAAAAGAAAAAGGTGTCCTTTCGATTTCGGTTCCCCACATCCGCACCACAATATCCTGCTCGATGTTCCCCTTCTAAAACAGTCAGTATCCGGACCAGAGGAGCCAGTCAGTACCGGAGGGAAGCTGAGAACTGGTGTGTAGCTGCAGGCGGCAGCCACAACCGGTGAGTTCGCGGTGATTTGTCTTCCAGCCACTTGTTCTTTAACAGCAACAAATGCGGAAGCCAAGGCGGGGCACTGGCAGGGGAAAGGCAGATGGCACGGGGCCAGGTGGCGTAGGGCCCGCGGGGGTTTTGCTGTGGGCAGCTCAACGACTCCATTTGGATCTGAACGGCTGCCAGGCAGGAGAAGGCAGGCGCTCACAGTGTGTCCTGGGTGCGCGCTCCCCTGGCACCCACCCAGGGCTGCAGGGAGGTCCCTACAGGGGAGGGGGAGCACATCCTGCCTCAACTGCAGAAAGGGGCTGAAGTCCTCCTGGGACCAAATCCTGACCCCCTCACGGAGCCAAAGCTACTGATACCTAAGAACTGAATCAGAATAACCTGTGATGATTGCTTAGAAGACAGGGTTAGGGTATTTTTAACCATCCTTTCAGATCTCTCCTGAGCAGGAAACTTTGGAAACCTGGGATCACCTGACTCCATCTAATAGAACTATTTCATTCAAATTCTTTATTTGGAGTTAAAAGCTTCTGGGTTTGGGTATCTCAATATACTGGCATTTAAAAGTAATTTTTTTGTGAACACAGCTATTCCTATTCAAAGATATTAAATATTCAGTCCAAGAAATAAACTCTGCAATTCCTCCTGCTTATAACAAGGCAATAAAAGGCTCATGATTTACCATGTAAATGCTCCCAATCACTTATTGAAAAGCAGAGAAATGGTACAGAGGAAGACTGTTAAACAAATACATGTTATATAGATACATTTTTATATCTTGGCAATTTGCAGCTTACTGAACGTTATTAACACATTTCAAAACATTGCCTAACTTGCTCATTGTTAAACACAACATTAATCCTGGAAAAGTCTGTTAATTACGGAGACCCTGTGTGTTACCACTCTGTACAGGGAAGACTCAGGCAGGAATACTTGCTCTAACACACTGATAAGAAAATGGAGGCTCACAGATGTAAGTTTCTTTTTCAAGGTCTCACTAACAGGAAGTGATTTGAACCCTGGTAGCCACTGCAGAATTTGCTCAGACATCCCAGGACTGCTCTGGGTTCCTCCCACAGGACTCACCCCCCTCAGTGTCCTCCCTTCCAGCTGTTACTGCTGCTCCTGTCCTGCCGGAGTCCTCCTCATGGCCCAGTGTCCTCCCTCCCAGCTGTTACTGCTGCTCCTGTTTTTCCTGAGTCCTACTCATTGGATGTGTCCTCCATGCGCTCACAACTGGATAAAGAGATGTCACTGTTCACCTTCTTTTAGAACTTAACCTCTTTGCCTCTTAGACACTCAATTTTTAATCAATACTTATAGAGGATTCAGTATACAACACATGATTTTAAGAGCATTATAAATTTTATCATATATTTCATCTTCCTAATGATTTTAATGACCAATAGATTGTTATTTTTAAATAATTTTAATATGTTTTTATTGATTTGTAGAGTGGAAGGGAGAGGGATAGAGAGAAACATTGATAAGTGAGAAACACTGATCAGCCCCTGCACACCCTCTTCTGGGGATCCAGCCTGCAACCCAGCCATGTGCCCTGACTGGGAATCAAACCCATGAACTCTTGGTTCATGAGTCAGTGTTCAACCACTGGCCAGGCTAAATTGTTACTTTAATTTATTTTTTTTTAATTTAAATTCTTTATTGTTTAAAGTATTACATATGTCTCCTTTGCCACCCATTGACCTCTCCCCAGCTGCTCCCACCCACCAGCACATGCCCTCACCCTTCTACTGTCTGTGTTCATTGGTTATGCTTATATACATGCCTACAAGTCCTTTGGTTGGTCTCTTACCTGCCCACCCCCCATCCCTGCCTTCCCTGACGTTTGACAGTCTGTTTGATGCTTCTTTGTCTCTGGAACTACTTTTGTTCTCCAGTTTATATTGTTTATTATATTCCACAAATGAGTGAGGTCATGTGATATTTATTTTTCTCTGACTGGCTTATTTTGCTTAACATAATGCTCTCTAGTTCCATCCATTCTATTGCGAATGGTAAGAGTTCTTTTTCACAGCAGAGGAGTACTTTTTCACAGCAGCAGATGTACTACCGTTTTTTAATCCACTCATCTGCTGATGGGCACTTAGGCTGTTTCCCAATCTTAGCTATTGTAAATTGTGCTGCTATTAACATAGGGGTGGATATGTCCTTTTTTATTGGTGCTTCTGTTTTTTGGGGATATATTTCTAGAAGTGGGATTACTGGGTCAAATGGCAGTTCCATTTTTAACTTTTTGAGGAAACTCCATACTGTCTTCAACAATGGCTGCACCAGTCTGCATTCCCATCAGCAGTGCAGAGGGTTCCTTTTTCTCCACATCCTTGCCAGCACTTGTTTGTTGATTTGTTGATGATAGCCATTCTGACAGGTGTGAGATGGTACCTCATTGTTGTTTTGATTTGCATCTCTCGGATGATTAGTGACTTTGAGCATGTTTTCATATGTCTCTTGGCTTTCTGAATGATGACTTTCTGTATGTCCTCTTTCGAAAAGTGTCTATGTAGGTCCTTTGCCCATTTTGATTGGATTGTTTATCTTCCTTTTGTTAAGTTGTATGAGTGAGATGGTTATTTTTAGTGTTGCCATTTTATGGAAGAACAAACTGAGATACAGAAATTACTCTTTCCAATGCACACAGCTAGGAGAGCATGGGGGCACATGAATGTTGTGTAGGATTGTCTTTGAGAAAGTGAAGGGACAGTCAAAGCACTTTGACTGCTTCCTGTCCCTTAATTGCATGAAACCCGCACTGTGATGGAAACAGTAGAGTACTAGTAGATCCTCTCCCAGCTGTGGGACTCTGGCAGCAATGGCCCAGCATAAAATGCCCTGACTACAGCCTCTCTTCCCTTTCAGACCACAAACAAAAAATATCCTTTTACTCTAGTTTAAATAGATGAATTCCTACATTCACCACTGTACCTGGATCCTGTAAAGATCTGTATCATGGTGTTTTGAGAGTGAGCCTTATTCTTTGTCTTCTTCTTCCTCTCAAAGTCTCCCCTCCTCCAACTGCTACAGCTCCCAGGATTCACAAGATTTGTCCTCCTGAAGGTCGCAGAGCACATTTATTTCTCTTTTTCTGAGAGGCCTTTCCTGACCATCCTCTATTTCAGGGATGGCGAACCTTTTGAGCTCGGCGTGTCAGCATTTTGAAAAACCCTAACTTAACTCTGATGCTGTGTGACATATAGAAATTTTTTGATATTTGCAACCATAGTAAAACAAAGATTTATATTTTTGATATTTATTTTATGTATTTAAATGCCATTTAACAAAGCAAAATCAACCAAAAAAATGAGTTTGCGTGTCAGAGGTTCGCCATCACTGCTCTATTTAAATTCAGCCCCCATGCTCCCTATCTCAGTTCCTGCTTTTTTTCTCCTGAGCACTTTCCATCATCTAATATACATATACTCTGCATGCTGCTTATTTGCTTTCTGCATTGTCTGTCTCCTCCCACCGGAACAGAGTTCCATGAGGCAAGAATTGGTATCCATTTTGTTCCCTACTTGATACTGAGCACTTACAAGAGTGTCTGGCACATGGTAGGTGCTCAGAAAACATATGCAGTTAACGAGAAACCAAATCACTCAGGAACTCCACGTATCTTCTCTGGTCATTCTCTGTCTCTTGCATGTCCCATCTTGCCTCTACTTACCCCCAATATGTTAATGTTCTCACAGCTCCATCATCAGTGTTTTGTTTTGCTCCTTCTATTTTTTTATGCATCACATGCACAAGATTGTATTAGGGTTTAATTAAAGATCAATATGATAATGTACATAAGGAATCTGTGCCAGGCCTTGACACACTAGGCTAAATACAAAATGTAGGAGTCTGTTCTACACACAGAAAGCTGACATACATGTGACTTGTATAACCATTAGATATGACTTTGGGACCTTGTGTTGTACTGAATTGTTCCTTTGGGTTACAGCTCACCATGGCCTCTGGATACACCATGATGGACCCCATCTGTCTGGTGGAAAATCAGAATAATCAGCTGACAGTAAATCCAACAGCACTGGAGATTCTAGACAAGATCTCTCAGCCTGTGGTGGTGGTGGCCATCGCAGGTCTGTATCGGACAGGAAAATCCTACCTGATGAACCGCCTGGCAGGACAGAACCATGGTGAGTGTTGTTCTGGGGCAGCGGCCATTTGTTTGGAGACAGGGATAACACAGACTGATCACACCTCCTTCAGGGTCATCTTTAAAAAAGAGACTAACTTCTTTCACTGAAGAAAAGTTTTAACTGTCACCACCAAATAGATATCTTAAACCCCATTGTTTCACAAAACCTCACTCTTTGAGCCAGTAACAAGGGGTTCCCCACTCTATCCAAAGATCTCCCCATTGTTCTTAATCCCATCCATTCTTTCTGCTGAGGAGCTCAGCTCCAGCAATTATTCCCTTCCTTTCTCTCCCATCTCACTTCTGTCCTAAACTTCAGGGGCTTTTCAACTAGGACACAAATATTACTCAACATGTCCTGTTTTCAAAAAGGGATGGAAGGAACAACAGACAACAGAATATTCTATATATCCCATAGCTCAATGGGACTACCATCCAATTTTTTGCTTCATTTCTGAGTAAAACTTTACTAAATTGTACCCTCTTTTCTTTAGCTAGTCTTATCAATATGCGAACTGTACCACAGAAGATTGCACAACACATACATATATAAAAAATTAAAAAATATAAGCCCTAGATAGATCCTCTGACACCTCACTGGAGCTCACCAAAGTTTTGATTTTCATGGTGCATGCTTTCACTCTTCCTTTGTAAAAGTGGTTTTACAAGCTTGTATGCATTTGTAAGAATAGCTTAAATATTATATAAAGGGAAGTCCATTCAGGAATTCTTTGGAGTCTTGCTTCTTTTGCTCAACAAAAAGTTTTAAGTTTTCCTAGATTGTCCTCTGTATCTGTATTCATTTATTTTCACTAATTTATAGTATGCTATTGTAAGAATATACCATAATATATTTATATGTTTGTTGTTGATGAACATTGGTTTATTTCTAGTTTTTTTCTGATACAGACCTGCTGACATGAATCTTCTTGCTGGTACATCCTGGTGAACATGTACACAAACTTCCTTGTGTGACAAACCCAGAAATAAAATTTCTGGGTCATGGAGTATATATGTAGACAGCCTTTCTAGATATTTTCAAACAGCTTTTCAAACTTTATATGTAATATATGTTTATTAGCAGTAATTGAGAATTCTCCACATTCTCATAAAACTTTGGTAAAAGACTTAAAATTTGATGATGTGATGACTGTATAGGTGCATGTTATTTGCATCATTGCAAATAAGTTTGAGCATCTTTTCACATTTTAATTTTCCATTTGCAATTCCTATTTCTTGAGGTCATTTTTCTTTTTTATTGGGTTGCCTTTTGTTGTTCTTACTGATTTCTAGAGCAATCTGCCTATGTCCTGCAACTCATTTCTCTCTATGAAGACCACACACCATTTTTATTTTCAAAAGTCTTCCTCTGTGTCTCATCAGCTCAGCACCATTATGGGCAAACCTCAAAACACTGAACTGCAATGATTAATAGCACTATCTCTCATTGTCCTCTCACTGTGTCTCTTTCTTTATGTTTCACTTCTTCTCTCCTTTCCTTCCTTTCTCCCTTTCTCCTTTTTGCTTCACAAACTTCCCAACTTGCTTCCAACAAAAAATTTTGTCTTAGTCTTTTTTGTAGAGAAATTCTAGACCACCTATCCTGGGAGAACACTTTTTGTTGCCAGTCTTAAATTAATTGATAGGCCATTATGAGGATTAAAGGTTTGGGAACCCTAAGGGAAAGATACCAATTAAGGAGGTTCAACACCATCCTTTTAATTCTGCTCAAGATAACTTCATGTAATGATGAGGTGCTGTTTCATTGCTGAAGAAGTCTCAAACCTCAAAATATTTTAACACATGTAGGTATAGTCAATAATATTGTAATAACTGTATATAGTGCTAGGTGGGTCCTAGAAATATCAGTGGGAACACTTTGCAAAGTATATGAGTGTCTAACCATTATGCTGTACAACTGAAAGTAACAATATAATGTTGAAAGTAAGCTGTAAATGGAAAAACAATACCATCTGAATTGTGACTCCACCACCAAACTCATACAACAGAAAGAAACAAAAAAGAAGAATTTGTGCCCAGTCAAGATCCAGGAGCCAGACCAGGTCACTACTTTCACCTTGTTGATAACTTCCTTTGTGGGTTTTTACCTCTCATAACTGAGAGTGATGATCTCTAGTTACACATACCTTTTCTCATTAAGGTATCTGGGAGTTCAGATTACTCTGTATTAATAAGCAAACAATCAAATACTATTACAATGAAGAAGAATGCAGGCCATCTCAGGCTTTATATCCTCTCTGTGGAGAACTCACTGGATGTGGAAATAGAATGGCCTGCACCAAGCTGAACGCACCTTCCCTACACATTCCATCATGTCCATTTCTAGTTCCCATTAAAGGAAACATTGGCCTATGTTGGATGTTAAAAATCTTGAAATGTTGGGCAAGGTACATCACACGTAGGTTCTTGGGCATATCGATCACATGCTGTCCACCTGTTGGTTTAAGCCTTGTGAAAGAGGAGCATGCAGGTTTCACAGGTCTTCTGCTTTCACTTCCATTATATCTCAACCTACGGCAGTGAAAAGAAAAAGAAAAAAAATCCTCCTCAATTTCTTGAAGAAGATAAAAGAAAAATACAGGAATGAAAGGGAAGAAAAATCCAACATAGCTGATTATCAGTCCAGTTCCTGGCAGGACACACAAGAACCTCTCAGAGGGTAACTAACGAGTATTAATAGAGGACACATACAAGGGCATAAGCAGGTCACAGAGAACTAACTGGAGATGAGGAAGCACCCAGAGGGTGGCAACAGTAATGGCCAGGGAACTATAGTCACTCCTATAGCCTGAAAAGACAAGCAGAAAGTGAAACCAGAATGTGGCAAAGACCAGCAGTTTTATATGAAGCTAAATGAAAGGGCTGTGACCCACTGTAGAGGAACAGAGGCACTGGGACACTGTGGCTCACCAAGGATAAGCGAGGGGAACACATGCCTGACCTCTAGTCTCATGCTGACGCCTCCCACTGGTAAAACTCCATCAGAAACTGAAGGACAAAGGGCCTCTTCAGTGTCAGAAAAAAATATAAAGATCAATAGAGGTTATAGTAATTCTGAATGTGACATAGCTTGAGCCATTGATAGTATGATGTGAATAGGAAACAGAAAGTGTTTCTTGAGAAGGTCCTTAACATGTATAAAGGTTGGATAGGCTGTCCTTGCTGAAACCAAAGCAACTTTCCTCCCAGCCAGGCACTCACATTCCAATAGTTTTAACCAATGAACCTATGGGGAGCCTGGACTATCTGCTGTTACTCTATAATGCTTTCTCCTCTAGCTTTGCAGGATTCTGTCCGGGCTCCACAGTGTGGTCTGAAACCATGGGCATCTGGATGTGGTGTGTACCCCACCCCTTGAAGCCCAACCACGCTCTGGTCCTTCTGGATATTGAGGGCCTGGGTGATGTGGAAAAGGTAAGGCAAAGAGTCTTCTTTGTTCTTGATACTCCACTTATATTTTAATTTGCAAACTTTATTCAACTTCTATGACCTATTTCTATAAACTATAAATCCACTTAAGAATAATGAGGTGTTAAATTTTGTTTCCTTGAATTTACTTTCTTGGAAACTCAATAGTTTCCTGATTAGATATAAATATCTTCTTATTTTTACACTTGGATGAAAGTTACAAGATAAATACTTATTTGGCATCTAAATTCTAGGCTCTTGTGTTAAGTACTACAAGTATGCATGATTGAGGAAAAGGCTCAGAGCTGAGGTGGGAGATAAGACATATGCAGTGTTATCTGTACAGGGCTCCATGGATACAAGGAGTGACATATTACACTGGTCTTCAGGTTAAGAAAAACATCCTGGAGGAAGCTATAATTATGGGATCAATGCATCTGGTAATTAAGGTGTCTGAGGTTGATAGTCTTGAAGGTAGGAAATGTGAAAATGTGGTTTCATTAAAATAACATATTTACATAATCTCCAAAAACACTTCAACTATAGCATACATATTAATTAAGGTTTTAGTCCAAGTCTCTGCGCTTTAGAGGTGAATTCCTCCCTGACTTTCTATAAATTCATGAGCTAGACCCATCAAAAGCATTTTAATGAAATAATTTTGGGTATTTTGTCTTTACTGTGTTAGTTGCAGTCAATCATGTGTCATTTGTATTAGCCATAGTCTAATTTGAAAGCAGAGCAGTGGATCTTTGGCTTCCCTTACCCCAAAAGGAGTAGGGGCAGGAATTTAGATATTCTGAATTTTAATATTAATTTTTTAATTGAATTTATTGGAGTGACACTGGTTAACAAATGTATACAGGTTCCAGGTGCACAATTCTACAGCACAGTATCTGTACATTATATTGTGTGTTTACCGCCCAAAGTCAAGTCTCTGTCCATACAATTTATCCCCCCTAAATCCTCCTCCAACTTCTCCCATGCCACTTCCCCAGCAGTCACCACACTGTTGCCCTGTCATGAATTCTTTCTCTTGTTCCTTCTTTGCTCAATACCTCCACTTCTGCCACCCAACCCCTCACCCTCCTCCAAGAGTTGTCAGCCTGCTCTCTATCTATGAGTCTGCCTCTATGTTGCTTGTTGGTTCATTATGTTCATTAGATTTCACATGAGTGAAATCATATGAAACTTGTCTTTCTCTGAATGGCTTATTTCACTTAGCATAATTCAAGTGTAAAGTACTCAGTAATGACCTCAGTATAAGCCCAAGATGGTCTACAGATTGCTAACAGATTGTAGTTAACACAAACCTTCTTCTTTTTAACTAATTACATTTGTAAAGGAGCCAAAACATAACTGTCAACTGATAGCAGGAGAAGTACTTGCTGTCCTTACAACTCTAGGGTTTTTAGTAGTATCCAATTCTATTGCATAGTCACTCATGATTTATCCTGAATGTTATATTCAGCTGCATCATCTATTCCTACCACCCACATAACTACTACTTCAATCAAATAAAATAAAATAACATGTAGCACCTTTGTATGAACAATAGTAATTGGCTTCTGTAGATCCTTCCACCAGCCTGGTCCTTTTCTCTCCACAATTCCACATTCTGTTCATTTTTTAAAGCAAAACCCTGCTACTTTTAACCTAATTGGATTTATCTCATTAAGATATAATCCTTTCTTGGCTTGAAATCACAGATAATTTTTCTGAGTATTGCATTTCCACTTTGTCTTTTACGTTGCAACATTGGGTTGCACTTCTGGCAGATTTGATCACCTTGAATGCACTTACATGTTGCCATGTATATTTGCACATTTAGCACATCATCTCTGGAGATCAGAGATTGCCCTTAGGAACCTTTATGTCCAAAAAAGTAAATGCAGTATCTGACATTTTTTTTTATACGCACAATGAGAAATTGATGAATTTAATTGATTCTCATTTGTATCCCCAATAGCCTATGGTCAAGAGAAAATGGAAAATAAATCACTACTCACATATTATTGCATACTTCTATGTTGTTGGGACTGTTTTACACATTTTGCAAACATTTACATTGTCATTTACTTCTTTTAATAGTTATGGAACTCAGGCCAAGAGAGGTGTCAATGTCAATAGCCAAAATGAGGTTTGAATTTAGCACTGTCTTCACAGTGTATGTTATTTGCCCTAATGGTCAGTTATAGTAGAGCTGAAATAGTGAACAACAGAATGGATGAATAAATTGAAGAGACCTCAGTCTCTTTCTTGCACTTTCTAGGGTTATTCAAAAAATGACTCATGGATCTTTGCCCTGGCCGTGCTTCTGAGCAGCATGTTAGTCTACAACAGCATGGGCACGATCAACCATCAGGCCCTGGAGCAGCTGCAGTATCCTTCCAGAAACCCAACCAAAATGTGAATGGAGTCTATGGGAATATAACTGAGACTATTTTGTGGTTTTTGTGGTTTTATCCAGTCGATAATCATGGTTGAGGAGAAAGAGACACTGGGTGAATGGGAATGTTATTAAAAATGATTTCTGGGTGAGATGTGGAAATTTTATCATGGAGCATTTCTCATTCCTTAGATAAGATCCCAGCTATGTGACTGAACTAACAAAGCTTATCAGGACAAAGTCCTCTCCCAGCTCTGGTGAAGTAGGTGATTCAGCCATATTTAATTGATTCTCATTTGTATCCCCAATAGCCTATGGTCAAGAGAAAATGGAAAATAAATCACTACTCACATATTATTGCATACTTCTATGTTGTTGGGACTGTTTTACACATTTTGCAAACATTTACATTGTCATTTACTTCTTTTAATAGTTATGGAACTCAGGCCAAGAGAGGTGTCAATGTCAATAGCCAAAATGAGGTTTGAATTTAGCACTGTCTTCACAGTGTATGTTATTTGCCCTAATGGTCAGTTATAGTAGAGCTGAAATAGTGAACAACAGAATGGATGAATAAATTGAAGAGACCTCAGTCTCTTTCTTGCACTTTCTAGGGTTATTCAAAAAATGACTCATGGATCTTTGCCCTGGCCGTGCTTCTGAGCAGCATGTTAGTCTACAACAGCATGGGCACGATCAACCATCAGGCCCTGGAGCAGCTGCAGTATCCTTCCAGAAACCCAACCAAAATGTGAATGGAGTCTATGGGAATATAACTGAGACTATTTTGTGGTTTTTGTGGTTTTATCCAGTCGATAATCATGGTTGAGGAGAAAGAGACACTGGGTGAATGGGAATGTTATTAAAAATGATTTCTGGGTGAGATGTGGAAATTTTATCATGGAGCATTTCTCATTCCTTAGATAAGATCCCAGCTATGTGACTGAACTAACAAAGCTTATCAGGACAAAGTCCTCTCCCAGCTCTGGTGAAGTAGGTGATTCAGCCATGTTTTTGAGTTTCTTTCCAGACTTTGTTTGGGTTGTACGGAATTTCACACTGGACCTGAAGTTAGATGGATGCACCATCAGTAAAGATGAGTACCTGGAGAATGCCTTGAAGTTCCAGGTATCAGAGGATGGTCTGGGTGGTGGAGGATGAAACATTTGACTCTTACTTTATTACTCACATTATATTTCTTACCAGAGGGCTATAATATAAAGTTTTATATGTCAATCCCTGACCTCCAGTGATGATTTGCCAGGGTGTAAATATACATGGCAACATGTAAATGTATCCATGGTGATCAACTCTGCCAGGAGTGAAACCCAATGTAGAATGTGATCAAATATGCCCTGTCATTTAGCACTTAAGCCGTGCTTCGCAGCATGTTTGTCTACAACAGCATGGGCACCATCAACCACCAGGCCCTGGAGCAGCTGCAGTATCCTTCCAGGAACCCAACCTCCATGTGTCATGGAGGCTATGGGAATATAACTGAGACTATTTTGTGGTTTTTGTGGTTTTATCCAGTCGATAATCATGGTTGAGGAGAAAGAGACACTGGGTGAATGGGAATGTTATTAAAAATGATTTCTGGGTGAGATGTGGAAATTTTATCATGGAGCATTTCTCATTCCTTAGATAAGATCCCAGCTATGTGACTGAACTAACAAAGCTTATCAGGACAAAGTCCTCTCCCAGCTCTGGTGAAGTAGGTGATTCAGCCATGTTTTTGAGTTTCTTTCCAGACTTTGTTTGGGTTGTACGGAATTTCACACTGGACCTGAAGTTAGATGGATGCACCATCAGTAAAGATGAGTACCTGGAGAATGCCTTGAAGTTCCAGGTATCAGAGGATGGTCTGGGTGGTGGAGGATGAAACATTTGACTCTTACTTTATTACTCACATTATATTTCTTACCAGAGGGCTATAATATAAAGTTTTATATGTCAATCCCTGACCTCCAGTGATGATTTGCCAGGGTGTAAATATACATGGCAACATGTAAATGTATCCATGGTGATCAACTCTGCCAGGAGTGAAACCCAATGTAGAATGTGATCAAATATGCCCTGTCATTTAGCACTTAAGGTCAATTTTTATTTTTTATTACGTTGAAGCCCGTGCCAATGGTGATATGAGTATGACTGGTAGGTATAAATTCAATTGTTATTAAGACTAAAGAAACTCAAGTGACCAGAATTTAAGCTGGCTGAGGAAATGGAATATCCAATATTGTACCAAAGATTTTAGGAAAATTGACACCATGAAAAAAATTGGAGGATAACAACCAGTACTAAGACATTTTAGGGGTCAAATATTTCATTCTGATTAAGTTTAGCACTCCTCTGCTTATATTTGGAGAAAATGCCCAACTTTATGGACAATGGGTAACACAGAATCACAATGATATCAAATGACTCATTTTTTAAAACATATTTCATCTTGTGTATCTTAATAGCCCTCAAATTAACATATTCTTCCAGTAAGACTGTCAAATCATTCATTATTGCTCTCTTATAACATCACTCTCCTCATTCTATAGCCTATCATCATGTTAATAGAATAAATTATTTACACAGAATAGATTTAGCAGAGAGAAAAATGGATGGCACCTGGAAGCATGTCCATTTTTGGTTATATAATACTTTATATATTTATTCAAGAATCATTTATTGAGCAGCTGATATATGCCCAGAATTACCCAGTGTGACATTGTCACGTTCGATATAATCTGATATAGAGAACAGGTGTGGTCTTTATGTGGCATTAGGTTAAACTTCTATATTTCTATGGTCTGTATTGTTACTTTGATTTTTAGAAGTTATTCTTTACTGGTCTGAGTATTGTCTGTTCTAGCAATATCATAAATTGCCATATATCTACCAAGAAATATTTGACTTTTACTTTAGAACCCCCATTACATTTCTGACAGGAGGACTATAATATCAAATGTATTTCTGACAATTTTGGGGATTAATCTATCATTCAAAAATATCTAATTAATAGTCAAGCCGTTGGAAACTGTGGAAGAGCTAAAGAAAGCAATAATAAGTTTCTTCAGATGGGATGAATGCCTCCTCTTCTTCCTCAGCAGTACTTCTTTTATTCCTGGCTTTGCACAAAAATAAATAAATAAATAAATCTTTTTTTTTAGGAGATTTGCATTACGTTCATATTCATGATTAAATAGGAGGATATATGCAAGCATCAGAGTTATAATAACAGAAATACCCTTGAAAATGAACATACTTTCCTGAAGACTGTCTCACCAATCACTGCTCTTTTTTACTTTTCTTCTACAGGCAAGGATCCCAAAATCCAGCAATCCAACATTGTGGAGAGCGACAACAGCGTTTGGACAGGTTCAAGCCTCAGACTGACGAGACACTTTTTATTTCTTCTTTTTACACCAGTCCCTTTAGCATTTCTTGCATTGCTGGCTTGGTGGTTAGAAGTTATTCTTTACTGGTCTGAGTATTGTCTGTTCTAGCA
The DNA here is from genome assembly GCF_000412655.1 of Myotis brandtii. Lineage (NCBI taxonomy): Eukaryota > Metazoa > Chordata > Mammalia > Chiroptera > Vespertilionidae > Myotis > Myotis brandtii. Next base: position 53,333 of record NW_005359133.1, read on the forward strand.
ATATCATAAATTGCCATATATCTACCAAGAAATATTTGACTTTTACTTTAGAACCCCCATTACATTTCTGACAGGAGGACTATAATATCAAATGTATTTCTGACAATTTTGGGGATTAATCTATCATTCAAAAATATCTAATTAATAGTCAAGCCGTTGGAAACTGTGGAAGAGCTAAAGAAAGCAATAATAAGTTTCTTCAGATGGGATGAATGCCTCCTCTTCTTCCTCAGCAGTACTTCTTTTATTCCTGGCTTTGCACAAAAATAAATAAATAAATAAATCTTTTTTTTTAGGAGATTTGCATTACGTTCATATTCATGATTAAATAGGAGGATATATGCAAGCATCAGAGTTATAATAACAGAAATACCCTTGAAAATGAACATACTTTCCTGAAGACTGTCTCACCAATCACTGCTCTTTTTTACTTTTCTTCTACAGGCAAGGATCCCAAAATCCAGCAATCCAACATTGTGGAGAGCGACAACAGCCTTTGGACAGGTTCAAGCCTCAGACTGACGAGACAACAAGGTCCTCTTGTGGCAAAGCCACATACAAGTCCCAGCTTGGAGGGAAAAGCCCTCCCAGCACAATTATAGCCAAAGGCTATGGTTTTCATAAGCTTGACCTTATAGTCTGACCCTGGAGTCCTAGGTAGCTGAGGGATGTGGGCTTCGGGGGAATGAAGCAAGTGCTGCCAAAACAAAGCTTGATAGAGTTCAGAGAATTGCAACAACAGAAAAGAAGCATATTTGAAAATCGCAAGAACATTGTAAACATCTTGACCACTCCCTTGTTTTGCTTTGTGTGATCTGAATATAAAATAAAGATTTGGCATACAGGCTGTGTCACTGTTTCCTCATCCAGGTGCAGTGATCCACCTGGCCCCAACTATATGCTCATGTCTGTTTCTTTTAATCCTTCACTGGCCCCTCCTCAGGTACACCATTGGCCATGCTGGATGCAGGTCACAACATGACTAGAAAGTACTATATCAGGAAGTTCTTCCCCAAGTGAAAGGGCTTTGTTTTTGATAGGCCTACACATAAAAAGAACTTGTTACAACATATGGAATGCCTGTCAGAAAACAACTGGAGTACAGTTTCCAGGAGCAATCCAAAAATTTCTGTAACTATACCTTCACAGATGCAAAAACAAAGACCCTCTAAGCGGGAATCATTGTCACTGGAAATCATGAGTCTCCTTTGTTACAGCACGTTTTTCTGCAGTTCATTGTGTGTGATTGTACTCAGGGTTTGTCAGTAGTTCTGTTTCCTGCTGTATGGGATGTGGATATGCAGATTCATGCCACACATAGACATGCATGTTTTTTCATTAAAGTTTCCCTATATGAAGGTTTATTTAAATCTACTGTATCTCATGAAACTAATACACTAATGACATATGCACAAGCTACTGTTAAGGATAGGAATCTGCATGATAATGACAAGACAAAATAGAAAAAAATACATAGCACAACATAAGCCACTGAAAGTTTATTAGAGCTTGAGAAGAAAATTTAACTCTAGTCTTCTGTACAGGGCTAGATTCATGGATCTATAAAACTTCAGCAGACATACAGTGTCCTGGGATGAGATGGGCCCATGACTGATTTAATATTTGAGTCACCATCCTGAAATATTTGATGACTGTTTTATATGAGCCCAAATTTTCATTGCAAAAATTTGCCCACAAATTATCTACTTTACCTACCTGTGAAATAAACTCTTTTAAAATGTATTTCAATTGGGAAAGGTTCCAGGAAACTTTTGAATACATTGGTTGAAATCATTAAGTTTACATTATCATGACATGAATTTGAGAACCATAAAAGAGAGAATGTATAGGAGATATGATGATGTTATTACAAGGAAGGGGGTTTATAATATATAAAGGAGGAGGAGACAAGGATGAGGACAAGGAGGAAGGTGGGGAGGAAAGGAAGAGAGAGAAGACAGAAATCTTCATTTCAACAAAGTTTTGTTCTTTTTAGAATGATGATCTCTAAAGCTTGTGAAACAGTGAGTAAAAACTTCTTGTCCATTTTCTGAATATCTTGTGTCATTCAGGTCTGGGGACTCTGGCAAAGACAGATGTGGATACCATCAACAGTGGAGTAGTGCCTTATTTGGAAAATGCAGTGATAACTCTGGCTCAGCGTGAGAACTCAGTGGCTGTGGAGAAGGCAGCCGACCACTACAGTGAGCAGATGGCCCAGAGAGTGAGCTTCCCCACACACATGCTGCAGGAGCTGCTGGACCTGCACGCAGCCTGTGAAAAAGAAACCATTGCAATCTTCATGGAGCGCTCCTTCAAGGATGACAACCAGGTGTTCCAGACGAAGCTTATGGTAAATATGTCTTAGCATAGATCCTTCCTAATCTCTGTTCCTCTAGATTAATGCCTACACATCCCCTTTTGACCCATAGTTCATGTGTTTCCCATTGTAAAAGAAGTTTGGATTCATGTGAGTGACTGGGATCTATAGTCTATTACTAATCCTTTTTCTGAATGATTGGTTCTTTATTTCCATTATGGCAAAGCAAATTAACATGTACTTATTAGGAGTTTGCAAAAACACATAATTTTTTAGTTCACTATTCTTCAGGTGAGTTCCTAGCACAAGATGTATGGTGCTCTGCTGTGTTTACCAAGAGCTGAAAACAAGACTCAGATGTTGTACACCTGAAATTAATATAATGTCATTAGGAAGCTCATGGGAACTCCTCCCCATCTTCAAGGCAGCAATGGTGCATTGTATCCTTGTCTTTTTTTCTTTTTTTTAAAAAAATATCTTTGACTACCTCTCTGCTACCAACTGGAGTAAACTGCTTTTAAAGTCTTCCTGTGTTTAGGAATGCCCATTGGAGTAATCTTTACTTCCTAAAGTTAGCCAGTGCCAGATAAAAATATAATCACAAGATTAATATTTAGCATATTCACAGACCTGGAGACTATCCTGTGTGGACACCAGGGGAGAGAACTCTGGGGAACTACATAATTCTGCCCAATATAAACACCTTCAACTTGTTTTTGTGTCTGTCATTGACCATCTTACCAAGTTACAAAACTCTCACTTCATACAGAAGAAAAGCAATATGATTATAATTTTTCAGGTGCTGGAGGCTAAGACCAGAAGGTCATAATAAATGTGAAAAGTCCTCAAAAGGCTGATGGACTTCATGATATTCAGCAGGCTGAAAATCTGCATATTATTACCTTCTGCTGGCTAAACAGCCAAAGACAATTCCCCTAACCTGATAATCTTTTACTGTTTACCAAACCTTACCTTTGATATGTGTGTTTGCTTTGCTAAAGGGCAAAATGTGTAAATAAAAAGCTATGGGTCTGGAGTTTCAGGGAGCCACTCCACTAGAGAAGGGTTTCCGCGTGGTTCCCCATGCCTTCCAAATTTATATTTCTTATCTAGTTTATTCATTTATGTCGCAACCCCTTTTACAGATTCCTGAATCCTTGCTGGAACAGGTTGTTGCATTCAGGTATAACAAAAAATTTCCTTCCCTATATTTTTGCACAATCAAGTCCTTATTAAAATAATTTATGGGACTTCAAAACTCTGTTCATTGAACACTTAACTCATTAGTGGACAATTGGTTTACTGTGTATATCTTTTTATCCATAGCAATCCAAATTTGCAGAGGAAAGTCTACTTCCAGTTATATTGAATTTTCCATTGTTCATTGTTGATGGATGGACTACTCTTAATCTTAGGACCGATAAAGGAACCTTGATGATACTAGATTTCATATGTGGTTTTTGCTAGGGAATTGAATGTAAAAGTTCTCATCAAAGAAAAAACAATGTTTATACCTGTGTAAGGTGGCAGACAATAATTAGACAATGTGGTGATCATTTTGCAATGTATATAGATATCAAACAATTACATTGTACACCTGAAACTTATATAATGTGATATCTCAATTATATCTCAATTAAAAAAACACACACATGGATTTTATGTCTACCAACACCATCACTCACAAGTGTTGAGCCTGAACAGAAGAGAATTGAGCACCTCTACACAGGTCACACAACAAATTGATCTAAACAGGGACTAAAATGAGCTTCTTGATCCTGGTCTATAGTTCTATGCTCCAGTCCAACTTGATGCCATCAAACTGCTTTTCCCAAGAGGATCAGAGTACCCTCTCCAATCTGGGACCCCTTGCTCCCAACCGCTTGCCTGCCTGGTTGTCCCTAACTGCTTCTGCCTGCCTGCTTGATCAACCCAATCACTTCCCTGCCAGCCAGATCGACACCTAACTGCTCCCCTGTCGGCCCGATTGCCCCCAACTGCCCTCCCCTGCTGGCCTGGTTGCCCCCAACTGCCCTCCTGTGCTGGCCTGATTACCCACAACTTCCCTCCCCTGCCGGCCATCTTGTGGCCACATGTGGGTGGCCATCTTGTGTGAGGGCATGACGGTCAATTTGCATATCACATCTTTATTATGTAGGATGACTTCCCCAGCAAGAAGAGTCTTTTTCCCCAGCAAGAAGAGTCTTTGTTCCTTGTTTCCTCAGGCAATGGAGGTCTTCCAGAACTTCAAGCAGTCACAGGCTGCAACAAAGGAATTCATTCTACAGGCTGACAAGGCCAGCCATGGGCAAACTACGGCCCGCGGGCCGGATCCGGCCTGTTTGGCTGTTCTATATTGAAATTAAAAAAAGACCGTACCCTTCTATGTAATGATGTTTAGTTTGAATTTATATTAGTTCACACAAACACTCCATCCATGCTTTTGTTCCGGCCCTCCGGTCCAGTTTAAGAACTCATTGTGGCCCTCGAGTCAAAAAGTTTGCCCACCCCTGGACAAGGCCCTCACTGCTGGGGAGAAGGCTCTAGCACAGTGATGGCGAACCTATGACACGCGTGTCAGAGGTGACACGCGAACTCATTTTTTTGGTTGATTTTTCTTTGTTAAATGGCATTTAAATATATAAAATAAATATCAAAAATATAAATTTTTGTTTTACTATGGTTGCAAATATCAAAAAATTTCTATATGTGACACAGCACCAGAGTTAAGTTAGGGTTTTTCAAAATGCTGACACACTGAGCTCAAAAGGTTCACCATCACTGCTCTAGGAGGAACAGGTCAGGGCTGTGAACATGGAAAGCAGGGAGGTCCCTGCAGTTCCCCTAAATGTGTGAGAACGAGTCCTTAAAACAAGGTGTTTCTACTAAAGGATTAAAACAACTTGGCTAAATCAAAAAGTAACCAGGTGAATTTCAATTACTCCCTCAGGTAACAAGTGCCTTTCCATCTCATTCTGAAACCTGCTTTGCTCCTATTGTTGGTAAGAATATTGAGAGATTCCTCTCGGCCATTTAAAAATCATTTTAGTCTCTTTTATTTGAAGGGTGAAGCTAGGTATAATTTTTATTTTCTTATCTCTGTAAAACCATTGTGGAACAGCTGAAAAAGCCAAGACAGAGGCAGTGGAAAGAAAAGAGGAGCTGCTAAGACAAACACTGAATGAAAAGCAGCAAAAAATGGAGGCTCAAGAGAGAAGTTTCGAGGAAATCATAGCCCAGATGGAGGAAAAGATGAAGAGAGAAAAAGAAATCCAAGAGGGATAGCAAGATAGAATACTGAAGCACATTGAGAAGGTAAATATGAGTGGGGTGTGGGCAAAGCCTAAAGGACAGTCACCTAGTTCCTCATGAAGGCAAGACCAAAAACTAAAGTCATTAACCCTGAACAAAATCCAAAGGTATATGATTCAGTGAAATGTCATTCAAAAGCCCTGTGTCTTTAAACCTCAGCACCTTCTGTGGTATTAGAATTAGCAGGGTTCAAATAACATGACCCAGACTCATGAACTGCTGTTCGTGGTGATTATAGGGTCCTATTGTGTCCACAAGTGAAAAGGACTTCAGTTCTTAGGATGTTTGGTACACCCATCAAGGAGTATCAGATTATATGTGATGTGAAATATGGGATAATGAAAGATCAAAAATGTGCTACATTGGTTTCCACATCTGTCCACTTCATTCTATACAACCAGAGTAAATGTATTTTTTGGCCTTACCTGGAGTTTGATAGCTCATGTTCGCTAGAGTAAGCAGTTCCCATTATCTGTAACGGCTGTGGTCTTCATACTTCACTGAAATCAAGAAATAGTTAGAAGTAAACCTCCATTCTTCCCAAGAAACATGCTTAGGAATGAAACACATTCCTGGCATAAGTTGTCAGGCCAGAGCAAGTCCCAACTCCTCCCCATCCCTAGTGAGATCCTGCTAAAGGACCTTAGGAAGGTATAAACCAAGGATTCTCCTGCTACCAGATCTAGAGGTTTGGAGATATTGGACAAAAGCATAAAAGAGCTATTTTAATTGTTTGTTATATGGGTCATAAAATTAAATTGAATTAATGCATGTATTGTTGGGTTTTGGTTAAACCCATAGTCTTTATTTCTTAATTGTAACTTCCTCTGCATATTAGGAAGAAGAGATATAGAAGAAATAAAAAGAGAAGGAGATAGAGGAAGAGATGAAAGAAGATATTGAAGGTGAGAACAGCTAATAACACTCCAGATATAAAAATAATTAAATTGTACTTAAATTAAGAACTCTGCTTTTTTGAAAAAGCACATTCTTTTTGTATAATGGAGACAAGTCAAAGATTGGAAGTAACTATTTGCAAATCACACATCGAATAAAGGACTTGTATTTAGAATAATTAAAGAATCTTAAAACTCAACAAATATTTTACTAATTGGAAAAGCAAATATCCCAATTAAAAGCAAAAAATGATATAATTTAAACAGACACTTCATAAAAAATATATTTGGGTGGCAATAAGCACAGTGAACAGCATCATTAGTTATTAACAACATCATTACTTATTAGAAAAGTGGAAATTCAAGCCACATTGAGATATCACTGTGCACCTACTAGCATGGCTAAAGTTAAAAAGAGGAGACATCTCAAGTGTTGGTGGAGATGTAGAGTAACTGGAACCCTTATCCACTTCTGGTGGGAATGAAAAATGGTAAATCACTGGGAAAAAGTTTTTCAGGTTTTTTTTAAGGTAAACAAATATCTACCATGCAGAGTAATAATTTTGCTTCTACATCTATCCCCAAGAAAATGAAAGTTGGTGTGCATATGATAGCTTTATTGGTAATAGCCAATAACTGAAAACAATGTCCATCCACAGGTGAATGATGAACAAATTTTAACATACCCATACAAGCAAATACTACTGAACGATAAAAAGGAATAAACTATCAATACATACAAGAATATTATGAATCTGAAAATAAATATGTTGAGTGAAAGAAGGCAGACAAAAATGTCTACATTCTGTGTGATTCCTTTTATGTAAAATTCCAGAAAAATGCAGGCTATTCCATAGTGACAGAAAGCTGGGCAGTGGTTTTGCCTAGTGATGGGAATGAGGGTTTACTAGTATGTCAGGAGGGAGGAGTATCCTATGGGCATGTGAAGATGAAGCTGTTTCTGAGTGATGGGCATTCTCATAACTTAATTGTGGTGGTGGTTTAACAGGTGTATACATGTATGATAGGTAGGTCAAAACTTATGTGACAGTGTATTGCATTACTATTATACCACAATAAAGCTTTTCCAAAAATAAAAAATAAAACAACAAAAGCATTCGGTATAATAGGAAGCCCTGGAATTGTTGATGTGAGCCATATCAGTGCACCTGAAATCAAAGAATAACAAATATAGTTCATAGTTCTAGGGGATTTTTAAACTGTTATTTACAGTCATCTTTTGCTTACTCAGTGCAAAAATTCTCACAACACGTTTTCTCTATGAAATAAGAATAAAACAAAAAAGATGGGTTGAAAGGCAAAATAAAGCTGTAACAATTTAATCCTCATGTTTTTCTGCTTATTTTTCTTCCTCTGAAGCTATGAGAAAATTGTTTGATGAAATGGAAAAGAGAAATCAGCAGATGATGGAAGAGAAAGAAAAGAGTTTTAAGGTACAGGTGAAACAATTGATTGAAAAGATGGAAATGGAGAAGGCCCAGAACATGGCAGAGCAAGAGAGGATTCTAAATATTAAATTTCAGGCCCTGACCAGTGTTGCTCAGTGGCTAGAGCGTCGGCCTGTGGACTGAAGAGTCCCAGGTTCGATTCCAGTCAAGGGCATGTACCTTGGTTACGGGCACATCCCCAGTAGGGGGTGTGCAGGAGGCAATGAATATTAAATTTCAGGCATTCAAATCTGTCATCGCCATTTTATCGTCCACTGCACTGAATCAAAAACATGCTTAGAAGTTAGAGCATTATGTCAAATTAAGGATTTTTCTAGTCCAAATACTAGTAGATACTTCATCCTCATACTACTTCTACCTGTGACCATCTCTGGTTACCAAAGGGAATTATTTGCAGGATAAAAATCTCATGAAATTCTTAATTATTAACTCACTAATAAGCAGTAGCCATTCACTGCCAGGCACTGTGCAATGGCTTTTCAGTCACAGTTATCAAATTCTAGTGTTAAGTTGTAAGTACTATGATATTCTCATTTTCAAATGAGTAAATTGTCATTTCATGAGGGAAAAGTAATGTTTCAGAGTCCTGACTTGTGGAAGAATAGCTGGTCTGTCCTGCTCAGTGGAGTTTAAGGTGATTCTCTTTCTGCAATACCTGGTATAACTTTATCTCCATAGGAATCTTAATGAATAGGAACACTCTGTGACTATATACACAATTAATCATGTAATTATATACCCAGGCTGCCTGTATGATCCTGTTCTCAGGCTCTCCTATGAGTCATTGTTGAGTCCAGATGTTCACCCAGAAAAACAGAATGGACCGGAACAGGCCGTGATCTCCTCAACTTATTTCTGTTACCTTGCCACTGAGTTTTGGACAGTTGATCTAAGTTCCGTGAATAAACATCTGCCATGATTCTGAATCATGTAGTAGCCTTCCCAATGGAATTCACTCATCTTTCTCATATTCTTATATAGATATTTGATAATCCACACTATCTAGATCAGAGTTGAAGGAGAAAATGATATAATTTCCAAGAAGCCTGTGGTGCTTCAAAAACTCATGAAGGATTAGCATAGGTATTGAAAAGGGAAATAATTTGACATGTGTGGGAAATGTTTTACATTGTATGATTTCAGTCTTTATTTTTTCTCTCAGGGGTATATATGGTATTGAAGCATAGTAACTTTGATCTTGTATAGAAAACTGCAGTTTAACATTCCTGCTATTGTTTGATAATCCCTTGTTCTGTAAACTCTGTCATTATAAACTCTGTCGCTTTAAGACAGTCTGTTATTCTGTAAAATAACTTTGTTTTTAGTTCAAATAACAGAAAAAGATAAACTTAACTGTCTGACCTTGCAAGCTAGCCATCCAATGTAATAGACTAATGCTGATAATAATTATGCCAAGTACAAACTCATTATGTGTTCAAGGTTACAACTGTGTATAACAATAACTCACACAGAGCCCTTTGTAATATCTGCAAACAAAGAGGCTCGAAGAGTATAAATACGGGAGACTTCCTGTATGTGTTGTTCAGAATTTGACAGAGGTAATCTGCTCTGAACCTGTGCACAATAAAGATGACTCCTAACTAATTGGCTCATCAGGCGTCTTGTTCAGCTCGCTGCTTTGCGATACAGCAGTATCTCAAGGAGCTATACCAGGAAAAGATGAGGAGATTGCAACATGAGATAAATTTTTTGATGGCGAAAATAAAAAAAAGGAAAATGTATCATACAATAAAAACCCCAGGAACATAACTTCCTAACCAGCCCCATCCCCTCCACAGGGAACACCTTGACTGAACAACTTAGAATGTCACACATTTGTCACTAAACTAAAATCAGAATTATGATGCTTGCAATTTTGTTGAACCAAAAAAGTTTGGAAAGATGAAATAAACTGCAAAGACAATGTCTTCCCTACAGAGTGATTCAATTCCTGCTGAATTATAGTAATAATGATTAGTATGACTCTTACATGGATTCTTTATTTGTAAGAATGTTTACTAGCTTAGAGACACTTGAAATTGTATGAGATGCATCTTACAATGAGGATATATCAGGCGGGTTCTGTTCAGTGTAGACTTGCTCTCCATCAGATACTTCACCCTTCTAAACATTCTAAGCTTCAGGCTATTGCTCAATGGTCTGCTTTGGTTTGGTGAGAAAGTTGGAGTGATGTAAATTTAAGACAAAGCTGATGGATGTGAACAAAACCATAGGACACAGTTGATCATCATTCCTGCCAAGCAGTCATGGGCTGGCTACAAATCAAGGAGACCTGGGACAATTGACAGACAAGTGTAGAGAGAGTACAGTACTTGATTGGGTGGTGGCTACATGGTCTGTGGGCACAGATGGGACTCTGGGATACTGGTAGAAGAAGTACTTGCCTCTGTGCAAAATGAATTTATGTGTGGATGCTTCACCCTCCCTGTCTAGGAAATTCTTCTGGGTAATTACTATCCATCCACAGGCCACCCACCTCTCTGTCTTTTTTTCTCTTTCCTTAGTCTGTTTCTTCCCACAATTAAGAAAGTGAATTCTACAGTCATAGAAAGGGAATTTTTAACTCAAATTTGAAAAAAAAATTCATTCCTCTGTGAACTATCAGTATAATACTGCAAAACTTAAACTAGACTTTATTGTTCTCTCTGCCTTTCTGCTTTTGTGTAGGAACAATATTTTGAAGAAAAAAGTGATAGCTGACCCTAAAATCATACCATATGCAAAAATAAATTTGAAATGAATCATAATCTTAAATATTAAAGTGAATATTTAAAAGAAAGCTTTTGGAAAAGATAAAGTGGAAGAAATTTTTATAATCTTGGTGTGAAAGGGAATTCTTGTGCACTGATGATGAGACTGAAATTGATGTCACTACCATGAAAAACATTATGGAAATTACAAATAAAAATAAACTACCATATGATTCAGCAATTCCACTTCTGGATTTTTATCTGGAAAAAGAGACAATACTAACTGAGAAAAATATATGTACTCCTATATTAATTGCAGCATTTTTTTATAATAACCAAGATATTAAAACACTCTAAGGGTTCATTAAAAACTGAAGGGATAAAGAAAACATGGCATGTACATAATGGAATGTTATTCAACCATAACAAAAAAGGAAACCTTGACATTTGCAACAACATAAATGGACCTTGAGAGCATATGCTATGTGAAATAGATCAGAAAATAGAAAGACAAATATTGTATGATCTCATATGTGGACTCCAAAAAGCAACAACAAAAAAACAAGCCCATTTATAAACAGAATAAATTGGGGGTTGTAAAAGCAAGGGATAAGGAGTAGCAGAAATGGGTATAGGAAATAAAAATGTACAGCCTTACAGGTATAAAATAAATAAGTCATAGGATGTAATGTACTGCATTGCACCTATAGTTAATTGCATATTTTAAAGTTGCTAAGATAGTAAATCTTAAAAGTTTTGATCACAAGAAAATTATTATGGAACCATGTATAGTGATGAATGTTAACTAGATTTACAATGGTGATCATTTTGCAATATATACAAATATCAAATCACTATATTGTACAGCTAAAACTAATATGTGATATGTTAATTATAACAATAAAAAGGAATCAAAATATTTCACTCATTTAAATGTCATAATAATAGTGATTCAGGATTTTTGTGGTTGTTTTGTTTTTGTTTTTTGGTGAGCAGGGTGCAAGGGTGATTTCTTTCCCAGGTTCTTGTCCAGATGGGTTAGAAGAATAAAGCCACGGACAAAATGGTAGGTGAGAAGTACAAAAAGTTTATTGCCAACAGATACTATCTCTAAAACTCCTAATTCTCAGTTTCTATTCCTAAGACTCTGTCTCCCCTGGCTAAGATAGGAGAGGCAGAGAGGTCCCCTAAGAGGGTGGCCACTCTTCTCTTTGTCTTGAGGTATATATTCTAGAGACCCTTCCCTTAATCTAGGACCCCAGTGCTCTCCTCATTGGTCACTCTGCTACGTAGTGTTAGTTTCAAAGGCCAAAGCTCAAGTGGTGCCCCCTCTTTCATTTCCCTTATTTTGCAACATTCCTCTATCCTCTGTGAAAACATGTTTCCTTGTCCCCCTGTTTCCATATCCTGTGACTTTCCTTTATCCTCTGTGAATGTATGTCTTTCTTCCCCCTTATCCAGTGGCATTTCTCTGTACTTCACATATCCATCTTGTCTGCTCAGGTTGGAGTTGCTTTTGATCTGTCTAATGGTTGCTTTAAGACCTAGCAACCATATCTTGCCAAGCCTTGAGACTGAAACCACTGGCTTCTCTGCTCAAAGAGTAAAACAGCCTCTTTTTTTCCTGGCCAGAGATGTTTTATTACCCCTATGGCTCTCCCAGCTGCTCAGGTCAGGGCTGCTTTTGATCTAACTTACGGCTGCTTAATTGTTCAGGCCAAGATGCCTCTATTTTCTCTGGTCCCCCTCCCTTCCTATCTGTCTAATTAAGCTAGCTAGCTACCCTTATCAAAAGCAAAAAGCAAGACACCAGCTAAGAGAAAATAATTACAATGCAAATATCAATCAAAGAACTCGTATTCAGATTATATAAGCAACTCACTTGCCTGGCTGGTGTGGCTCAGTGGTTGAGCATCAATCTATGAACCTGGAGGTCATAGTTCAATCCCAGTGAGGGCACATGCCCAGACTCTAGGCTCAAACCTCACTGGGGTGGCATGCAGGAGATGACCAATCAATGATTCTCTCTTATCATTGTTATTTTTTTTCCTCTTTCTCTCCCTTCATCTCTGAAATCAATAAAAATATTTTTTAAGATAAAAAAAATCCCTTAATTCAGCAATATTCAGCCTTCTTTTCTCAAGGCACACATAAACTATTACTCAGGGTGCTCTTTTAGGAATTAGTTTATGTGTGCCATGAGATAAAAAAAAAAAAGGTTGAATATCACTGCCTTAAATCAATCCAACAAACTGAAACTTTATACCCTTAAAAAAATACCTTCCTGTCAATAAGCATATATAATCACATGAATTTTCAATGTAATAATACTACATGCAAATTAATTTGATCTATAAGTATCTTTTAGAATAATACAAGTATTCTAGAGACTGCAACTCCAAGTACATCGGGAAGGGAAGAAATATACCTTTCTCATAACCAGCATTTAAAAGAAAATGCCCCGAGAAAGTTTTTCAAACAGCCTTATGTGAAAACAAAAAGCAGGAAAACTGTGCATAACTCATAGTACTAAACAGAAAGGAGCTGTGCTCTTGACCTCTAGTTTATTCCTGAGGAACTAGGAGCTTGTTCCTGTTTCCACTTACAAAGGAAATGTGTTCAATACAAATACTTTCCATTTGTCCTTAATCAACACAAGGTATTCCTCACTCGTGAGAAAAACAAGAACCAGAGACTTTTAATTGATAAAAGGGCTGATCAGACTGTCAAGCAGTGAGGATAAAGGGAGACTCACAGCACCAGTATTTCAGTCCACATTTGTGAACACAGAGCCATGGATGAACCTGACTTGACCTTCCTCTTACCCACTGGCTCATCATTTGAGGAAATCCCAAATCAATCAGCAGGGCCTTGTGACTCCATGAACTGCTATTAGGAAACCATTAGCCCTGGCCACTGGGGCTCAGTTGGTCAGGTGCTGTACTGTGCAGCAAAAAATTGTAGATTCAATTCTAGATCAGGACATTTGCCCAGGATGTGTGTTCCATCCCTGGTGTGGAGTGTGTGGGAGGCTGTTTTGCTGTCACATTGATGTATAGCATAAAATTTATTTTCCTATATTTCTATACAATCAAGCCCTCCTTATAATTATTCATGAGAAGTTCAAAACTATGTTCAGTGATCACTTATCTCATTTGTGGACAATTGGTTTACTGTGTATATGTTTTTATCCATAGTAATCCAAGTTTGCAGAGGAAAGTCTACTTCCAGTTATATTGAACTTTCCATTGCTCATTGCCTATGGATGGGCCACTGTTAATCTTATGACCGATAAAGGAACCTTGATAATACTGGGTTGCATATTTGATATTTGCTAACAGAGTTGAATATAAAGGTTCCCATCAAAGAAAAAACAATGTTTATCACTATGTAAGGTGACTACAATAATTAGACATTGTGGTGACCATTTTGCAATGTATATAAATATCAAACCATTCATTGGACACCTGAAGCCAATATAATGTAATATCTCAATTGAAAAAATAAAGGAACCCTGGTCTTCATGTCTACCAACACCATCATTTCACAAATGTTGACCCTGAACCCAAGAGAACTGAGGAACTTTCCACAGGTCACAAAATGAATTGGTCTAAACTGTGACTAAAATGAGCTTCTTAACCATGGTCTATGGTTCCATACTCCAGTCCAACTCAATGCCATAAAACTGCTTCTTCCAAGAGGATCATACTTGGCTTTTCCCTTCTGACAGCCTCTTTCCCTTATATTTCTCCACATTTCTGTGGCAGGGCATCATAAAGAAAAAGAAGGAAAATTTCTTGCTGAAGAATGAAGAGGAATCTCTCAAATATTGCCAGGCTCAGCTTACACAGCTTTCAAAGCCACTGATGGAAGGCATTTTGAGAGGAACTTTCTCTGTACCTGGAGGATACATTCTCTACTCAGGGGAAATGAACAAGGTTGAACAGTCCTATGAATTGGTGCCGAGGAAAGGAGTGAAGGTGAGGAATAAAATGAGGGGGAAGACTAGCCAATAGAGTCAGAGAGTGTTTGTGGGTTCTTTTGAAAATCTAAGACAATAGGACCATTGGTGAAGACATAGCAAAGCATAGCGTTATCTGTACATTTTTACCTTTTACATCTACAATTAGTTAAATACTATTAAATAGGCCAGAATTTCCCCCCTAAATATAAGATTTATTATCAGGAATGTAGATGAAAGAGAATATGTCTTTCATTTAGGAAACAATGCAATAGTTTATCATGCTGTATAAGGGATACATTGTGGGAGCGTACCTGTAGATGCCGCAGCAAACTGCTGGTTCGGGGTGCGTGGCCACTGTGACCTCTGAATGTCCCTCTCAGGTACGTTGGCAGTTGCTGGGGAAATGGAACCAACTATGGTCGAAGGTAGTCTGGGAAACGGGGCAAGTTAATATTAGTAGCTACAGCAACGGGGCAAAGTTGATTAATTAGTACCTTGGTAACAGGGCATTATTGATTAATTATGGTTTTATGTAATTCACTTATGTTTTAGTAACTGCACTTAGCAACAATGATTGATTGTATAACTTTGAAGGAAATAAATAGGCTAGAACGGCGACCGAAAGGCGCCGCCGTTGGCCATTCACCTGCCTGTTGTGTTGGTGTCTTATTTTCCTTTCCACAATACATAATTAAAGAAACAATGTTCTCAACAAGCTTATGATCTTACCTAAGAAGGAAATATAAGTAGTCAAGTGGATTGGTAGGATAATGATTATCATGTAAGTATAAACTAATAGTGGTGATATTAATGATGGAATGATGGTGATGGTTGATCTATATTGAGCACACACTTCCTAAAGCAAGTATATTTTTAGGTTGATCATTTAAATTGATTATCACTTTAATCTTTAGAATAATTTGATTTTAAGTACTAATGTCATCCACATAGTACAGTTGAGAAATGAGATGCACTGAGAACCTCATAAGTTACCTAAGAGCATACAGCCAGCAAGTGGTAGAGGTGGTAGGAAAGGTCTGTGTACCTGGCACCCAGTCAAATCTCAGAAGGAAGTTTAGCACAGCTTATTGGAAGAGGAGGAAGAAGCTATAAGTTGAAGTATCAGTAAGTAGTATCTGAGTAAAGAAAGGGAAGATAAGCATCCAGTCAGAAGAAAAAGAATGTGCAGAGACTGCATACAATTGAGGTGGAGTGTTTGTAGAACTTCCATAAGTGGCAACATTAAGAGAAAACTGGGGTTGCCAAATAGGGTTTTTCCCCAACTAAAGATGTTGAATTTTTTAATTGTGGCCCTGGAAGGAAGGGCACCACTGTTGGATCCTAAGAAAGATGATGAACTTACAGGATCAAATTTGTAGTTTTGTTGAACACTGACTTCCCCAGCAAGAAGAGTCTTTGCTCCTTGTTTCCTCAGGCAATGGAGGTCCTCCAGAACTTCAAGCAGTCACAGGCTGCAACAAAGGAATCCATCATCCAGGCTGACAAGGCTCTTGCTGCTGTGGAGAAGACTCTAAAAGGTACAGGGGCCATAACCAGATTGGCTCAGTGGATGGAGTGTAAGCCTGTGGACTGAAGGGTCCCAGGTTTAATTCCGGTCAAGGGCATGTACCTTGGTTGCGGGCGCATCCCCAGTGGGGGGTGTGCGGGAGGCAGCTGATAGATGTTTCTCTCTCATCGATGTTTCTAGCTCTCTATCACTCTCCCTTCCTCTTGTAAAAAATCAATAAAATATATTTAAAAAATAAAATAAAAGATACAGTGGAGGGTTGTGATAATGGATAGCAGGGAGGTTCCTACAGTGCCCCTCAAGAACAAGTCCTTCTTGAAACAAGGTGTTTCCACAAAAGAATTAGAACAACTTGGCTAAATCCAAAAATAACCAGGTGAGTTTTAATTGCTCTGTGAGGCAACCAGTGCCATTCTGTCATATTCTGAAACATGTTTTGCTGGTATTGTTAGTAAGAATATTCAGAGATTCCTCTCTGCCATTATAAAACCATTTTAGTCTTACCTTTGAAGGGTACAGCTAGGTATAACTGTTATTTTCTTCTCTCTTTAAAACCACTGTGGGACAGCTGAACAAGCCAAGACAGAGGAATTGGAAAGAAAACAGGAGTTGCTTACACAGACACTGAATGAAAAACTACAACAAATGGAGGCTCTAGAGCAGCCGTGGGCAAACTACTGCCCGCGGGCTGTTCTGTCCGGCCTGCTGAGCCGAAAGAGCGGAGGGTTCTCTTGCTCTTTATGTAATGATGTTTACTTTGAATTTATATTACTTCACACAAACACTCCATCCATGCTTTTGTTCCAGCCCTCTGGTCCAGTTTAAGAACCCATTGTGGCCCTCGAGTCAAAAAGTTTGCCCACCCCTGCTCTAGAGAGAAGCTTTGAGGAAAACATTGCCCAGCTGAATGAAAAGATGAGAGACCAAAACACAAAGCTGAAAGATCAGGAAAAAATTCTGCAGCACATGCTGACGGTAAGTCTGGGTGGGATGTGGGCAAAACCTACAGGATAGTCACCTAGTTCCTGATGAAGGGAAGACCAAAACACTAAAGTCATAAACTGTAAAGTATATCTAAAGGCATATGATTCAGATTACTGTCAAGTTAATGGGATCATTCTAAAGCCCCAAGTCTTTAAGACTCAGCACCTTCTGTGGTATTAGAATGAGGTTTCAAATAACATGGCCCAGACTTATGATCTACTGTTTGTGGTGATTACAGGGTTCTATTGTGCCCCAGGTGAATAGGACTTCAGTTCTCAGGATGTTCGGTATAACCATCAAAGAGACCTGACATAGAGCCATCTGGTCTCAAAGTATCAGATTGTATGTGGTATGAAATATGGGATAATGAAAGCTCTAAAAGGTGCTACATTGGTTTCCATATCAGCCTGCTCCATTGTACACATCCAGAGTAAATGCATTTTTTGTCCCCACCTCAAGTTTGATAGCTATATTTTCTAGAGAGTCAGCAGTTCCCATTACACATAACGTGTATGGTCATCCTGCTTCAGTGGATTGAAGAACTAGAACTAAACCTCCATTCCTCCCAAAGAACATCCTTAGGACTGAAACACATTCCTGGCATAGGTGTCAAGCCTGAGAAAGTTCCAACTCCTTCACATCCCCAGTGATTTCCCAATAAGAGACCTTAGGAAGGTATAAAACAAAGATACTCCTGCTACCAGATCTAGAGGTTTAGAAATATTGTGCAAAAAGCATCAAAGAGCTATTTGAATTTTACAATGATTGTTATGTGGATGATAAAATTATATTTAATTGAGTGCATGTATTACTGGGTTTTCCTGAAACCCATAGTCGTCATTTCTTAATTGTAACTTCTTCTGCATCACTAGGCAGAAGAGATTCAGAAGAAATACAAAGAGAAAAAAGGAAGAGATGAAAAAAGTGACTGAAGGTGAGAACAGCTGAAAACACTCCAGATATCAAATAAGAAATTGTAGTTCAAAATTAAGAACTATGCTCTTTGTAAAAATCAGAATTTTCATTCTTTTAGTGAAAAGAGAAGTCACAGATTGGAAGTAACTATTCGCAAATCACACATTGGATAAAGTTTTTGTATCCAAGATATTTAAAGAACTCTTGAAACTCAACAAATATCTCACTAACTGGAAAAGCAAATATCCCAAGTAAAGGGAAAATATGATATAATTTAAACAGATACGTCATCAAAAATATACTTGGATGGCAATAAGCACAGTAAACAACACCATTAGTTAGTAAAACATCATTACTTATTAGAAAAGTGGAAATTCTAGCCACAATGAGATACCACTTAATGCACCTACTAGAATGGCTACAATTAAAAAGATGAAACATCTCAGGTGTTGGTGGGGATGTGGAGCAACTGGAACCTTTATACACTGCTGGTGGAAATGTAAAATGGTAAATCACTGGGGGAAAAGTTGTCAGTTTCTTTAAAAGTTAAACAAATACCTACCATGCAGTTTAATCATTTTGCTTCTACATCTATCCCCAAGAAAAATGAAAGTTTGTGCATACGATAGCTTTATTGGTAATAGCCAATAACTGAAACAATGTCCATCCACAGGTGAATGATGAACAAATTTTAACATATGCATACAAGCAAATACTACTGAACAATAAAAAGGAATAAACTATCAATACATATAAGAATGTTAGATGAATCTGAAAATAAATATGTTGAGTGAAAGAAGGCAGAGAAAAAATGTCTACATACTGTATGATCCTTTTATGTAAAATTCCAGAAAATGCAAGCAATTCTATAGTGACAGAAAGCTGGGCAGTGGTCTGTGATGGGGATGAGGGTTTATGTTCAGGAGGAAGGAGTTTCCTAAGGACATGTGAAGATGTAGATGTTTCTGAGTGATGTGCATGCTCGTTACTTAATTTTGATAGTGGTTTAACAGGTGAGTACATGTATGATAGGTAGATCAAAACTTATGTGACAGTATATTGCATTATTTTTATACCTCAATAAAGCTTTTCCAAAAAAACAAAACAAAAACAAAAACAAAAACACTCCAGGTAATGGGAAGCCCTACAATTGTTAATGTGAGCCATATCAGTGTTACAGACAAAACAGAGAAGAACCAAGCAACGCTCTGAGAGTTTGGAGTTATACTTTATTCACCGTAGTGGGCTTAGGGAAATGAATCCAAATTCTAAGCAAAGCTATAAGCAGAACTTCCCTTTTTATGGAAGAGCCAGCCCTTTGTGCGCTTGCTGGCGGCCTTGAAAACTACACAGTTCTATCCAATTAAAAAATGCACCTGGCATGGCATTGGATGTATCTAGTCTCTGGCCTACAAGGTCAGACAGCTAAGTTTATCTCCCCTATTATTAAAACAGGCTAGAAAACAAACTTATTTTTTCAGAATAAGAGGCCATCTAAAGAATAGCAGAGAATTCCAAACAGTAGTTTTACAGAATAGGGGTTTGCCTTCACATCAGTGCACCTGAAATCAAAGAATAACAAGTGTAGTTCATAATTCTAGGGAATTTTTAACTGTTATTTACACTTAAAATTACTCAGTTTTGCTTACTCAGTTCAAAAATTCTCAAAAGAAGTTTTCTCTATAAAATAACAATAATACAAAAAAGATGGGTTGAAAGGCAAAATGAGATTATAACAATTTAATCCTCATGTTTCTCCGCTTGTTTTTCTTCCTCAGAATCTATAGGAGAAATGATCGAGGAAATGCAAAAGAAAAATGAGCAGATGAAGGGAGAGATATATAAGATTTATGAGGTAAAAATAAAGCAATTGATTGAGAAGATGGAGATGGAGAAGGCCCAGTTCATGGCAGAGCAAGAGAGGATTCTAAATCTTAAACTTTAGGCATTCAACTCTGTCATCGCCATTTTATTTTCCACTGCACTTAATAAAAAATGTGCTTAGAAGTTAGATCGTTATGTAAGATTAAGAATTTTTCTAGCCCAAACACTAGTAGACACTTTATTCTCATACTGCTTCTACCTGTGACCATCTCTGGTTACTAAAGGGTATTACTCGCAGGATAAAATCTCATGGGATCCTTTATTATTAAATCACTAATAAGCAGAAGCTATTCACTGCCAGGCACTGTGCAATGGCTTTACAATCAATCTGTAATCAAATCCTTATGTTAAGTTGTAGGTACTATGATATTCTCTTTTTCAAATGCGGAAATTGTAATTTCATGAGGGATAAGTAATGTTTCAGAATCCTGCCTTGTGGAAGAATAGCTGGTCTGTCTATTCTACTCAGTAAAGTTCAAGTTGATTCTCTTTCTGCCAGACCTGTATAACTTTATCTCTGCAGGAACCCTAATGAGTAGGAGGAAGACTCCATGACCATATACACTATTAATCATGTAATTATATGCCCAGGCTGCCTGTATCATCCTGTTCTCCAGGCTCTACTCCAAGTAATTGTTGTGTCCAGATGTCCACCCAGAAATACAGTGTGGACTGGCACAGGCCCCGATCTCCTCAAATTATTAATGTTACCTTGCCTCTAAGTCAGCGGTTCTCAGCCTGTGGGTCGCGACCCCTTTGGGGGTCGAACGACCCTTTCACAGGGGTCACCTAAATACATCCTGCATATCAGATATTCACATTATGATTCATAACAGTAGAAAAATTACAGTTATGAAGTAGCAACGAAAATAATTTTATGGTTGGGGGTCACCACAACATGAGGAACTGTATTAAAGGGTCGCGGCATTAGGAAGGTTGAGAACCACTGCTCTAAGTTTTGGAGAGTTGTACTAAGTTTCCTCATCAAACATCTGCCATGATTCTGAATCATGTAGTAACTTTCCCAATGCAATTCACTCATCTTTCTCACCTTCTTAGACAGATATTTGAGAGGCCACACTACTGAGATCAGAGTTGAAGAAAAAATGATATAATTTCCAGGAAGAGTGTGGTGCATGTGGGTGAAGAGGGCCAAGAATATGATTCTGGGTCACTAAAAGTTTAGAAACTACAAGAGAGCAACATTTCTGTAGCTAAATAGAACTCAGAAATATTAATGAAAAACAGGATACTCTGGAGAGAGTGAAATATTAGAAATTGAGAAGTGCACTTAGTTCACAAATAAGTTTCAAAAACTCATGAAGGATTAACATAGGTATTGAAAAGGGAAATAATTTGGCAAATGTGGGAAATGTTTTACATTGTGTGAGTTCGGTCTTCATTTTTTCTCTCAGAAAAAATTGCAGTCTCTCCAGAAGAAATACAAGGAAGATATCAAGAAACTTCAATTTGAAGTAAAATATATGGAGATGAAAATAGAAGGAAATAAATGTACCATACTCTAAAAATGCTAGGAACATAACTTCCTAACCAGCTCCCTCCCTCCACAGGAAACTACTTGATTGAGCAACTTCTGAATGTCACACAGTTGCCACTAAACTAAAATTAGAATCAGGATGTTTGTAATTTTGTTGAACCAAAAAAACTGCAAAGACGAAATAAACTGCAAATACAATGTTTCCCTACAGAGTGAAACAATTCTTGCTGAATATAGTAATAATGATTAGTATGATCCTTACATGGATTCTTTATTTGAAAGCATGGTTACTGAGTATAGAGAAACATTAAATTATATAATGAGATGCATTTTACAATGAGGAGGTATCAGGTGGGTTCTCTTCAGGATAGACTTGCTCTCCCTCACATACTTCACCCTTCTAGACATCTTAAGCCCCATGCTAGTGCTCAAGGGTTTGCTTTGGTTTTGGGATAGGGTTGGAGTGTTGTGAATTTAAGGCAAAGCTCATGGAAGTGAACAAAGCCGTGGGACACATTGGTCATCATTTCTGCCAAGTAGTCTATGGCTCATGGGCTGGCTGCAAATCAGGGAGACCTGGGACAATTGACTGCAAGGTGCACACAGAGTACAGTCTTGGTTGGGTGGTGGCTAATGGTCTGTGGACACAGATGGGACTCTGGGATTCTGGTAGAAGAAGTACTTGCCTCTGTGAAAAACGGATTTATGTGTGGATGCTTCACCCTTCCTGTCTACAAAATTCTTCTGGGTAATTACTGTCCATCTACAGGCCACCCACCTCTCTGTCTTCTATTCTCTTTCCTTAGTCTTATTCTTCCCACAATTCAGAAAGTAAACTCTACAGTCATAGAAAGGGGAGTTTGAACTCAAACTTGAAAGCAATTAATTTTTATTCCTCTGAGAACCATAACAATAATCCTACAAAACTTAAACTGGACTTTATTGTTCTCTCAGCCTTTCTGCTTTTGTGTAGGAGCAATATTTTGAGTGGGG
This sequence comes from Myotis brandtii, assembly GCF_000412655.1. NCBI lineage: Eukaryota > Metazoa > Chordata > Mammalia > Chiroptera > Vespertilionidae > Myotis > Myotis brandtii. The sequence continues at coordinate 75,807 of NW_005359133.1, forward strand.
AGGGAAAGAATATTGACCTTCAACTCACATGATATGCAAACTAAATTTGAGATGAGTCATAGTCTTAAATGTAAAGTGAATATTTAAAAGAAAGCTTCTGGAAAAAAGTAGATGAAATTTTTATAATCTTAGTGTGAAAGGGAACTCTCGTGCACTGATGATGAGACTGAAATTGATGTCGCCATCATGAAAAACATTATGGAGATTATTACCGTTAAAAATAAAAAGAAAACTACCATATGATTAAGCAATGCCACTTCTGGGTATTTAGCCAGAAAAAAAAAAGAAAACACTAACTCAGAAAGATATATAGAGTCCTATATTCATTGCAGCATTATTTATAATAACCAGTATATAAAACCACTCTAAGGGTTCATTGACAACTGAATGGATAAAAAAAATGTGACATATACACTGAGTGGCCAGATTATTATGATCTCTAAATGCATAATAATCTGGCCAAACAGTGTATATATATATATATGTATGTACAGTATATAATACTCAGCCATAACAAAAATGAAACCTTGCCATTTGCAACAGCATGGATGGACCTTGAGAGCATATGCTAAGTGAAATAAATCAGAACAGAGAAAGTCGAATACCATATGGTGTCATATGTGGACTAAAAACAAAAAAACAAGCCCGTTTATAAACAGAACTAGAGGCCCGGTGCAAAAAATTTGTGCATGGGAGGGGGAAGGGGTGTTCCTCAGCCTGGCCTCTTGCAATCCGGGACCCCTCAGGTAGGGTCCCTTGGCCTGGCTGGAGATCAGGGCCTATCAGGGCTTTCCTTCCCCCAGCTGCTGGCAGCTGGCCCCGCCCCCACCACTCCACTGCTTGCCATCTGTGGGGCACTGTTCCCCCTCACCGGCCACTGGTCGCCTCCCTCTATGGGCAACAGGTGTGGGGTGTGATCACTTGGCTGGCCTGGGCCTTCCTCTGCTGGGCGATCTATCATGGGGCTTTGTGATCCATGGCTCTGCAGAGGGAGGCCCCTCCCACCCGCTGCAGTGCTGCTGGCCTGGTAGCCTGGGCCTCCCTTTTTGAGGAGATTGTGGAGGCTCCCCCGCCCTCCTCAACAATCGATTGCCTTGTGAGCCAGTGGCCTGGTCCTCCCTCTGCAGGGCGATTGTGGGGCAATAGCCAGCCCCCGGACCAATGGCAATGCACCCACCTTGGCTGGCCTGGCACCAGTGCGTGTCATAGCATGGTTGTCCAGAAGGTCATCCGGACGGTCGTTCTGCTGTTCACTTGTTCATTCAATTTGCATATTACACTTTTATTATTATAGATTGGTGGTTGCAAGAGGCACCAGATGAGGAGTAGCAGAAATCAGTAAAGGAAATCAAAAAGTACAGTCTTACAGGTATAAAATAAATAAGTCATTAGGATGTAATATACAGCATTGCTCCTAGAGTCAATTATACTGTATTGCATATTTTAAAGTTGCTAAGATAGCAAATCTTAAAAGTTCTGATGACAAGAAAAATATTCTGTAACCATGTATGGTGATGAATGTTAACTAGACTTAATATAGTGATCATTTTGCAATATATACAAATATCAAAACGCTATGTTGTACACCCAAGACTAATATGTTATATGTTAATTATAACAGTAAAAAAGAATTAAAATGTTTCACTAATTGAAATGTCATAAAGTGATTCAGGGGGTGTTTTGGTGAGCAGTGTGCAAGGGTGATTTCTTTCCGGGATTCTTGTCCAGATGGATTTGATGAATAAAGCCAAGGACAAAAGTGGTAGGTGAGAAGTACAGAAACTTTATTGCAAACAGACACTATCTCTAAAACTTATAATCCTAAGTTTCTATTCCTAAGATTGCCTCTTGTCCGTTCAGTTGGAGCTGCTTTTGATCTGCCTAATGGTTGCTTTAAGACCTAGCAACCATGTCTTGCCAAGCCTTGAGACTGAAACCACTGGCTTCTCTGCTCAAAGAATAAAACAGCCTCTTTTTCTGACTAGAGATATTTTATTACTCCTATGGCTCTCCCAGCTGCTCAGGCCAGGGCTGCTTTTGATCTAACTTATGGCTGCTTAATTGTTCAGGCCAAGATGCCCCTATTCTCTCTGGATCCCCTTCCCTTCCTGTTTGCCTAATTAAGCTAGCTAGCTACACTTACTTATCAAAATCAAAAAGCAAGACATCAACTAAGAAAAAGTAATAACAATGCAAATATTAATCAAAGAACTCCTATGCAGATTAAATAAAGAACTCCCTTCCTGGCTGGTGTGGCTCAATGGTAGAGCATCAACCTATGAATCAGGAGGACATAGTTCAATCCCAGTCAGGGCACATGCCAAAGTTCCAGGCTCGATCCCCGGTGGGGGGCATACAGGAGATAGCCAATCAATGATTCTCTCTCATCATTGATGTTATTTTTCTCTCCCTTCCTCTCTGAAATCAATAAAAAAATTGGTTTTGAGATTAAAAAGATTTTTCCTTAATTCATCAATTTTCAACCTTCTTTTCTCAAGGCACACATAAAGTAATTACTAAGGCTGCTCTTTTAAGAATTAGTTTATGTGTGTCATGAGATAAAAAAAAAAGAGAAGATTGAAAATCATTGCCTTAAATCAATCTCACATACTGAAAAGTTATACCCTTTAAAAATACCTCTCTGCCCTAACAGGTTTGTCTCAGTGGATAGAGCGCTGGCCTGCGGACGGAAGGGTCCCAGATTCAATTCCAGTCAAGGGCATGTACCTTGGTTGCGGGCACATCCCCAGTAGGGTGTGTGCAGGAGGCAGCTGATCGATGTTTCTCTCTCATCGATGTTTCTAACTCTCTATCCCTCTCCCATCCTCTTTGTAAAAAATCAATAAAATATATTAAAACAAAACAAAACATAAAGCACATATGTACATACGTCAGAATAACGGAACTATTAAAAAAATAAAAATAAATAAAAATACCTCCCTGCCAATAAGCATATATAAACAAATGGTTTTTAATCTAATAATACTAACATGCAAATTAATTGGATCTGTGACTATCTTTTAGAATAATCCAAGTATTCTAGAGACTGCAACTCCAAGTACACTGGAAAGAGAGGAAATTTACCTTTCTCTACCTAGCATTTAAAAGAAAAAGTCTTTGGATCTGTCCCAGTTCATCAGTCTATGTTGTTCTCTATATTCCACAAATGAGTGAGATCATGTGTATTTATCTTTCTCTGACTGGCTTATGGACAACAGGGGGATGAGAGCATGAGCATGAGCGGGGGTGGGGAGAGGATGGGGGTTTAATGGGGGGATGAGGACACATTTGTAATACCTTGACTAATAAAGAAAAAATAAATTAAAAAAATAAAAGAAAAAGTCCCCAGAAAGTTTTTCAAACAGCCTCACCTGAAAACAAAAAGCAGGGAAACTGCACAGAATTCATAGTATTAAACAGAGAGGAGCTGTTTTCTTGATATCTAGTCTATTCCTGAAACTAAGAGGTTGTTCCTGTTTCCACTTACAAAGAACGTGTTCAATACAAATACTGTCCATTTGTTCTTAATCGACACAAGATATTCTTCACTCATGAGAAAAACAAGAGCCAGAGACTTTTAATTTATAAAAGGGCTGATCAGACTGCCGTAGGCAGTGAGGATAAAGGGAGACTCACAGCACCAGTACTTCAGTCCACATTTGCAAACACAGAGCCATGAATGAACCTAATTTTATCTTCCTCTTAATATACTGACTCATCATTGGAGGAAATCCCAAATCAGTAGGCAGGGCCTTGTGACTCAATGAACTGTTATCAACAAACCACTAGCCCTGGCCACTGTTGCTCAGTAGGTCAAGTGTTGTCCCCTGCAGCAAAAGGCTGCAGGTTCATTTGCCCAGGATGTGCGCTTGATCCCTGCTAGAGGGCCTGTGGGAGGCTGTTTGGCTCTCATGTTGGTGTTTCTTTCTCTCTCCCCCTCCCTTCCTCTCTTTCTAAAAATCAAAAACAACCAAACGAAAACATTACATACCTTTAAACTGTATTTACTGGTGTGTGAAATGCAAATAATAAAACCTACATTATATGCATGTGCTGAAGAATAAATTGAATGTAGTTAATGACACCTGCAAAGAGTTTAGAACCACAGCAGTGTTTGCATTTACTACCTGTTTGGTGATTGTGACACTAGAGACCCAGCACATGTGGGGTTTGGACCCCACACTGCACAGCAGAAGGATGTGCTAGACCAGGGGTGGGCAACCCCTGGCACGCGTGCCAAACATGGCTCACCAGTAACTTTTGCTGGCATGCGAAACCCTCTCTTATAATCTTCCATTTACAATTTTTTTCTTAATATCAAC
>NW_005359133.1:80191-81292 GCF_000412655.1 Myotis brandtii
AAAAAATAAATGTATTTTTCATCATCATATACTGTGTTTTTGTCGCTCAAATGAATTTTATTATTTCTTCAAGGTTCTTCACATACTTACACCTTAAGAGATATCAAGTAGGAGTAACATGTTCTCAAAAAATTAGGGTTGTCACACAGAAGAATTTTGAGTCAGAGGTTTTGCTGGTTTTGGCACGCACTCACAAAAAGTTAGCACCCCTGTGCTAGACCATTGCTGCATTTTTTTTATCACTCTCTTTCTTTGTCATTTTACTGAGCTGAATAAAATGAAATTGAATGCCTATGAAAGTTTTCAAAAAGAAATTGACCACACATCAAAACAAGACATGCTGATAACAATCAGTGACTAGAATGTACAAGTAGGAAATAAAGCAGAATCAAATGTCATTGGTAAATTTCGGCGGGGGTCAGAAACAAAGCAGGAAACAGCTCATGAAATTCTGTGAGACAAACAACTTGTCCATCACAAACACGTGCTTCACACAACAGGACAACAATGTAATAGAAATCAAAAAATGTATTTCCTTAAAAAATTACTCTTCCAGGTATTTTTTAAAGAAATATACAGTGGATTATTGAGGCATTCTGTTTGTAACTAGTTCTCAAGCAGTTCAGACATAGAAAGAAAGTACGTGGTAAAATAATATTAAGGGAATGTTGTACTTTTGGCCAAGTTTGTGAGGGATGGAAATTAATTCTTCTTTCAAGGTTTGGTAGAAATCACCAGTGAAGCCATTTGGGCCTGAGCTTTTCTTGGTGGCAGTTTCCAACCTCTTTACTTGGTACAAGTCTATTCAGATGAGCTATTCTTCTTGGGGCAGTTTCAGTAGTTTGTGTCTTTCTAGGAATTTGCCCATTTTTAATCTAATTTGTTGGCATGTGGTTGTTCATACCATTGCCCAGTAATCTTTTTTTTCTGTCAATAGTAATGTTCTCTTTTTCATTCCTGATTTTAATAATTTGAGTCTCCTTTCTTTTCTTCTTGGCCAGTTTAGCTAAAAGTTTGTCAAAATTGGTTTTCAAAGCACCAACTTTTCTGTTATTGATTTTTTCTATATTTTCCCATTATCTATTTCATTAATATCATTTA
>NW_005359134.1:0-756 GCF_000412655.1 Myotis brandtii
GACTATTTGTATGAGGTGAAAACTCCGATAGAACTCAGAATTTATAGTCTGAAGTTCTGGAATGAAATGTTCTGTAAATATCAATTATATCTATTTGGTCTAGTGTTTCATTTAAGGCTGATATTTCTTTATTGATTTTTTGTTTGGTTGATCTGTCTAGAGCTGTTAATGGAGTATTAAGGCCTCCAACTATAATTGTGTTTTGATCTGTTTCTCCCTTTAGTTCTGTGAGTAGCTGTTTAATATATTTTGGTGTTCCCTGGTTGGGCACATATATATTAAGAAGTGTTATGTTTTCTTGATGTAGTGTTCCCTTTATCATAATAAAGTGTCCATCTTTGTTTCTTGTTATCTTTAGATTTATTTTTTCAGATATAAGTATGGCTACACCTGCTTTTGTGTGGATGTTATTTGCTTGGAGAATCATTTTCCACCCTTTTACTTTGAATCTACCTTTGTCTCTGCTGTTTAGATGTGTCTCTTTCAGTCAGCATATGGTTGGGTTTTGTCTTTTGATCCACTCTGCTACTGTGTGCCTATTTACTGGTGAATTTAGCCCATTTACATTTAGGGTAATTATTGATGTATAAGGATTTCCTATAGCCACTTTATCTTTTGTTTTCTGGTAACTCTGTGCATCCATTGGTTCTTTTCCTTTATGCTTCTATTTGTTGTTTTTGTTTTGTGGTGTTCCATACATCTTTCCTCTATTTCCTCTTTTTTTTTTTAAGCTATATGTCTTGTTTGGGGAATTTC
>NW_005359135.1:0-246 GCF_000412655.1 Myotis brandtii
CCATCCAGTGAATGAATTGTACAACCATTACTCTGAACTCTTTTTCTGTCACGTTGCATGCTTCAATTTCACTAATTTCCTTGCTTGGCGACTCCTCATTTTCTTTCCTCTGGGGATTGTGTCGTCTCCCCATTCTGACTATCTCCAGATGGTTCAAATGTCGAGTTGCATGGGCCTGGGTCGTGTGCAGTGGGAGCTTCGCACCACCCTAGTGTCACTGAAGAGCTCTGACACTAAGATGTGTGG
>NW_005359135.1:521-932 GCF_000412655.1 Myotis brandtii
TTCTTAGTGTGAATGCACTGTGAATCAGGGATCCCAGGCGCAGGTGTTAAGAAACAGAGTCAAGTCACTGGTGCTTGGTGCTGCCTCCCGCCCGGAGAATCTGGGACCCGGAGCCCGTGCTGCTGGGAACACGTTTCCAGTGTTCGTGAGTTAGCTCCCAGGCTAAGATTCCTGTAGCAGCACTGAGGCCAGGGTGAGGGGTGGGTCTATCAGTTACTATGGCACTGCCCACGAGCCTGCGGGGAGGGGGTTGGGCTCTGTTACTCACAGAGATCTGCCACTGGGATATCTGGATTCTTGGTGTCCGTGGGTCTGTAGCTGTGGTCGCAGGTCTCTGTCCCCAGTGGCTGCAGGGTCCTGGTTTGCATCTGAGACCAGACTGGGTGGTGCTGAGGCCAGGATCCTAGTCTC
>NW_005359135.1:1055-2137 GCF_000412655.1 Myotis brandtii
ACACACACACACCACACACCACGTCCACATCCTCTATCACTTCCTCGCGCTCTCACACTCTCTCCCTCCCTACCTTCCTGCCGGTCACCATCTTTATGACACTGATTTTTTTTCATAGATTCTTAACATGACTGAAGACTTTTCTAAACATGAAACCTGATAGATTCGGCCCTGAGGCCATGGTTTGCTGGCCGAGGTGAAAGCTGGGGATGGATGCTTTCCATTGCCTTGTTTGTTGCGAAGCACTTGGCTCTCATCCAACCTGGAATGCTGGCAGACTCTTTATTACATATGCTTAATGGGACAGGAAATTAACACAATGGAAAAATATGTATTGCTGCCCAATCTCTGAGGGTACTTCATTTTTAACTAATTACAGAGAGGAAATATCTTGTTATTTTATAACATTTTTGATTACTCAAGTAATACATGTTTACTGTAGGAAAATTAGAAAAATACAGATAAGCAAAAAGAAGTATTTAAACGTCATATTCCATACCTAAAGATAATTGTTATTAATATTTTGATCCATAGCCTTTCAGACTTGTTCTTGTGTTTAGATTGTATCACATTGTTCACATTTTACAAATTGATTATCTACAATCAATTTTCTTTGATTTAATGATACATGATTAAAAACTTCCTCTGTTGGGGAAGGTAGGGGAGTGGGGATAAGAGATCAACCAAAGGACTTGTATGCATGCATACAAGCATAACCAATGGACACAGACACTAGGGGGGTGAGAGCATGTGTGGGGAGGGGGTGGTGGCTGGGGAGAGGTCAATGGGAGAAAAAGGAGACATATGTAATACTTTAAACAATAACTTAAAAATATAAACTTCCTCTGTTGAAAAAATGTTTTTACATTTTAAAATGGCTACATAGTTAGTTATTGTACTTCGTATAACCTGTTCATTTAATTCAAGCATGTCAAACTCAAAGGCTAACACGGGCCAAATAAATAAGGTTTAACATAATGTGGGCCACAAAACACAAAAGCTTCAATTTTCATAGGAATGTAGGTTTATTTTGATAGAAACATGCTGAATACAAAGGGCTGAAATAAATGAGTAATCGTTAA
>NW_005359135.1:10190-12844 GCF_000412655.1 Myotis brandtii
AGGTGTTTGGCCAGTAGGAGGCAATAACATGTAGATTAAGATGCCCTTTAACTGTCTGGCAGCCACAATCAGTTTCCTATTCAGGTTTGGGGAAATGCCTTTAGCCATTCCCAACAGGTGACTACATGTGTGACTCAACCCTGTTGAGTCCCCAAGTCTCATCAACCTTTTGATGAAACTCTTGAAATTATGACAATTATGCTGGAATTGGTGCCCAGCACCCATCAGTGCCTTCTGGCGCCTGACCTAGCCCTGCTGGGTGAGAGGGATTGCAAGTACGTCTGTGCAGCATCACATCAGAAGACCTGCCAAGGCAATTGGGATAAAAATGGAAGACAAATCCCTGAGAGCCTGAAAGTTGTGCATTGGTGAGAATCAAAAATAATTCTGAATCTTTGTAAGGCAATGTATACACACATGTGTGCTCACACACTTGCACACACACAGTGACATATGCACATACACAGTGACACATGCACACACACAGTGACATATGCACATACACAGTGACGCATGCACACACACAGTGACATATGCACACACACACAATGATGCACATGTGCACCCACACACACAGGCAAACGCACACACACACACACACACACACACGCACGCACCACATTCTCTAAGGAGGAGTTCCAGGAGCCAGACATTCGCTGTCATAACCCCTGCTTTTATGTCGCATGGACCCCACGCCAGCGGTGCTTGGTCTCCACACATGCTAAGTGCAGCGCGTGTCCCAGTCCACGTCTCTGCTCCGGGAACACAGCTGGGACTCGGCACTGTCGGTCCCCGAGAGCCCAGGCACCAGCCCACAGCGCTGTCCCTCCCTCCGTCAGGCAGCCTCATGGGAAGGCGCTTGTCCAGGAGCCAGAGCTCTGAGCTCCTCCTCCTCTCTCTGGGCCATGGTGTCTCTACCAGAATGTGGGGTCCTTGGCCGGAGACTCCGCTGGTCCCCTGACCCCTGGTGCTAACACTGCCAACCTGCTGCCTGGCCGGTGGCCATGGAGATGAGAGTAACTCGAAGGTCCCTGGTCCCAGCCGTGAGCCAGAGTCCCTGGTCATGGAAGACACGGTGCCTGTTGTTCACGGATGTCTCGTGTTTCTCTTCCAGCGACAAGGGTAACTGCAGCAGCACCTCCTCCTGCGGGTGCTGACTGAGCGCCACGGAGCACACATCGTCATAGCAACACGTCCCTCCATCTTACTCAACACGTCCATTTACAAGGAGAGCAGTGATGCCCGGGACACGGCCTGGTGGGCCTGGGGCGGCCCCTGCTATGCCGGAACCCTCCGTGGTTCTCTCGCCCCCTCCCCGGTGTCCCTGACCTCCTGCAGGAGTCCGCGGTGGGTGAGGAGGGCAGTCACTGTCAGTGGGGACAGTCACTCAGAGCGTGGCCTCGCCCTGCAGGAACGCGCAGCCCAGAACATGTGCGGATGGTTTGATCCGGGTCTGCAGCTCGAGAGGCCCTGCGAGCCGGGGAGATGGAGGTCCCGGTGGGCGCAGAGGGTGGGGACGGAGAGCATCCGGGCAGAGAGGACACTGCCTGGCAGAGGAGGGGTGGAGTCGAGTGAAAGCTGGTCGTGGCCCTGACCGGATTGGCTCAGTGGATAGCGAGTCAGCCAGCGGACTGAAGAAGGGTTCTGGGTTTGATTCCAGTCAAGGGCATGTACCTGGGTTTCTGGCTCGATCCCCAATAGGGGGCTTGTTTCTCATGGATGTTTCTAACTCCCTATCCTTTTCCCTTCCTCTCTAAAAGTCAATAAAATATGGAAAAAAAAGTTGTTCGTGGACACTCTGAGCTCCAAGGTTTGGGGGGCTTGTGTCACACACAGTCAAAGTGACCTGCAGCAGCGGGAGGCAGGCAGCGGACTCCCTCTTTAGGGGCAGGAGCAGAGCCGGGATCCCCACCCCCACCCCTGGGAGGAGCTGGGAGCCCGTCCCGCTAACCTTGCCTTTCCTCACCTCCAACAGGTACAGCAGCGGTTGCAGAGGACGCAGTCTCAGAGGGAGGATGCTGCTGTGACCACAGAGAGGTGACCCTTGGGGCAGGCTCTGGGCAGCGGGCCCCTAAGTGTGGGTGACAGGCAGAGGGGAAAGAGATTCTGCAGAGAAGAAACGATGGAGCGTTTTCAGGTGTATACACTGTCCACACAATCGCTACTTCCGGAACCTTGCATTCTACAGGTGCCAAATACATGTCAATGTGACTGATAAATGCGGTCGTCATCAGTTATAAACCTAAACCCTGGAGTTTCACAGCAGCCGTCTGAGAGCTGAGGAGAATCAGAGCTCTCAAGGGTACAGCACAGCAGGAGAGTAGCAAGTGTGCGGGAGGTGTGGGGCAGGTGAGTGGCAGGTGCGGGGCAGGTGTGGGGCAGGTGTGGGCCAGGTGTGTGGCATGAGTGGCAGGTGTGGGGCAGGTGAGTTGCAGGTGTGTGGTATATGAGTGGTAGGTGTGTGGCAGGTATGGGGCAGGTGTATGGGAGGCGTGTGGCATGTTAATGGCAGGTGTGGGGCATGTGAGTGGCATGTGTGTGGCATGTGAGTGGCATGTGAGTGGCAGGTGTGGGGCAGGTGTCGGGCAGGTGTGGGGCAGGTGTGGTGCAGGTGTGGGGCAGATGTGGGGCAGGTGTGGGGCAGGTGTGGGGCA
>NW_005359135.1:15817-16911 GCF_000412655.1 Myotis brandtii
CGATCAGCCGCCTCCTGCACACCTCCTACTGGGAATGTGCCCGCAACTAAGGTACATGCCCTTGACCGGAATCGAACCTGGGACCTTTCAGTCCACAGGCCGACACTCTATCCACTGAGCCAAACCAGTTAGGGCGGAGACCAGTGTTTTGTCTGCACACAACGTGAATCCTATGTGAACAGGGCCCACATCCTCATCGCAAATGTGCTGATGGGCACGTCACTGTGGTCACTGTCCCAGGGGCCTGAATGAAACCGAACAAAGGCAGCACCTAGACTTTCTCCCTCACCCACTGACTCCTCAGTCTTGCTATGAGACTAGAACACAAAAAAAGCACAAGTATTGAGTAAAATTTTTATTATTACACTCTGAATCTTCAGGCCCTTGGACACAAAGAAAGCCTGAAATGAGGGCAAGGAGGAGGGAAGGTCAAAAAGAAGAGGTCGGATTTGAGGGGTGTGAAAAATATTTCCGGTGAATCCTCACTTGGTCCCACGATGAGCTGCATCCCAAACTCAGGCCGCTGGCTCCCACCTGAACTAATTCTTTTCTTTCTTTTTTTAATTGATTTCAGAGAGGAAGGGAGAAGGAAAGAGAGATAGAAACAGCAATGATGAGAGAGAATCATTGATCGGATATCTCCTGCATGCCCCACACCAGGGATCGAGCCCGCAAACTGGACATGTGTCCCGAATGGGAATCAAACTGTGACCTCCTGGTTCATAGATCAACGCTCAATCACAGAGCCTCGCCCGCTGGACTCACCTAATTCTTGAACTTGCAGATATAGGGTAACATCAGATTACAGTTATAATCTTTCCATTTCAGATATCCTGGAGAGAGGGAAGAGCTAAAGTGAATGGGGCTGGAGGAGCTCAGGGCTCAAAGGAGAGACATCCCAGACTCTGGCCTAGGACTCAAAGCCCCGCCCTCATAGTCACCAGGGACCCTCTCCAGGGGAAGGAAACTCACAGAAAGGAGAGATGAAAGGAGATGGGAGAAGACAAACCAACACTACATGTCCCGGCTCAGGTGAGGCCCAGAAACGGGGAGGAATGGATGGAAAGGTTGGCCAGAAGGTAGCTCTTCTCTTT
>NW_005359136.1:0-201 GCF_000412655.1 Myotis brandtii
GGTAGAATTAACATCATTAAAATGTCCATACTACACAGAGCAATCTATAGGTTCAATGCAATCCCTATTAAATTACCAATGGTTTATTTCACAGATCTAGAACAAATACTCCAAAAATTTATATGGAACCAAAAAAGACCCTGAAGAGCTGCAGCCATCCTGAGAAAGAACAAAGCTGGAGGAATCACAATACCAGATATC
>NW_005359137.1:0-541 GCF_000412655.1 Myotis brandtii
ATAAAACCCTAATATGCAAATTGACCCAACAGTGGAATGATCAGTTGCTATGACGCTAACTGACCACCAGGGGCAGAAGCTGGATGCAGGAGCTTCCCCCTGGTGGTCAGTGCGCTCTCACAGGGGGAGTGCCACTCAGCCAGAAGCCTGGCTCACAGCTGGTGAGTGCAGCGGCAGTGACAGGAGCCTCTCCTGCTTCCACTGCAGGCGGGTGGTAAGGAGTGAGGGGCCCCGGACTGCAAGAGCCCGGGACTGCGAGAGAGATGTCTGACTGCCGGCTTAGGCCAGTGGGGTCCTGGACTGGGAGAGGGCGCAGGCCGGGCTGAGGGACTCTTCCCCCCACCCCCTTCAGTGCACGAATTTCGTGCACTGGGCCTCTAGTTTATTTTAAAATCCCTGTTTCAACTTATCACCAAATACAAGTGTTTCTTGTTTTCGTATGTATCCGATGAATCCCTTCATCTCTAACCATCTTCACCTTTCTTAGTTCCTCCTTTAGCATCTACTCCCATAATCACTGCAACTGCCTTTAGGCCCCTCA
>NW_005359138.1:0-498 GCF_000412655.1 Myotis brandtii
AAAAGGTTCTGCACAGAAAAAGAAACCATCAACAAAATGAAAAAGAAGTATGCTGTATGGGAGAACATATTTGGCAATTATACATCTGATAAAGGTTTAATATCCCAAATGTATAAAGAACTCATAGATCTTACCAAAAGTAAGACAAACAATTCAATTAAAAAATGGGCAAAGGACTTAAATAGACACTTCTCCAAAGTGGACATACTAGTACAGATGGCCAAGAGACATATGAAAAAATGCTCAAAGTCACTAATTACCAGAGAGATGTGAATTAAAAGAATAATGATGTATTACCTCACACCTGTCAGAATGTCTACCATCAACAAGTCAACAAATGACAAGTGCTGGTGAGGATGTGAAGAAAAGGGAACCCTTGTACACTGCTGGTGGGAATGCAGACTGGTGCAGCCATTATGGAAAACATGGAGTTTCCTCAAAAAATTAAATATGGCACTTCCATTTGACCCAGTGATTCTACTTCTAGAAATATATCCT
>NW_005359139.1:0-783 GCF_000412655.1 Myotis brandtii
GAATTATCAATGGGCTGCCTCCTGCACGCCTCCCACTGGGGATCAGGCCTAAAACCCAGGTATGTGCCCTTGATCAGAATCATACTGGGACCCTTCAGTCCACAGGCCAACGCTCTATCCACTGAGCCAAACCGGCTCGGGCAGGAATCTGATTTTTTAGGTTCCCCAACTAGCTGTTAGGATAAAGCTAACATGAGGGGAATGAGGCAAGGAGGGGAAAAACCCAGGCTTTAGGGTCAGGCTTTGGGACCCAGTAATAGCTCCATCCCTCGCACAACCTTGGTAAATGTCACTAAACCTTGCTGAGCTTTTGCTGGCTCATCAGAAAATTGTTGAGAATTTAACTGGAAAAGTCTGCCTCATATCAGGTAGGCTTAAATGACAACTGTCATGTTAATTAGTGCGCAGTGAAGTAGACATAGGTAGAAGTTGAGGTTCAGAAGTCTAGGTACACAGAGAAAAGTTGTATCATATCTGATCAAATATAATATCTCACCAGATAACATTTCTTCAAACATAAATAAGGAATTTTTTATAATCTTTTGAAAATTGTGGTAGAATGCATATTATATAAAATATACCATCTTCACCATTTTTATGTGTACAGTTCTGTTAAGTACATTCATGTTGTTGTGCAACCAGTCTCTGGTAAACTCATTTTGTAACACTGGAACTATTCCCATTAAGCAACTACTCCTGATTTCCTCCTTCCGCCAATCCTTAGCAACCCCCGTTTGACTTTCTGTCTCTATGAATTTGACTACTCCAGATACCTTCTTTTTT
>NW_005359140.1:0-754 GCF_000412655.1 Myotis brandtii
TAATTCTAGTTTATCTTTTATTTTGTTTTCGCATGAATTTAAAGAGTTCTAATTTGAGCAATCTGACTTCAATGAGTCCCTGAACCAGCAGACATTAATTGCAACATCTTGCCTGTATGTACCCATGTGTATTTTGGGGACGAGTAAAGGTCCCCAGCTTTTATGAATTATTGAAGGGTTCTGTGCTTCTCCCACCCAGTTGGGTGTGAGGGGAGATAAATAGTATATTCTTCCATGAAGTTAGAATTTATGATTGGAAATCATATCAATGTAGTGTCAAATACCAAGTGTTAATTGGTTTATTTTTTTTTTAAAGAGATACAGTACAAATTAACATTAAACTATTTAATTAATTTACAGTTTATAGTCAAGGCCAAATATGGTCTAATCCTATGTACCTTCTTCACGTTGGAGACCAAATAACATGAGTTAATAGCCATAGTCATGACCTTAAATATTGCAAAATTATGAATTCACATTTATATTCTAAACAAGGATTATACAATCAAATGTATTTTTAAGGTTAATTTGGATTTCAATTATTACAAAACAGGTAACCCATGAGCTCTCTTATTCATATAGTGTAACCTTCTGCATTGCTTTCTCCTTGAAGGTAATACTCTGCCTATTCATCTGGCAGATTCCATATGAGGGGAAAGAGCAAAAGTAGGATTTCCTTGCTTATTCTCCAAAAATGTCCGGAGTTTGGTTGATTCCCACGATGAGACACCTTTGTCTTCTAAGTGTTAGTCCT
>NW_005359141.1:0-1775 GCF_000412655.1 Myotis brandtii
TATTTTCGAAAAAATTCCCATTTAGACATAGAAGTCAAGGTGACGAACAAATTTGTTTTCGATAATTCTTCATCAGATCAATACAATTATATGAATCATGTAGGAAAAAACGCAAATTAACGAATAGTCGATGAGAGCGGAAATAATCCAGTTTCATTGGCTTGGGCTGAGTGTGTCGCTTGTAGGCGACCTGTCCGGCCCACCGCACACGGATGCTATGGTGACGTGTCCGGTTCGGCTCCGTGTACCAGGTTAGCCGGTTTGACCTTAGGCCAAGGCAAGCTGAGCGACTGGACAAAGAGCTTTTGCGAACAAAGGGATGGGTTTCGAAGCCTTATCGCGATCGATTCAGCAGTGGCCAACATTCGCTGTCGGACAGATTCAGGTTGGTTGGCTGGGACGCGGTAAATGACACGAAAGGCAGTTTTCGGGTCAACTTGATGGTCGGTGCTAGCTAGATGGGCAACAATTGCACTTGTGATCGATTTTGTGACTCCAGTAGCAAGCCAGGCTGGGTGATGCTCTTTGATTCTTTGTGATAAACGACGTGTCGTACGACCCACGTATTCCACAGCACAGCTGCAAAAAAATGAATACACCACCATAGATTGATCGTGGACCGGTAGTTTATCTTTCAGGTTCAAAGAGAATAAAGGTGTAGATGTGAACCAGCTCCGAAGGGTTGCTGCCGGAAACGTTCGTTTAAGTGATTGGATTAACCTGTGATTAACCACTTCCACTGACGTGTCTCCCTTGAACGGCAGACGCAGAAATAAGGGTTTCTTTTCAGCCGTGGGTACTTTGTCGGAGTCGATTGCGTTGTTCATCATATTCCGTGTTATGAATCGGTCCGGATAACCGTTCTTCCGCAACACGTTCTTTAGTAACTCCAACTCTTCGGGCAGTTTGTTAGGGGAACAGATTTTGGTTGCTCGATTAAACAAGCATTTCACAAGATTTCGCTTCTGCCTAATAGGTACGAAGCTGTGAAAATTGGTGTACTGGCCTGACCAGGTTGGTTTCCGGTACACTGTTCGCTCTAGTGATCCATCGGAACGTCGCGTTAGGAGTACATCCAAGAAATTGAAAGTGTTGTTCTCCTCTTTCTCAGATGTGAAGGTAATCGACGGATGGGCCACGTTGAATGAATCAACAAACTGGGGAAGATCAGTTTCTGATTTTAAAATGACGAAGATATCATCCACGTAGCGTCGATAGAAGCACGATGTTTGAATGATGGAGTTCAGTTTATTTTCCACTTTACCCATAAATATATCGGCGAGTAATGGGCCTAATGGTGACCCCATTGCAACACCATCTATTTGTCTATAGAGCTTTCCATTGAATCTGAATTGAACATTGAAAGTGCACTTTAGAAGAAGCTCTTTCAGAAGAGGCGTTGGGATATCAAATTCGATGTCAGAATTAGCTATGTGCTCACAGATAAAATCTATAGTTTCGAATAGGGGGACGTTTGTGAAAAGCGATGATACATCCAGAGAACACATTTGTTTCTTGTCACAGCTTAGATTTTCGATCTGGTTAACGAATTCAAACGTATCACGTAAACTGTGTGGACATATCGCTTGTCGGACTGGCTCTAATTTCTCGGCTAACCATTTCGCTGTTGCATGGTACGGAGAGTGGCACATATCTAGGATCGGTCTCAGTGGATTGTTGGGCTTGTGAATCTTGGGTAACCCATACAGCCGGGGGATAACGGAACCTGTCGGCCTCATGCGCTCGAATTGGGTTTTAGTTATATATACTTCCTG
>NW_005359142.1:0-823 GCF_000412655.1 Myotis brandtii
GGCTCTTTTAATATTAGAAACACATTGAAATTGCATTAAATAAAAAAAACCCCTATGTTAACAACAGACTTCTGCTTTGCTCTACTGTGGAATAATATGAGGCAAAATGTTTTATTTAAGGAAGCTCCAGCCCAGGTGTCGTACCTTGGGCTTATGTAGCCATTTTCTCTAGAGGTTTCTGATGCACTTTCCTCAAACCATCAAGCATTGAAATAGCTTGAAGAAAACCTTAAAGATTGCCCCGAGTCTCTTAAAGAACATGACTTTTCATTTTTCCATCTTTTCATGCAGATAATTGTATGTATCTCTCTAGAGTACCTGTGAATTTTCATCCTCTTACAAGTTGGCTGGGTTTGCATTCAATTGAAAGAGAGGGAATAAAATCCTTTTACCTACACTGAGCAAGAAATGGAATTTAGAATGAAGCTGCTTGCTGTGGGGATAGATCTCTGACTAGGGATTGGGGAGCACAGATGCGGGGTCCGGTTCTACCGCTAGGTAACTGGTGAGTCAGATCATGTCACGGGGCCTCAAGTTTCTCTCTTAGAGAGTCAGGGGGCTGGACTAAGTGAGGTGTCCTTATCTAGTGGTGGCAGTCAATCATGATGGATGATGGTGAAATGGGATCCCTGTGCCTGGGGCCCCTAATCATATACCAGAGGGAGAACTTGGTATTCTGGTTTCTAGGTAATCTGGGGGACTGCTTGTGGGACCACAGTCATTGAACCCACATTTACCCTGTGAATGAATGAGTCCAGAGATACATTCATTCAACAAATATTTATTAAGCACCTACTACATAGTGCCAGGAACTGGGACATAA
>NW_005359143.1:0-794 GCF_000412655.1 Myotis brandtii
TTATTTGCAGATGAAATGATATTGTACATAGAAAACCTTAAAAACTCCATAAAAAAACTACTAGACAATATATGAATTAAGCAATGTATCCGGATACAAAATAACACCCAGAAATCTATGGCTTTTTTATACATCAATAATGAACTCACAGAAAGAGAACTTAAAAAACAACAACAACAATCCCATTTACCACTGCAACAACAAAATTAAGATACCTTGGAATAAACTTAACTAAGGAGGTAAAAGACCTGTACTTGGAAACCTACAGGACATTGGAAAAACATCTAGAGGAAGACATAAACAAATGGAAGAATATACCTTGTTCATGGATTGGTAGAATAAACATCATTAAAATGTCCACACTACCCAAAGCAATTTATAGATTCAATGCAATCCCCATTAAAATACCAATGATGGCATTCACCGACCTCTAACAAACTCTCCAAAAATTCATATGGAATAAAAGAACACCCGAATAGCTGCAGCAATCTTGAGAAAAAAGAACAAAGTTGGAGGGATCACAATACCAGATATCAAGCTATATTACAAAGCCACTGTTCTCAAAACTGCCTGGTACTGGCACAAAAACAGACATATAGACCCATGGAACAGAGCAGACAGCCAAGAAATCTACCCAAGCTATTAATAAATGGCTTCAATAAGTGGTGTTGGGAAAACTGGTCAGATACATGTCAAAAAATGAAACTAGACCACCAACTTAGACCATACACAAAACCACACTCAAAATCAATAAAAGACTTAAACATAAGGTGGGAAACCATAAAAATCTTAGA
>NW_005359144.1:0-419 GCF_000412655.1 Myotis brandtii
AAACAAGCATAAAAAAACCCAATATACTCAAAATCAATCAAACAATAGCAAAACGACAGAGAGCGAGAAAAAATTGGATAGTGAAGAAAAATAAGAGAGAGGTGTATATGGATTTAGAGCAAGGGATTGGAAATTAGATATATAAGTAGGGTGAAATTTAGACAGGTGGTAAAAAGAGGGAATAGAGAAAATCTAAAGCAGGAATAGGGTAAGAGAAACAGGACAACAAAAGGGGAAAAGTGAGAAGGAGAGTTTTGGCTTAAAGGCAAAGATGAGATAGAGAAAAATGATACTAAAGGAACGATGAAAATAGAGTGTAGAACACTAATCCCAAAATAAAATAAAGAAAAAATAAAATGACACTTTAAAAATGGTAAAATGATAGTAATGATACTGGTTAAAAATAAAAATGTAGTAAT
>NW_005359145.1:0-784 GCF_000412655.1 Myotis brandtii
GGAGCCCTCCCGCGGTCCCTCCCTGGCTGGCCAACCTTCCATGTCTCTCCCCAGCCCTGATCATGCTCCGGTGGGGTCCCTGGGCCTGGCCTGCACCCTTTCACAATCCAGGACCCCTCAGGGGATGTCAGAGAGCCGGTTTTAGCCCAATCCCGTAGGCCAGGCTGAGGGATGCCACTGGTGCATGAATTCATGCACTGGGCCTCTAGTCAAGTATAAAATTAAAAAGCATGTTTTCTGCCCAGCCGGCGTGGCTCAGTGGTTGAGCGTCGACCTATGACTGGTTAGATTTCCAGTCAGGGCATATGCCCAGGTTACAGGCTAAATCCCCAGTGTGTGGCTAAAAAGCATGTTTTCCCAACCTGGTTGAACATCAGGAACATCTGGGGGAAACTATATATATTTATATATACAGACGAGGCCTGGTGCATGAAAATTTGTGCACTGGGTGGGGGGGTCCCTTAGCCCAGCCTGCCCCCTCTCACAGTCTGGGAGCCCTCAGGGGATGTCCTACTTATGGCTTAGGCCCGCTCCCCAGGGGGAGCGAGCCAAAGCCGCAGTCTGGCCTCCCTCTGGGGGAGGCGACCGGGCTGATCAGGGGAAGGTGACACCCCCATCATGCCTCTGCTGCAGCCACTGCTGGCTACTGTGGCTGCCTGAGCCTCGGCCTGGCCCTCATTGCCTGAGCCTCAGGCCCTTGCAGCGGCAGCCACCATGCATGGCTTGCCTGAGCCTCGGGCCTGCCCTGGCAGCGGCAGCTGCCATCCGCGGCTTGCCTGAGCCT
>NW_005359146.1:0-532 GCF_000412655.1 Myotis brandtii
TGAGCCAAACCAATCTGCACTCTTCTCCTCTCTACTTTTCCCCTGGAAGAAGGAAAGTGGAAAGGCAGAGGGTTTGATTCCATACCGAAAGGACGGATAAAGAACTCTACTTGGACACAGAGCAGTCCAAGTAAGACCCCAGAGGCTTGAAATAGTGTACAAGTTGGGGAATTATGATGTGTTCCAACCATAAAGTGAAAGAAAGGATGGAAGGAGATGAGGTTGGAGAAAGGGGTCCCAGGCTGTCCTCACATGGAAGTCATTACAAAGCCTCTCTTTCCCACACTCCCTCTTCACTCTCTTTCTCCCTTTCACCAGGTTCATCTATTTGCTTTAAAATAACCCCTCAATTGAAAATTGAAAACAATTCAAGCCTTAGTCAGGATTTTCACCTTTATCCTGAGAACAATAGGAAACCATTTGACAGACTTAATTAAATGAGTGGTCAGAGCAGGTTTTCTTTTTAAGTTTATTCTCGTTGCTGCATTGAGAACTGTCTGAGAAGGAATGGACAAGAAAGATTTGGACAGAG
>NW_005359147.1:0-436 GCF_000412655.1 Myotis brandtii
CCTCAGGGGATGTCCAACTGCTGGTTTAGGCCTGATCTCTCTCATAATCCGGGACTGCAGTCTCCTCACCACTTCCCTGCCTTCCGGCCTGATTGCCCCTAACTGCTTCTGCCTGCCAGCCTGATCATCCTCTAATCACTTTCCTGCCAGCCTGATTGATGCCTAACTACTCCCCTGATGGCCCGATTGCCCCCAACTACCCTCCCCTGCTGCGACCCACCTCCTCAACTGGGACCCGCCTCCTCTGCGTGAGATGGCAGAGACACCACGACCAGCCTCCTCTGCACTGCATGCACAGCCATCTTGTGGAAGCCATCTTTGTGGTGGCCATCTTGTGATGATGTTGCACACAAGGGCACGAGGACCACCTAGGCTTTTATTAGTATAGATCCGTGGTCGGAAAACTGCGGCTCGGGAGCCACATGCGGCTCTTTGG
>NW_005359148.1:0-467 GCF_000412655.1 Myotis brandtii
CTCTCTCTTCTTCTGGCACCCCTATAATTTGAATGTTCATACGCTTGAAGTTGTTCCAGAGGCTCCTTGTGCTATCTTCATACTTTTGTATTCTTTTTTTCTTTTGCTTTTCCGGTTGGGTGTTTTTTGCTTCTTCGTATTTCAAAGCTTTGACTTGATTCTTGGGATCCTCTAGTCTGCTGTTGGATCTCTGTATATTATTCTTTATTTCAGTCAGTGTATGCTTAGTTTCTAATTGGTCCTTTTTCATATCCTTGAGGGTCTCACTAAATTTCTTGGATCTAGAAAATTCTTGAAAAACCTTAAAAGTGTGGTTTTGACCTCTATATCCAGCAGTTTGCTTTCCTCTGTTTCTTTCCTTTGTGACCTGTTTCTTTGTCTCTGCATTTTGGCTGCTTCCCTGTATTGATAGAGTGGCTTTGGGTGCTATGTGTCCTATAGGGCACAGTGTTCAGCCTCCCTAATTA
>NW_005359149.1:0-5841 GCF_000412655.1 Myotis brandtii
AATTTTTGTAACAGAGACAATTTACTGATTTTCTTGGAGACTTTAATGTTAATTTTTGAACGTAGTCCATGATTATTATTTAAATAAACTACCTTTTATTATGGAAATACCAATCTTATTGCTAGAACCAGCTTGTATTTTTCTTTTTGGTTCCTTTCCCCCATCTTTTTGAGGAAAAAACAGTCTTTCAAAAGGATCATTTAATGCATCCTTTTCAAGTTTGAGGAAATGCCCTCTACATCATCTGTAAAGTTAAGTTTAGCTCAAAACATTTTTAAAATCCGAAATCAGACTGTGCGTGCATTTTGTCTTAAGCCAGCTTTCTCTTTCTACGAGTACAGAAATTCCAGATGCACTTCTAAATTTTGTAAAACTTTTAAATTACAAACATGGCAAAGATGAGACTTTTTAAAATAGCATTCTCAGGGAGAGGGCATCCATACAGGATTGCCACATGTCTCCCTTCCCTGCCTCCTACTTGCTTTGGGGGAAATTCAACAACTGACCTGGCCGTGTTTCTTTTCCCAATTAAAGGCATGCTTAATAGAAAAAGACAGATTTAAAATTTTTTCCTATTTAGCTTTCCAAAGTAATGACTAGCACTTAAGCTGATTTTCGCCAAAATTTGTTCATCCCAACGCGTTCTCTGGTCATTTTTAAACAAAGCATTAAGTAGTCTTTTTGCAGGAGAGCTGATAGCTCCGCCCTCTCCAGCCGCTTTTGAATCTCTCCGCCCCAGAGGCAGATTCAGTGGCGGGGCTTTATTTTTTATTACAGATTTTTGATTCTCAAAACAAATTAGGTATTTTATGATTTGAACAAGAAACCACATTAAAGATGAATTTTGCCTTTTAACTGAATTCTTCCCCATTATAATCTGACTTAAACAAAAAGTATCACCCACGCATTTATGGATCTGCAGGCTTCCGAAGCTGAGGTGGGCTTTACGCACAGTTAATCTTTCCACTATTAACGGTGCTGTTTTATCCGCTCAGGCGAATTCATTTTCTCCAAATTTCCATCCTTGTCTCAAGCACCATTTAATGCTGGTGGTCTTAATCCAGCATCTTGAAGGGCTCAGGAATCTGGAGAAGGCACTGTGCATAGATGAAATAAGAGCCCAGAGATGAAACATAATTTTGGAAGGCATTATGGGGAGTCAGATAAGACTTAGCTAAAGGAACTAAGTTCTCCTTGTCTCAGGACCCCTTGCTATTTATTAACACAATTTGTCCTAAGGCAAGGTAGATATACATCAAAGGCCAGGGTTTGTATACAGAAGCATTGTAAGATTGGGGAATTACCAACAGCTGTTCAGGTGTTTGGCCAGTAGGAGGCAATAACATGTAGATTGAAATGCCCTGAGCTGTCTGGCAGCAAGCAATCATTTAATGCATCCTTTTCAGGTTTGGGGAAATGCCCTCAGCCATTTCCAGATGATTCAGCTCTGCTGACATGCTGGAATTGGCTTCCGGCACATGGTCATATGTAAGATGTTGAAAGAGCATTCCATCTGCAGCATAAAGAATGGTACCAGATCACAAACGGACAAAATTATCACAATAGTGCAGATATCCTCTTCTCCCATCAGTGGCTGAGAGCATTTCTGCTTCCCACATTTCACAGGAACTGATCTGGTATCATTTAACTTTAAGTGAAATTCATTCTCATTCATATAGAACTTGATAGAGGTATGTATACTATTCAAGAGATGCAGAGGACCAGAAGCAAAGCAGTAGTATTGAAGTTGAAAGAAGAGGCAGGATAGGTGGAATGACAGTGAGATAGAAGATACAAAACTTGGTGAAGAAAGGTTTAATACAAAGACCAGTCTGTACCTTACAGGGTATTGTAGCTCCATCAGTGAGAGTGACTTCCTACATCTTTCTTAGCAGCGCCTTTGAGCATCTCACAACCCTTTCCTTTTTATCACTTTGCCTCCTCCTCCTATGGCCCAGAAATTCCTCTCCCATCTTGGAATCCTTTGATTCATGTATAGACTTTCTGAACCTTTTTCTGCTTTGCCTGGTTATTTATAACATTGAATGGCAATAAATTATACATCACACTTGTGTAGGACTTGCTACCATCTAACACACATAATATCCCAGTGTAAGAATGGAAGATAGGGATAGAGGTAGAAATACAGGTAGAGGTAGAGGAGAGGTAGAGAGAGAGAGAGAGAGAGAGAGAGAGAGAGAGAACAGATTTACTTGAGCTCCCCATTCTACTAAATCAATTTCTTCGTTTATCATCTAGGCTTATTTCCTAGGCATTCCTCTACAGTTATGTGACACTTTGCTTTCTTCTCAAAAATTTGCTCCAGTCTCCTTACCCCATGCTAATCTTGCCTATGTGCCCTCCTGTAATGTAGGCACAGTTCAAATGCCATCCTTCTGAGTCTCATATAGACATAACCACTTTCTCTTCTGGTCTCCATGGCACTGCACACCTGTTAGAGCATGATGTCACCACTCTGCTCCCTGCTGGCCTGAATGAACACAGAACTCCTTGATGGGAGATGATGGTTTACACATCTTAGTAGTCCTCAGTTTCTAACTGAGTTTCAGTGTTTTGGTTGAATTATGAACATGATTTTGAGAATAGCTTTATAACATAGATAAAGAGTTGGAATTGTTTTCCTATTGTAGTTAAAAATAATGCAGATATTCTAATATAAAATTTGGCATGTTCAAATGAAGACATACTCATATTAGCATGAACATTTTCTATTAGGGGAAGTAGAAGCCATTTTCAGTGGCTCAACACAGTCATTATGGGAATAGTCAGGAATAGATTTGGGTTTCCTGACCTGATCTGGTGCCCTTTCCATATTGAAATAAGGTAAATTAACAAAAAAAAATTTTAAGGGATAGGAAAACCCCCCAAAACTCTCACTCAACCTGTTAACAATACATGAAAACCACCTAAAAATGAAGCGCCAATTAGTATACTGAGTTCCAATTCAAACAATGTTTCTGGAAATACTTGATATGCTTTTTAGAAAAAAACTTAAAAATATGTAGGAGGATTATCACAGTACAATAAACAAAAGTAAGCAGTACACACTGGTCAAGTGTGTCTGAGAAGTCACATGAAATCAGGATACAAAGAAATATCAAACTTTTTATCTTTAACTTGGCACAACTAATCATTTTAGTTCTTAAAATGACAGCTTGTTTTGTTCATATTCCATCGAAATCTCTTTTTAAAAGATACCTTTTTGTTGGTTTCAGAGAGGAAGGGAGAGGGTGAAAGAGATAGAAACATCAATGATGAAAGAGAATGATTGATCGGCTGCCTCCTGCACGGCCTCTAATGGGGATCGAGCCCACAATCAGGCATGTGTGGGTATGTGCCCTGAAAAGGAATTGAACCAGCAACCTTTCAGTGCATGAGATTATGCACTAGCTCATAGGTCGATGCTCAACCACTGAGCATCACTGGCCGGGTAAAGCAACACTCTTTTTAAAAATAATTTTTTTAATTGATTTCAGAGAGGAAGGGAGAGGGAGAGAGAGAGAGAAACATCAATGATGAGAAAGAATCATTGATCAGTTGCCTCCTACATGCCCCACACTAGGGATCAAGCCCGCAATCTGGCCATGTGCCTTGACCAAGAATTGAACCATGACCTCGTGGTTCATAGGTTGACACTCAACCATCAGTTGCCTCCTACATGCCCCACACTAGGGATCAAGCCTGCAATCTGGCCATGTGCCTTGACCAGGAATTGAACCATGACCTCGTGGTTCATAGCTTGACACTCAACCACTGAGCCACACAGGCTGGGCTAAAACATCAAATTCTTGAGACCATAGAAAAATGCAACTTTTTGTACCTGGGCCCACCCTCTAACATTTGTGAGATCCAAATGAGGAGGATAAATTGAAGCCCAAATATCATAATTTGAATATCTTACAGTTTTAAACTAAACTACAAATTATTAAGTATCATGCTCTATTCTATTCTAAATTAACAAGTAGACTTTCATGATGTCAAAATTTTTAAATATGTAAAGCTATAGTTTTTATTTGACTAAAAGAAAAATATTAAGACTACTGAATTTCATTTATTGTTATGTATATCGTATGTATACATAACAATATAATTACACCTTAACAGTGTTCTGTTGATGTGCCAGCAATATTTGAGTAAGACATAAAGTAAAGATATGCATTATTCATAAATTATATATTTACTTGACAAAACACAGCTTTTGCTTTGATTTTATCATTGTTATGACCAAGATTATAATATAATTTATTGATATTCAGAGTAATGATTTAAAGGTTCTTAAAAATTATATTTAAAGTGTATAAATTTGAATATATTTCATCAGAAATGTGAATTAAGTAAAAATTGAAACTTTAAAGTATTTCTCATAGATATTTTCAAAAAAGTTATTTTGTAAAATATTTTATATTATCTATTAAAACCAAAAGGTAAAATAGAAATTAAATTGTGCATCAAAATTATAAGTAAAATTATTCCATTTTTAAAAATATAATTACTTTATTAAAAATATTTTTATTGATTTTTAGAGAAAGAGAGAGAAGAGAGAGAAGAGGAAGAGAGAGAGAGAAACATCTATGTGACAGTGAAACATTGATCAGCTGACTCCCACATGCCCCCCCTCCCCCTTCCAGGGATGTGCCCCAACAGGGAATCAAAACAGAAACCTTTCACTGCATGGGGTAATGCCCAACCAACTGAGTCACACTGGCCAGGGCTAAAAATATAATTACATCTTAACAAATATTTTTTAATTGTATTTTCTTTTTACAGTTTATGTTCAATATTATTTTGTATTAGTTTCAGGTGTACAATGTAGTGGTTAGACAATATAATTTAAAAAGTGTTCCCCCCAATATTCCCAGTCCCACCTAGCACCATATAGTTGTTACATAGATGCAAATGCTACAATGTTATTAACTATACTAGAGGCCTGGTGCACAGGTTTGTGCACCGGAGGGGTCCCTTGGCCTGGCCTGCAGGGATCGGGCTGAAAGTGACTCTCCAGCATCCCCCATGGGGTCCTGGATTGCAAGAGGGTATAGGCCAGGCTGAGGGGCTCCACCAGTGCACAAATCCATGCACCAGGCCTCTAGTATGCATATAAATTCTTTGGTTAATCTCTTCCTGCCCTTGCCCCTCCCTCCATCCCTCTGAGACTCATCAGTCTGTTCTGTTTCCATGCCTGTGCATTGAGCGTCTGCTTCCTGGTGGTCAGTGTGCATCATAGCTACTGGTCGAATGGTCAAACAGTTGCTTAGGCATTTATGTATATAGACTAGAGGCCTGGTACACAAAATTCGTGCATGGGTAGGGTCCCTAAGCCTAGACAGAGATCAGGGCCGATTGGGGCCTTCTGGCTGCCAGCCAGAGCCTCCCTTCCGGCTGCCGGATGGGGCCTCCCTTCCCTGGCTGCTGGCTTCCAGTGGGGGCCTTCCTTTGTTCCGCGCCACCCCCTGGTGGTCAGCGCACATCATAGCTCCCACGAGGACAATTTGCATATTAGGCTTTTATGTATATAGATTTCCTATGCTGTACTTAACATCACTGTGACTATTTTGAAACTAACAATTTATACTTAATCTCTTCAACTTTTTCACCCAGTCTACCAATCGCCCTCACCTCTGGAAACCATCAGTCTGTTCTCTGTATCTTTGAGTCTTTTTCAATTTTTGTTTGTTTGTTTTGTTCTTTAGTTTCCACATTTAAGTGAAATCATATGGTATTTGTCTTTCTCTGCCTGACTTATTTCAGTTAACACTAGAGGCCCAGGGCACAAAATTCATGCCCTCGGGGGGGGGGGGGTTCCTTAGCCTGGCCTGTGCC
>NW_005359149.1:5986-8617 GCF_000412655.1 Myotis brandtii
CTGTGGGAGTGCACTGACCACTAGGGGGCAGCTCCTGCATTGAGCATCTGCCCACTGGTGGTCAGTGCATGTCATAGTGACCTGTCATTACGCCATCCTGCTGAAACCAGCTCTCTGACATTCCCCTAGGGGTCCCAGGTTGTGAGAGGGTGCAGGCCAGGCTGAGGGACCCCATCGCTGCATGATCGGTACCGGGGAGGGACATGGGAGGTTGGCCAGCTGGGGAGGGACTGCGACAGCGCTCCAGGGCGTGTCTGGCCCGTCTTGCTCAGTCCCAATTGGGTGAACCCCAGCAGCAAGCTAACCTACTACCGGTCACGTCTGCCCCCTGGTGGTCAGTGCACGTCATAACGGCTGGCTGACCAGTAGACTGTCTGCCACCTGATGGTCAGTGCACATCATAGTGAGCAGTTGAGTGGCCTTAGCATATCATTAGCATAGTATGTTTTGATTGGTTGAATGGCCAACTGGACCACTGGACACTTAGCATATTAGCTTTTATTATATAGGATAACACCCTCTAGGTTTTTATTATGTTGAGGTATGTCTCTTCTATTCCTACTCCTGAAAGGTTTTATCATAAATGGATGCTGGATTTTATCAAATGCTTTTTCTGCAACTGTTGTTATAATTATATGGTTTTTATTTTGTTAAAGTGGTGTATCATGGTAATTGATTTATGGATATTGTACTAATCTTGCATCCCAAGAATAAATCTTATTGGTCATAATGTATAATTTTTTTAATGTATTGGTGAATTCAGTTTGCTAATATTTTGTTGAGGATTTTTGCATCTATGTTCATCAGGAATATTGACTTATAATTTTCTTTTTTGGTAATGTCTTTGTATGGTTTTGAAATCAGGAAAATGCTGTCCTCATAAAATAAGCTTGGAACCCTCCCCTTTTTGAATTTTTAAAAATAGTTTGAGAGAATCGGTGTTATTCTGTGAATGTTTGGTAAAATTCACCTGTGAAGCCATCCAGTCAAGGACTTTTGTTTATTGGGAGTTTTTTTTTGTTTTTGTTTTGTGTTTTTTATTGCTGCTTCAATTTTGTTTATTGTAATTGGTCTGTAAAGTTTTTCTATTTCTTCTTGATTCAGTTTTGGAAGATTGTATGTTTCTAAGAATATATTTATTTTTTCCAGATTGTCCAATTTGATGGCATATAATTTTTCATATTTTTTATTATCTTTTGTATGTCTGTGATGTCCTTTGTTACTTCTCTTTCATTTCTAACTTTATTTGGAGTCTATCTCTTTCTTTCTTGGTGATTCTGGTTAACAATTTTCAGTCTTCCTTATCTTTACAAAGAATCAGCTCTTGGTCTTTTCTAATTTTTTTTACATTATTTCATTTGCCTCTGCTCTGATCTTTATTATTTCCTTTTTTCTCACTTCGGGCTTTGTTTGTTGTTCTTGTTGTATTTCTTTTATTTATTTATTTTAATTTATTTTTCAATTTAATTTCTTTATTATTTAATGTATTACATAAGTCTCCTTTTCCCTCCATTGATCTCTCCCAAGCTGCCCCCAACCCCCAGAACTTGCCCTCAACCCCCCAGCCCTGTCTGTGTCCATTGGTTATGCTCATATGCATGTATACAAGTCCTTTGGTTGATCTCTTACCCCCTCACCTCCCACCTTCTCTCATAGGTTGTACAGTCTCTAATCAATGCTTCTATGACTCTGGTTCTGTTTTTGTTCATCAGTTTATGTTGTTAGATGTACAGTTAGACAGTTCATTTGAAGTTTTTCTTGTTTCTTCTTTAAAATATGTTTTTGTTGATTTCAGAGAAAGGAAGGGAAAGAGAGAGATAGAAACATCGATGAGAGAAAAATATTGATTGGCTGCTTCCTTGAATGCCCCCTACTGGGGATCGAGCCTACAACCTGGGCCTGTGCCCTGCCCTGGAATTGAACTGGCAACCTTTGGTGCACAGGAAGATACCCAACCATCTGAATCACACCAGCCAGGACAACAGGGCATTTCTTGTTTCTTAAAGTAGGGCTATAATGCTGTGAATTTTCCTTTTCGAACTGCTTTCACTATGCCTCATTGATTTTCAGTTGTTGTGTTTTCATTTTCATTTGTCTCAAGGTATCTTGATTTCTTCCTTGATCTCATTCATTGTTAACCAACTTGTTGTTTAGTAACATGTTATTTAGAGTTATAAGTTTGTTTTATTTTGTTTGTTTTTTAGTTTTATTTTTGTAATTAATTTCCAGTTTCATACCATTGTGGTCAGAGAAAATGCTTGATATGCATTCAATTGTCTTAAATTTATAGAGACTTGTTTTGTGGCCTAACATGTAGTCTAGTCTATAAAAGGATCCATGTGCATTTGAAAACAATATATATTCTGCTTATTTGGGGTGAAATTTTCTGCAAATAACAAACAAAAGGAATCCAAAGAGGACCACACCAAGACCCATCATAATTAAAATGCCAAGAGCAAAAGACAAAGAGAGAATCTTAAAAGCAGCAAGAGAAAAACAGTTAGTTACCTACAAGGGAGTACCCATACGATTGTCAGCTGATTTCTCAACAGAAACTATGCAGGCCAGAAGGGAGTGGCAAGAAATATTCAAAGTGATGAATAGCAAGAACCTACAACCAAGATTACTCTA
>NW_005359149.1:9052-18752 GCF_000412655.1 Myotis brandtii
GGGAACCAGGTGGAGGGGAGCTATGGGTGGGGGGAAGAGGAACAACTGTAATAATCTGAACAATAAAGATTAAAAAAATAGTAAAAAAATAAAAATGTAAGGGTTTAATGTGGCAAAGTATTCCTCAGGTTATACATAGAATTGTTACAAATATTATACTAATTTATAACTACCTGAAAAATATCAATTGGAACACAGAGAACATCAGGAAAATGGACATTTGGCACTCGTGGGTAACAATGCTTCCATTTTTGAGGAATTTATTGTATTCGTGCTGAGAAGGATTTGATAGGCTAATTCATTTGTCTTCTCTTTCACCCCCATGTTTGCTCTGCTCATATCCTCCCTGCCCTCTAATGATGACGGTCCTTTGACTCACTATTCTTCCAGCCTTCAATATAGCCTTGTGTTTTCAGACACAGAACAAGAGATGAAGAGGCACATTTACTTGAGGCCTGAATAGTGTTAGTCATGACAGTAGGGGCACCGTCACTGAGAGTCAGATCCTGCACAGCTCTTGATTCCATTTGCTTTTGGTGTATTTGTGACTGCAGGCCTCTCCAGTTCTCTTCCGTAGGTACCACTTGTATGTTCTCCTTCTAGGCCCTCCGGCCGCACCAGATGCTGTTTTCTTTCTCTTTTCCTGTGCTCTTTCTACTGAGAGCAGCATGGGTAAGATTTACTCACATTGGCAGTATTTTTGGATACTGAAGAGTGATTTAGGGCGATTTACCCTAGAACCACATGACATTTTGTGGGCCTGGGTATATTTGCTGTCAATTGTGAAGATTGTTTCCTTATGAGAATCATATGAATATTGCAGTGATTCATTTTTAGAGTAGCTGATAAATGTGCACTTGCTACTCTAGCAAAGATATTAGGATGTACACTTGAATAAATGCAAGTAAGAAATGTAGTCTTTTAATAATTCAAGTGTCAGCTTGAATGTAAGGAGTTGTAAAATGAAAAAAGAAAAAGGCTTGCGATATCCGAATAGAGTAGCACAACATGTCCTGAAATATTCTTACTGTCTCGCTGCAGACACAGGTCCAAAGTCACTTGTTCAATTCATGTTTTGATGTGGGAGACATCGCATGCTCTGGAAGTAAGTTCTGATAATTTTCCTTAGTCTTGCTACCCTAAAAATTGCTTTTCAAGTGAATTCTAGCTCTCACCCACCTTTCCTGAAACTTGTGATTCACAATTACTAGAAATGTCTATTCATTCATAGCCAGAGAACTAGGAAGCCAGAATATTAATAACTGGAAATACAGTGGAAATTCATTTCAGATCTTTGAATTATCTAGATTCCAAATACCACATTCTACTGGACCTTCTAGTTCCCAAAATAATGTCTGGCCATATCTTTAAACCTATAAAATCACATGAGTTTAGAAAGGTCCTAAAGTATATTATAAAGTTTTTGTTTCATTTGTGATATTAATTTTCTTAAGTATTTTTATGAACAACTCAGGTTAGAAAACCTCAATCATTTGAGATGACAAACTAGACTCATATGTTTTTATATTAAAACATGTCTTCAGAGGTATATTTCTTTTGCAATTTTGATTGCCATTTTTCTCTAGAAAGGCAGTATCTCTGGACAATATATTGTCTTTTCTAAAAATTATTTTTATTGATTTCAGAGAGGAAAGGAGAGAGATAGAGATAGAGATAGAGATAGAGATAGAGACATCAATGATGACAGAGAATCATTGATCAGCTACCTCCTGCATGTCACCTTGACCAGAATCGAACCTGGAACCCTTCAGTCTGCAGGCTGACGCTCTATCCACTGAGCCAAACTGGCTAGGGCCATATTGTCTTTCTTATGTTAGCAGGTCCATAAAACTCTTTTAGAGCATCACAGTATGCAGAAACATTAAAACTCGAAGTCCAAGCCATTTTAGTTACACAGCAGCGTGTTTTCTTTTTTCACACCCATGAAACTCTTTTAGAGCATCACACACAGTATGCAGAAACATTAAAACTCGAAGTCCAAGGCATTTTAGTTACACAGCAGCGTGTTTTCTTTTTTCACAGCAGAAAAGTTTGAGTCCTTCCACTGACAGGCAGATGTGGCGTAAGTACCGCCTCCATATTCATTAGCCCATAATGAATCTATTAATTGAATATGTAAGTTTGGCTAATTAGCTGTAAGACATTTCTTCAGATTTAAAGGGTAATAATAAAAAATTTAAACTGCAACACCAGATCAAGCATTTAAGAACTGATAAATGTGAACTGGAAAGTGCACAATTCCAATATAAATTAGTTAATTGCCTCTGTTAATTTAGGTGAAACACATTAGCAAAAAGGTCAATCCATTTGAGGCTTGATGTGTTTTTCAAATAATAAATTAAAAATAGCAAATCAAAGAGCATTACGAAATGGGAAGCATGGAATCCACTCTTCCAATTCAGAGGTTGCAGAGTGGACTCAAGGAACCCCACAGAGTTAATCTGCTGCGGGGTGACCAGTGGTTCTCAAATCAAGCGGTGTCTTAGACACCAGGAAGCTTTGTTAAAGGTATCAATGCCTTGGGCCCCTTCTTAGACTAACTGAAACCTCTGGGGTGATGGAACCTGGGTTCAAAACCATTGGGCTATTTCATGAATGTCTGAACCTCTAAGTAAGCAGGAGGAGAGTGACAACATCAATCTACCAGTATAGCAGGTATATAAGCATTATAAACATGACCTAGTATCCTACTTAATGCTCTCTTTTCTTCCTAAGTGGGGAAAAAATGGGCTGCCTGTTCCCTCCTCTATTTGTAGGAGGCAATCTCAGCTCCAAGTATTTGTTCTTGGGCCCCTCCTCTATTTTCTCTTCTGGCGAGGTCTGTACCAAAGGGTCTTTACACTTGAGAACATTTACCTCAGATTTGGGAAGTAGGAGGCAATCTCAGCTCCAAGTATTTGTTCTTGGGAATTCCAATTTTACAAAGAGTTCAACTTAACAGATAACATTTGTTATCTTTACACTAAAAAAAAACGTAAAAGGAGTTCTTTGTAGAGACCAGTTTTGGAAAATGTTATCTTTATCTCTTGTATCTTCTGTCTCCCCAATAGCACCTAGAAGAGGAGAAGGTCCCTGGGAAGCCCCAATTAAACTTTGAGACCAGGCTGTCTCCTCTGAATCCTCTCTCACTTTCACTCTGCCCTGCATATTCTCACCTCTGTCCTGTCTCGTGGCCCCTTGAGTAACTTCACATATACAGCTACTTTCATTCGCAGCTTCTTTTTGCTCTTCATGGACTCTCTGTCAACGCTTGGCTTATAATGCACTGTCAATGAGTTTCAGTATTTGTTCACAGCTATTTGATTGATAGAGGAAAGAAATCCAGGTTTAGCAACAGCAGTCAAGGCATCACAGATGCTTTGAAAGGGGAAGACGTGCACCTGAAGCAAGACACCCCTCCTCTGTAGTTTGGGGCTGGAAGTCCAAACTGGATGTCTGTTACTGACATCTCTGAAGGCTTCCCATTTTTGCCTGGTGCCTTTCACAGGTTGAACTGTGTGGTTGAGAAGAAATTGGCTGGCATTCTCCCACTGTTGGAAAGACATGTTCCTCATTACCTTTTCAGTGGTTCATTCCAGCATGTAAAAGAGGGTCACGGTGACTGTTCCTTTAGTCTCATTTTCTAATGGACATGAATATGGATTCCTACCCCAAATACCACCAAAGTTCATGTGAGAATTCCTTACACCCAAAGACTCTTTGAGTGAATGACTATATAAAGGCAGAAGAACTTGGGAAAGAAGCTTATGTTTAAGAATGGGAGAGTCCTTCCCGGCCAGTGTGGCTCAGTGGTTGAGCATGGACCTATGAACCAGGAGGTCATGGTTCGATTCCCGGTCAGGGTACAAGTCCAGGTTGCTGGCTTGATCCCCAGTGTAGGGCATGCAGGAGGCAGCCAATCAATGGCTCTCCCCTCATCATTGATGTTTCTATCTCCAACTCCCTCTCTCTTCTTCTCTGAAATCAATAAAAATACATTTAAAAATAAATTAATTAATTAAAAAGAAGAATGAGGGAGTCCTAAAGTAGTAACACGAAGAGATGTGTGGATGTAAAGAATTTTAAAAGTAAAAATAAAAGTGTCTACTAAGGAACATAAAAGAAAAACAAAAGAGCAAACTTAACTTACTTACATGCCAAGCACCTATTAGGGCAAGAAAAAAACCCTGGAGCTTGCCTATTAGCTACTCTTCCTCGCCTACATGATAAAAATAGTTGCTTCCGATCTGAGACACATCCCTCTGACCTGCTCTGCGATACTGCATGCTCTGAACTACTACGTGAGCAGGACTGTAGTGTTCTGAACCAGGAGGTCATGGTTCGATTCCCGGTCAGGGTACAAGTCCAGGTTGCTGGCTTGATCCCCAGTGTAGGGCATGCAGGAGGCAGCCAATCAATGGCTCTCCCCTCATCATTGATGTTTCTATCTCCAACTCCCTCTCTCTTCTTCTCTGAAATCAATAAAAATACATTTAAAAATAAATTAATTAATTAAAAAGAAGAATGAGGGAGTCCTAAAGTAGTAACACGAAGAGATGTGTGGATGTAAAGAATTTTAAAAGTAAAAATAAAAGTGTCTACTAAGGAACATAAAAGAAAAACAAAAGAGCAAACTTAACTTACTTACATGCCAAGCACTTATTAGGGCAAGAAAAAAACCCTGGAGCTTGCCTATTAGCTACTCTTCCTCGCCTACATGATAAAAATAGTTGCTTCCGATCTGAGACACATCCCTCTGACCTGCTCTGCGATAGTGCATGCTCTGAACTACTACGTGGGCAGGACTGTAGTGTTCTGAGTACTTCGCTTTCTGTGGTAAGTCAGGCTCATGAACACTATCTTTCCTATCTTAAAAGTCAAAAGGTCTGTTAGTGAAAGTCCCTCTCCTAAAAACTTGTAGTCTAAAATTTGTCTGCGTTCTGAGATTTTCCCTCCAAAGTAATCTAATTATAAATGTCACATCTTCGAAGATTTCTCATCAGTAGCAAATATAATACATTGAATTCAAGTATTTGCTTTCAGAATAATATTCACTTGCACATACATACCATGAACTGCAGAGGGAGCTAATGCCTTTTTCCTCAGGCCTGTTAGAAAAGGGGGCATAGCTGGTTTTTTCTTTTTCTTTTTCCCTGTCCCTCGAAAGTGTGACTATTGATACAGTACTGAGCTCATCTCTGCACCTAGACTGAAGCCTTTAAACATATGTGAGGCAGAACTGGGCTTTACAACAAAGACAAAGCTAGTTCCCACTTTTAAATTAGTCTCTTGAGGTTCCCAAAAGGTGGAGGATATATCCCTCAGGCCTGTTAGGAAAGGGGGCATAGCTGGTTTTTTATTTTTTTTTATTTTTCCCTGTCCCTCGAAAGTGTGACTATTGGTACAGTACTGCGCTCATCTCTGCACCTAGATTGAAGCCTTTAAACATATGTGAGGTAGAACTGGGCTTTACAACAAAGACAAAGCTAGTTCCCACTTTTAAATTAGTCTCTTGAGGTTCCCAAAAGGTGGAGGATATATTTTAAAAGGCAAGAATTGTGTTTTGTATCAAAACAAGATTTTTTGAGTCGTAACCAATTAGGAATAAACTCCCTGCAACCATAAATATCCCTTTTCATAGACTACAGTGACCAGAGGCCACATTGGGCCATGAGGGACTTAATATGTAGAGAATTTTTATGGTTCATAAATGCCACAGTCTCAGCCTCTTTCCTTATAGATGCTGGAAGGAAAGGGATAATTAAATGAGCATTTAGATCCCAAATAAAAAGTTGATATTCACATTAAATAAAACTATAAGCGAACTTATTTAATAGAAGTTTTCATAATGAGTCCAAAATACTTCATTAAACATTTCTGGATTGAAATATGTAAAGCTCTGTACAAGCTTGTGCTAATAAATTAAATACCACTTCTCTATAAATATACCATGCATTAAGCTTTCCTGCTATAGTTTTCCAGGGAAACATTTCACATAAAGTAGCCCAGCATATCCCATTTGAGATGAATGAGATCATTAGGAAACACTTATATCTGAAATAAGCACTCATTCTGCATACAACCCAAGGGCCCTAATTTTTTAAATATTTCAAACAATGTGCCTCTTTCAAATCATTAGACTTAGAGACATTTAAGGACCTGATTCAATTAACCCAGAAGAGAGAAATGCTATAATGTGTGATTTATTTTGGCAGATAAATTAAAGTGCAAGTGTATCTGTTAGAAAAGGTAGGCTGTCATTGCCGTTAGTAACAGGAACAGGAAAGCCATTAGGCAGGGCTACCTGAGGCTGAAACAGCTCCTGAATAGGGAAGCTTGAAGTTCAAGATTGGCATTCAGTTACTGTCAAAACCAAAAGCATTCCTTCTTTAGGAGGAATCTTGATATTCCATTCAGTTGCCCTAATTGATTTCTTTCTTCTTCTAAAAAAATATGTTTTTTATTGATTTCAGAGAGAGGAAGAGATAGGGAGAGATGGAAACAACAATGATGAGAGAGAATCATTGATTGGCTGCCTCCTGCATGCCCCCTACTGGGGATCAAACCTGCAACCTGGGCATGTGCCTTGACCAGGAATAGAACCGTGAC
Organism: Myotis brandtii; assembly: GCF_000412655.1. NCBI lineage: Eukaryota > Metazoa > Chordata > Mammalia > Chiroptera > Vespertilionidae > Myotis > Myotis brandtii. The sequence goes on from NW_005359149.1 coordinate 15,662, forward strand.
CTCCTGGTTCAAAGTTCGATGCCCAACCACTGAGCCACACTGGCTGGAACCTCATTGATTTCTAAAGCATGTTTCTCAAATAAGAAACACTTCCCCTCCTTAAGTGAAAACTAAAAAGAAGCCTAAATTGCTATGGTTTCATGCCAAAGTCAAACTTCACATAAATTGATGTTTTAAAATTATAATTTTGCATTCTATTATTTAGGTGAGGATTTATTTTTCTCCTCTACAAGTCCAGGAGATTAGCTCCGCCATGCCTAATAAACTGTTTTCAAAAGGAAATAAATAGAGCATGCTGTAGTTTACATTCTCTTGCACAGAAGGGTTTAAACACTAACTATCCTAAACAATAAATAATTATAGATGGGGGAGAGTGGAAGAAGGAAGTATTATAAGGGTGGGGAGAACGTTTCTTAACAAAATCTGGGAAAAGACTGGAATTCAAAATGTTAGCAACTTGAAGGTAGTTTGGGGAAGACTTAAACCATCTTGAAATCTAGAAGAAATGAGAAGATAATAAAAGAAAGAAGAGGGAGAAAGAATAAGAATGTGAGAAGAGATGTTAAGGCATCCTTAAATGTAAGTAACAGAATTCTATGAACAAAAACCAAGAAGACATGTATACTGTCTCCTGTTGATTAGAGCTTGGAATATATATATATATATACATACACACACACACACACACACACACACACTGTAATCATGAACTGAAGATAGGGGAACTTTTTTTTCAGAGGATGATTATATGAAGAAAAATATTAATAATCTATGACCAGAAGGGTTTGCAGTAAAAGATGGGGCAAAGCAAAACAAACTCCAAGATTAGGAAAAGAAAATGTTTCTTAATCAGTGAGTGTAGGAAAGTTCATTTCTACTTACACTAGAAGTAGTCAAACGCCCCCATAGGGAATGTGTTTCCTCTTTTGCTCATATCACTCAACAAAAATATTTTAGTTTAGTTTTGTTTTTCCATCACAATTTATTCCCCCATATCCTCTTCCACCCTCACCAATGCCCCTCCCCACTGAAATCACCACACTATTATCTGTGTCCATGAATTCTTTTTCTTTTTTAGAAAATCTTTTTTATTGATTAAAAAAAATGTTAGAGCAAAAGAAGGAGAGGGAGACAGAGAAACATTGATGTGAGAGTGAAATATCAATCCCCTGCCTCCTGCATGCCCCCCTACCCTCTGCCCTGACCCAACACTCCTTCCCCCACCAGAGCTGTGTTGCCAACAAATATTTTTGTCAAATAGTTACTGTGTGCTCCATGCTGCTTTAGGAATTGAGGGAAGGAACAAGAGGAATGGAAGCCACCGTTCCCGTGCTGATCACTTGACTATCTAGTTGGAGAACAAATCTCACACAAAAGTAGCCATCAGGGAACAATTCAAACCAGTGTGCCATCTGTCACCGGACTGGGTCTTTTGGAGATGTTTATGAAAGCCAAGAGATCCTCCCTCCCTGCCTGGAGAAGAAGGGACTCTCTTTATTGGCTCTGACCTCACTGTGTAACAAATGCTCATCATTTCATCACACTGTTTCTTCTCTGGGAGAGATTTTTCCAGCCATGATGATAGAACTGGAGCTAGCAACCAAGAAGTGGGTCATGGACGAACAACCCCATCTTATGCTTTGAGAGGGAAAAAAAATCAATGGTTTTTCGTTTGTGATAGTCTTTCCTGACAATATTCATTTATTAGTTTAATTTTTACAGATTTCCCTTTTCTCCTTGGAACCTTTCGATGGTTTCTCAGTGTCTCAAGAATTAAAGTCCCTACAACCTTGAATCAACTGTCTTGCCCTCCTCATCTGCTGCTCCTCCAGCCACATCGATGTTTCCTAAAAAGTATTCTCACACCTCTATGCCTTTGCTCTCTGGGCCCTTCTGCTTGCCCTTTCCTCCCTGTGGAGGCCTCACCTCTCCTCGAAGGCCTCCTTCAAAGGTTAGCATCCCCAGAGGGCTGATCTCCATGCTGGGGCATCCAGAATGTGTTGCTGATGCTCTTTTGTAACTTTTCCCCAGAATCCCTCATAGTCTGTGAGGAAGGGTTTCAAGCTCACTGACAGCAAGGGCTGTCCCTCTTGTTTGTAACCCAGCCTCCAGCACCTTGCCTTGCATTGGAAAGCGCTCAAAACACGTTTGCAGAATTGTTCTATCGGCACCATTGATTTATTTCCTTTGCTGCTACCTTCTCCCTCTCTCCCCAACTAATTCTAAGACCGTATTCTTGTATTTCTCAGTTGTATCTCCAAGCCTCTAAGGCTTTAATAAAAGTGTATCTCAAGAACATATACTGTTATTAAAGCACGATTTTGGGGTATCGAGATCCTGTGTGAATTGAGATCTCTCAACTACCTAAGCTAAGGTCCCTAGTTTCTCCATGAAGACAATTCACTCAGGGACCCGTGGGTATACACTTCGAGCTGAAAGTTATTTCTATAGACCTAATACTAAAATGAAATATTTTTGTCTATTTCTATTGTGTAGCAGCCACCCACTGAGCATTAGGCAGTTTTAGGTACTGAAAATATTTAAGGCAAGATCTTTTCTGACTGACATTTAACACCCAAAGAAATGGGGTTCTCAGGGCTCTGAAAACGGCATTTAGGGTAAGAATCAGTAGGCCCCGTTAGGATTATAATGGGAGGAGGGACGTGCCCTATAGAGTCTTTTCATTTGGACCCAGATTTAGTCCACTGAGCCCTGAGTCCATTCTGTATGGGGTCTCTGGGTTCTTGACGGATGGACACTTACATGCTGACCTTTAGGCGCCCACAAACGAGAAGAAGGCCTATTGGAACTGCGGAAACACTTAAAATCGGGGGTTATAAATATGGAAGCTCAAGCCCAAGGGAGTAAGTTAAGTGAGGGGCACATGTCCAGCGGGATGATTGCTGTTCGGGTGAAGAACAAAAAAAGCAAAACAAGGGTACGTCTGTGTGTTTCCGGGCGAGGACTATGAGAGCTGGAAGGAGGGACCCCAGAAGAAAGATTAGAGGGCAAATGAAACTTGCAAATGAAACTTGTGAGGACCAAGGCCCACCTCCCCCGGCGCCGCCCGGACAGCCGGGCAGCCCCGGCC
>NW_005359149.1:20892-26669 GCF_000412655.1 Myotis brandtii
GGCGGGAGACGCGCGGACGCTGGCTGCCCGCACAGCTTTCGTGGGAACCTGGCTGCCGAGCGCAGTAGACCCAGCGTCAGCGTCGCGTTCGAATTCTGTAGGCAGTGGCAGTTTCCCTGGAAAACTTGGGAAGTCTTTTCATTTGTAGAAATTAACAGGCTCGCTTTGGAACTGGGAAAAAAAATTACTCTTTATAACGAACTCTGACATCTTGGGTTTGCCAGGCACGAATGTTTTTTGTTGCACCACATGAAAAAAGAATATGTGTGCGCTACCTAGTATATATTGAATTTACTTTCTTTTAAAAAACTCGACATAGAAGAAAATTATTAATTACGCACATAGGGGAATTATAGTGTCATAGCACTGGGAGGGAGAGATGGGATTTAAAGTCATGTTTCTTGGAGTTCATTTTACAGTTCTCTTGTTTGATTTTTCTATTTCTTTCTGTTGATTTCTACCCTAAACCCCCGATTAACTTAAACACACACTGAGCACACACAGTATGGTTAAAGTTGTTTTCCATCATGCTTATTGCACGATAAACTAAATTTTGTCGAGAAGTAAATTGTTTGGTTCTGACTTAATGGTTGAAAGAAATACAAAAAAACCAACATCGGAATATTAAAATTTTCCTTGCGTTGAGTTTTAGGCTACAAATCAGGGTGGTTCCTGCGTTCAGTGCCAATTTAGATGAATTTGATGTACCTGTTAGTTATTTTTTAGGTGGTGTGACAAATTTTTGAAAGCCGTTTTAATGAGAGGTCGTTAATGGTTACAGCCACTTAGGCATCATTTGCATCACCATTGTGCCCGTGTTTGGCACATCTCTGGGTTCAGGAACGAGCGGGGGAAGCCTGCAGGATCAAGCTTTGTTTTAGGAGCGTCTCTAACCTCTCGAGCCTCACTTTAAAATTATTAAGATGCAAGATCTCCTTCTGAGAGAGGACCTGATCCGCAGATTTAGTCTCACTTTTGATCAGATTCTCCTCACCGCCTTGAAAGGAGTTTTAGGTATGCAGTAGGTATCTCCGAATTTAATTTGGAAACTCTTCCAGCTCTCTTTCCCTCTAACTACCCCCGCTCTCTTTTTCTCTCTTGTTCTCCCTCAGTAGGAAAGACAGCTGATTTATAGCTAATTGAAGTCTTTAATGTGGAGTCATTTCACTCAGGGGAGACTTTTATCCAGTATCCGCTTTCCCACTTATTACAAAGAAAAACAATCAGAAATGAAATAATGGATTGTAACTTGATTCTTTAATTTGTGGGGAGGAGGCATCTTATTTTTGGCTTGACAAACACCCCTCATAAACACTGAGTAGCCCTCATCGAAAGGCGAGCTCTTTTCACAAAACCTTGTAAAATCAGGTCTCTCTGAGCATTCCCAGCCTTCCTCCTTAGCTCTTTGGTGGGACTTTAAAATTTTCTGAGACAAGCGTGGTGGGCATGCAGCCTTTTTAACGCGGGGCAGAAAGCTGCTCTTTGGTAGCCGAGGGCAATGGCGAAGGCTGTTTTACTTAAAAGGAAAAATAAGATGAATGGGGAGTTTCTAAAAAATTCTCCTATGGTCACAAGTGAGGGAAATTATATTAGCATTTTTAAGCAAAAGAATGAATAAGGTAGAATGGACAGTTAGTCCTTTAGAATAGTGATACCACATTCATTAGGAATTTCTAAAAAGGTAATTAGGAGTTAAAAATTATTATGCTAGAGGGCTTATTAAATAACACATAGGAAACAACAATGTTTGTGTCAGAAAATGGTACAAGACAAACATAGGCGGATCCTCAATCTTTTTTGTCTTGTTAAACAAATACATCTTTAGTGAAGGCTATTGCGGTAGGATTTTAAAAAAAACATGATTTTGGGACCAACATAAAGTCGCTACTGAGAATTTCAAGTAGCATACATCTAGGCAACTTTGCACTGGGATCTTGTATTATTGTATTTATTCACCATTCTCTTTCTCCTAAAACTATTTTACTCTTTTTTTTTTTAAATAAAAAAGGAATTCGGGAGATAATTAGGGGGGAAGTTACTGCCTTTGTTTGTTAAAGGTCCAGGGAAAGTGCTCCAAAGTTAAAGTTCAGTCTCCAAGGATGCTGAAAGGGCCAAGCTCCTGGTTTGTACGTATTGACTTTCAGGTAATTACACTTAGTTTTGAAAATAAGCCTGACGGTCCACTACCCATTTTAGACTGATGATCAATGGCAATACTGTCTTTGGAATATGTCTATTTTTATTTTCCTAATAAAGCAAGCTAGACCTCAAGCTTTAAAAGTGATTTCTTATTAAAGAATATGTTAAACAAACAAATAAGACTGCATTAGTCAAGAAAGTGTGATAACAGCACCAACACAAAGGAGTGAGTGGACTACTCTGTGGTAGAGAGAAGGGATACTTCCTTGCTTGCATGCTAAGAAGAATGCTTAACAGCTAGCATAAGAGTTTGAGGCTTTTGGCTATGCTTTTATGAATTAAAATTTTTCTGAATTGTTTGTTTTATCAGTCGCGTTTTTAGAAGTTTTGTATAGCTGAATATATCATAGGCGCACACACATTGTAAAATCGAGCCTGGTACTTTACTGACTGCCCAGAACTGCAGAAAAGATCTTTTCCAGATCCCCAGGTCTTTGGAAACTTGAAAACCACCCTACCTTCTCCATTGTCTGTATCATCTCTCCTGGCTTTACTAGTCTGTCTGTCCCAGCCTCCCCCTCCCCACTACACTACACACACACACACACACACACACACACACACACGGGTTGCACTCTATCCCTGTTGATTACTTTTTCAGTGAGAGTTTATGCCCATAACTAACAGTAATATAAAGTTTTGGGTTTACTCCAGCATCTGATACTGTGGGGAGCTAGAACAGAAGGAGGAAGGGGGACATTTATGGGATATTGACCTACTAAATTAGAAGAGGAAAAATAAAAGGTAATCAACTGATAATCAGAGCTGATGTGCATGGAGTAACTACTATTTATTCTTTTATTTATTCCGTTAACAACCTTTTATTGAACATCTGTTTTCTGAAGTCAATTTCAGTTTCAAATACGAATGGCCATGTTTCTAACAAGTGTGCTTTCCATTATGCTAGCTGGGCTGTGGAAGCATTGAGTGCCAAAAATTAGTTGTCAGCCTGGTGGTAGTTCAGTTGATTAATGAAAAAATAACAATAATGACAATAATACATATAATGCTACTTACATTGTTTATAGGGCCTAATGGTTTACCAAGCACTTTCATATATATCTTATGAAGGAGAGAGAGAGTAGGAAGAAGTAGGAAAAATTGATAAGGAAAACCTTGGCCTTGACTTTTAAAAATTGATAGAGCTTTCCTCCCCATACCTTTTGCTTTTCCTAATAGTCACATTCTTTTTTCTTTTTAAGAGAGAGAGAGAGAGAGAGAGAGAGAGAGAGAGAGAGAGAAAGAGACTTCAAATCTTCATTTTGTGTTGCTTCTATTGCAAACATGGAGAGAGTATGACTTGGCCTACTCCTCTTAAGAGCTTCCTTTTGTGACTTCTGATTCCCTAACTTTAAATTACTATTTTTGATGTTTCTATGGTTTGTATATCTGGGACAAGATTGTTGCCTATCCCAGGGATCATTTCTTATAAGATGGTGTGGGTCTAATTGCCTCTAATTGAGATTGTCTGTCTTGATCATAAATTATTAATCAAACTGCACATTCAGTGGGGAACTTGCATTAAAAAAACTTTTTGCAGTTGCACAGCTTTTTGACGTTTGTATCATCTCCATTTAACACAGGGGAGCTGACCAACTTCATTGTGAGACTTGAATTAGGTCCTTCTCCTGGGCTCCTGCCTGCCCCAATGCCTTCTGTATGGGCTTATGTTACCATATAGAATCATCAAGTCCTTTTTATCTATAAATTGAGGAATCGGTGTTTCCATTTCAGGGTAGAAGATTCTCTGAGGAGCCTATTCTGTGAGGTCTCATTTCCTTGTATTCAGGCTTAAGAGAAGCCAGGCTTGCATAATTAGTTCTCTGTTGTATTAGACAAGCATCCCAAATACCAACATGCACAGTCCTCTCTCAACTTGGGTGGTGGAATACAAATACTGATGAATATTTTTGCCTTTTTAGTTATTTTAATGACAACTTGCAGGGGTCAGCAAACTACAGACTGTCTACCTAATTTTGTAAATAAAGTTTTATTGGAACACAGCCACTCATTCAGTTACATATTGTCTGTGGCTGCGTTTGGATTACAATGGCTGAGTCAAGTATTTGCAACAGAGACCATTTGGCCCGCACTTTAGAAAAATTTTATAAAGCCTTGACTTAGAAAAAGAAAGGCTCTGAATTAAAATAGGCCTTTGTTCAAATCTTGATCAGATATGTACTTAGTTAGCTATGTGAGCAGTTATGGATGGTGTCTCTTCTTAGGGGGTTTCTTCACTGGGTATCAATTTCTAGTTGTTAGTGTGAGAAAGTAAATGGCATATAATGATAATCAACCAAGGACTAATCCCATTTCATTTTTTTAAAGTGATCATTACATTTGTAGTTCCAAATTAATGGAGGCCCATTAAGAAAGATCAAGTTGTATGGACAATAAAGTTTTACAAACAGGCCAATGTTTAGTATTCTGCTTATTTATTTAATGTTTAGTAGTTTAATTAGTCATAAGAGTAATATTCTGCATAGCTTGTATGTTTACACTGAATTTTCATCAAATGGGATCCCTTGGAGGTTTCCCTACCAAGGTATTATCTTTACCAAGAAAGTAACCAAATCAGTTTCCCAGCCAATACAGTCATGCACCGCATAACGGTGGTTAGGCCAACAAGAGACTGCATTTACTACAGTGATCCCATAAGATTAAAATGGACTTGAAAAATTCCTATCCCCTGGTGATGTCATAGCCATCATAATGTTGTAGCCCAAGGCATTACTGTTTTGGGCCATCTCAGCCCATCCATAGTCCTGCTGTCAGCTAGAAGTGGCTGGGGGTGCTCCTCTGGCTCACATGCCCCACGGCACAGTAAGGTCCTGGGTAGAGAGGGCATGTGCTAGCTTTCACACTGGCTCACTCTTTATTGGTGAATTCAAAACATAAGAGGGGGAACTTAAAGTATTGGAAGATAAAAACAAAACAAAACAAAACAAAAAAAAACAAATAGCCTAAAATAGTTATCCAAATCAATCAAGATCTCTAAAACAAAGGAGCCTAAATGGGAGGAGGTGGACTGACTCTTTGTCCAGTCCTGTGACTGGGATTGTGTGCATTCCAGATAGCCTTCTTAGAAGTATTGCCTCTTTAAGGTGGGTGCCTCAGCAATCAAAGCTTAAATCAGGCACTTGTATTATAAAAAGGAAAGCCAACAGTCAGGGCTTAAACTGTAACTACTCATGTGTTTGTGATGATGTTGGTGTAAGCAAACCTACTGCCCTACCAGTTGTATAAAAGTAAAGTACAGCATAGGGAATACAGTCAATAATATTATAATAAACTAGAGGCCTGGTGCATGAAATTTGTGCACTCAGGGGTGGGGGGTGTCCCTCAGCCTGGCCTGCACCCTCTTGTAGTCCAGGAGCCCTCGGGGGGATGTCTGATTGCTGTGGAGGCAGCGGGAGAGGCTTCCACCACCACCGCTACGCTTGCCAGCCATGAGCCCAGCTCAGGGCTTCTGGCTGAGCGGTGCTCCCCCTGTGAGAGTGCACTGACCACCAGGGGGCAGCTCCTGCATTGAGCATCTGCCCCCTGGTGGTCAGTGCACATCATAGTGTTTGGTCGAT
>NW_005359149.1:27890-29908 GCF_000412655.1 Myotis brandtii
ATGAGAGGCCGGCAAGTGAGGCGGTGAACGTTGGAGTCTGCAGCAAGCAAGCCTCGTGCTCGCTTCAGTGCCTGGCTGCCGGCCGCCATCTTGGCTGACAGTTAATTTGCATATACTCACTGATTAGCCAGTGAAAAGGGTAGCGGTCGTACGCCAATTACCATGTTTCTCTTTTATTAGTGTAGATGTTTGCTGCCAGATGGGTACTAGACTTATCAGGGTGATCATTTCATAAGGGATGTAAATGTCTAATCACTATGCTGTATACCTGAAACTAATATAATATTGCATGTCAACTGTAATAAAAAATGAAATTTTAAAAATATAGACATGGATTACAGTAATAGCCTATACCATTTCGGTTTGTGTAAATTCATTCTACTGTATTCACACAAGATCAAAATTGCCTCACAATGCATTTCTCAGAACATATCTCCATCGTTAAGCAGTGCATGACTGTATTTTAATAGTTAAATTAGGTATCTGACACTTGTGTGCCAAAATTCAGCATTAATATGCCTCAGTATACCCAACTGACTGGGCCTAAATGTCAGACTGCAGAGAGTCATTTCTGGTGTTTTAAGTTGTTTGGACCAAGATGTTGCCAAGTCATTGGTGCTTAGATCTAGGAAATAAGACAGCCTGTGAGGACATTCTCTGAAGGAAGATACTATTTAGAAATGGGAAGGTATATTAAGTTATATAATTTAAAACTGACTAGACTTTCATTGGTCCTGACTGCCCAATTTTGGGGCACTTCACCTGGAAAAGCACCATGCAGTGACTATTTTGAAAGTCCTTCTAGCATTTCTTTAATTTTTTTTTTATTTGCTGTGACAGTCATTTCAAAGCCACTCATTTCTCTTCAAATACTGAGTCTAATGCATATAAAAGTGATAGCCAAAATGTCACTTTGATTAATTTTTAATTGCCCTTTCAGACATATCTTTGAGCTCTATTCCATTTTACTGTTCAGATATATAAGATTCTTCAAATTGGGAATTTCTTATCTCTGGCATATCTCTATTGCTTGTTTTTTTGCCCGAATTATGTTCAAGTTGTCTCTCTTCATAATCTTAACTCTTAGTGAGTTTATTTACAGCAAGTCTCTTTTGTGTCACATAATTTGGAAACACTTCCAGACTTTGAAAATTCCAGTTGAAATAATAATTGGTCTCTCAGCAAAACTTTGCGGGGGCTAACACAGAGGTTTATTGACCTCCGTAGGTTGTGATTGAAAATTAGACTGTCATGGGTGAACATTCTAATTTTTGTTATAGAAGGAAGCTTTCCTTTTCCTCCAGTGCTGCTCTGTTACTACCAGAAGTAGTTATCTGCTATGTTGCCTTTCCTCACTACAGTTTGACCTTTGGAGAGCAAAGTAGCAGTTTCTTTATTCCTACATTTTTGGAGAGATAAGACATATTGTCCAGTTGAACTTGGAAACACCTGTCTCATATTTAGAAGAATTTAGGATATCATCGGTGGTACCAAAACACTCTCTAATCTATATGTATAAAAGGCTAAAATGCTAAGTGTCCTCAAAACATCCAACTGGTTGCTGTGATGTGCACTGACCACCAGGAGGCAGATGCTCAATGCAGGAGCTGCCGTGACACGCACTGGCCACTTACAAAGAAACAGCACCACGGACCTGGCGCTAACAAACCAACACTCGGCTTCTCCCAAGTGGGACACAGGCCCTGCCACCACCCCTAAGTGATACCCCACCAGATTGCAGCCAACGCTGCCAAGACCCCATGGTGCAAAAATGTGGCCCACAGGCCAGCCCAGCCCAGAAATGGTCGCTGTGGGCGCCAGGTAATGATGTCACATAGCAACGCCCAGCTTCCTCTCCCTAGGGACTAGCCTCCTTGGAGTTTCTTCAGCCCAGGAACACGACTTGCTTTATAGCCAGGTGGAAACACTTTACACTGTAACCAAATATCTGGTTGAAGTGTTTTCCCATGCCTCATCTCATTTGATCCTCACAGAAGTCCTGGAGTAGGTAGATAGGA
>NW_005359149.1:29960-41847 GCF_000412655.1 Myotis brandtii
ACTGAAAAGAAGTAAGAAATGGTGGACCTTGAAAATGACTTCAGATTTTCTCACTGTGCAGAATATAGTCAAACACTGCTACAGTTAAATATTTTACCCTTTGTTCTCCCTGTGTGATCTACAATAATAATAATCTGCTTCATGTTGATATTTACTGCTGTGTTGCTGACAATTACCTGAAAGAGAAGTTGAGGTGTTTCACTGGACTGAAAAAAGTTTAGCTAAATCAGAAAGCAGGTCTAATTAAACAAGTTTATTCTATATATATAAAAGGCTATGTTGACTTGCGCATGTGCAATACACATAAAGCTTTTGCGGGCGCCAATTGCATGCTTGTCATTTTGACCTGTCATTGTCAATCATGAATTTGGTTGACACTTCTATTATAGAGAAAGGGCGAATAGCGATATTAAAATATTTCTTCTAATTAATTTCCTTTCAAATTGCATGAATCCATGCACTGGGCCTCTAGTCTTGATTATAAAATATAAGGAAATTTTTTCAAAATAATTAAAATATTATATTTTTGTATATTTTTCTGATACATAATTTTGATTTGTCTAGCTTAAGTCTTCTGATTTCAAATCCAGAGGCTCTTAAGGGTTTTTGCCCCAGGTCATTTCTAGGGGTTTCTTAAAGATTAAACTGAGTCCAAAAAATGGTATAAGTTGTATGGCTCTTCCCACAGGTAGGATGGAACCTACCTTCCCATAAGTGGATCTGGCAAAATATGTTGGCTTTAGTAAACCTACTAACAGCCCAAAATAAACTATTTTCTTCCTCCCCATCCCCAGCATCAAAACACACACCAGATCTGTGGGCTGAGGTGTGAGTAGTGATGGAGAGTTAGGGTGGGAAGGAAGAGGGGAAATGACACCTTGCCTGGGAAGATAAAAATTATGAAGTGTCTAAAGCATCTACAGAGGATAACTTAAAATCTTATTTCCCTACGTGTGAAAAATGAACTTCCTCACCAAATCCTTTTTTGGGAGGAGATCAGGAACCAGTATGAGGCTGGTTAAATTCTCTAGCAAGCCTGAAACCAGTGAATTCCACCTCATTTATATTTTAGAATCTGATACTCAGTGTACCAGTGTAACTTGATTTTCACAGGAAAGGTTATATCTAATTGTATTATCTTGGGGTCATTTTTATTTTTAACTGCAACCAGAGCTACCCTTTTGCTTCCCTGAATTTATTCATTCTTTTATTCATTTGACATTTATTAGGGGCTCTTGTGTACAAAGCACTGTTAGTCACTATCTGGCACGAAGATACATAGATGTGGACTTTGTCCTAAAGGAGGCTGGAGAGGAGTCCCACTTGGGGACGGGGTGAGGACATGTACACAGTAACTATGGTGCATGATAGACGATGCTAAATGCCCGAGACAAGTGCACTTTAAGCACCTTGAAGATTCAGAAGGTAGAGAGATATTTGCTGCTCAGCAGCATAATGTATTGTTAGACATGACAGGAAATGAAATGTTTCAAACATACAGAAGACTATAGACGATCATGTAACAAACATGTACCTATACCCAGATTTGTTAGTTCTTAACATTTTGCAATGTTTGCTTCAATTTGTTTTTAAAAGAAATACACTGAAACTCCCCTGCGAACTCCACTTTTCTTCTCTACCTCTCCCTTCCTTCCTTAGAGCCATTTATCTTTCCCATAAGTGTGTGTATATGTATTCACAAACAATACATGCGGCTGTTTCGCATGTTAAATCTTTTTATATAAATGGTAGCATGGTGTATACATCCTTCTGCAATTTGATTTGTTTGCTTAATATATTCAAGATTCACCCATGTTGTTGCATGTACCTGCAATTGATTCGTTGTCATTGTTGCACAGTATTCCATTCCTTGAATATATCACAACATTTAGTTCTTCTACTATTGACATTTAAGATACTCCTAGCATTTTACTATTACAATATGCTGCATTAAACATTCCTGAACACATCTCTTTATACATCTGTGTGAAAGGCCTAGGATATACACTTAGAAGTGATATTGCTGACTCATACTTATACATCTGTGTGAAAGGCCTTCTAGGATATACACTTAGAAGTGATATTGCTGACTCATAGTGTATATGTATCTACAGCTTAATTACAGATGGCCAGGTTTCTGTCCAACACAGTTATACTAGTTTCCACTGCCACCAGCAGTCTATCAAAGTTCCCATTACTCTACATCCTCACCTGTACTTAGACTTCTCATACTTACTAAATTTTGCCAACCTTAAAAGGGAATCTAGTCCTTCTGTGCATGCAGTACTTATGTAATAACTAACAGGGTTGGCCCCATACTTTTTAAAGAAGGCTGAACCTATATTCTCTGAATGCCATATTACTTGTTTGTACTACTCCTAAATGGTACAGATTTTGTCTTGTATTATATTTTTCTGTGTAACTCCCTACTCCTAAACTGTACTAGATTATAAACTCCTATTCATCGTGGTATTTCTGAGCATCTAGCTCAGTGTCTCATAGTATAAATGCTTAGGAAATGTTTGTTGAATGAATACTTATTATATTCTACAGCTTTTATTATTAATACATTTACAAAGGGCTTTTCACATGCGACTACATTTAATAATTGTGGCAGTCCTAAAATATAAATATTATGCTGACATCTCCATTTTATAAGTGAGAAAATCAGACATATTAAAGTTAAATAATTTTTCCAGGCTCACTAGCTAGTAGGTGACAATTTCAGAACTCAAATAATCCTTTTCTTTTCCTGCTCATAACAATAAGAACAAGCACAAGAACCACAACTAAGGCAATAAAATTTGAACTCTTAGCTTAAAGCTCTGCTGAGTGTTTGGCTGGATAATCCCAAACTCAATTCTCTGAATATAAATTCCAAATTTAATTATAGTTGACATTATCATAGCTACCATTAGCAACAATTTCAACCTGACATAAAGATGAGAATGCGCATACAAACCAAAGAGAGAAAACTATTGATATAATCCACACTTTAGGTATGAATCACCTGGGCAGGTGTGATTCTTTAGGCTGTGATAAAGAACTGCTTTTAGGTTCTCACTGATTGGGTAGTCAGTCACACATGGCCCTTACTAACACCTGCTTGTTTGTGTTTTCATTCAAAACGCGCTTTTCTTTGTTATGGTTATTAGATTCCATTGGGAGTGAGGATGTGTGAGACTGTGGAAAGCGAATATATTTCACATTCTTTTTAACGATTCTTCTTCTGCCATAAACCATCATTTGTGGGGAAGACACTTGTCAGAGAGATGGGTGGATATCTTCCATGTTGTCTTTAGGAGCAATCCTTTCTCACTAAGTCTTTACTGTTAGATCTGTCTGTTACATGTATCCTTAGGCGGGGGCTCAAAAACCCTATCTAAGGAAACTGCTGCCAAGTTGTCTTCTAAAGCCAGACCTTAGTCTCTAGATTTCTCTGCCTTCACTTCTAGAGAGAAAACATTTCTCTTTCTCCTCTACTTCCTACTTCTTCTCATCTTTTTCATCTCTGTTTCTATTTTTTTACGCACTTGCGCTTCTCTTTTGCTTCCCTAAGTATTTCTCTCAGGACAGGCTCTTAATGACTCTCCTTCCTTGTTAGACTCATTACCTGTTTTCATAAAAATGGTTAGTTATGGCTGGGAACCTTTGTAGTCAGCTCTTCCAGCTGTTGGCCTAAATGGTCCTCAGGGAGACCAGAAGCAATGAACCTGGAATAACCACATTTGACTTCTGTGAGCCCTCTTGAGAATTTAGTAATTACTTAATGGATTGAATCAGTGACATATACTATTCCAGATAACACCCTGGGTTGCATTAAATTAACCTTCACAAATGGATATTTATTGGTGTACTCTTAAAAGACTACATGTGTTGGCTGTAATTGCTCTTCCATGCTTCTCCACGCTGATAGGTATTTGCATTGAGTGAAAAATTTCTCAGATTAGAGCCTGGGTGGTAGTTCTAGCCATTTAGTGATGTGTGTGATTGTGTTCAGCACATTGAGCATAAATCCTGTCTTGTAAACAGCAGGGAGACTAATGAGGTTTGCCCACATTCTGGTGTCATTACCAGGAATTCCAACAGAAAAAGAGAGGGCTTAGCAAAGCAGTACACTAATCAGAGGTTTTTGGAACTCTTGATGAGCTGAATTAAGGAGAGAGATTATTGTTCAACATTTAGTACAGACGCCTACGTACAAATATGGGTACAGAAATGACATTTAGCTAAAAAAAATAAAGCAAACATTTTGCTTTTAATGAAGTTGCCAAGTCGCTGACTCAGTTCCACGGAGAGCTGATGAGAGGCTTATTTACGAGTGTCTCTAATTATGAGTGGTAGAAAGAGGATGGCTGTTGAAATACTGAAGTTGTTAAAATGATAGCACACTTTTTCTTTCTTTGAACTCCTCCATTATTTCAGCCAACTAAAATTCACACCAGTTTTCATCTTACAATTTTCGGAGTGATTCTGCAGGGTTTTTTGTGTGTGTGTGTTTTTTTTTATAGTGACAAATTACATCTGAACACAACGACTCTTTTGCAAGAAGCCTCCCAAATGTGTTTGTTTTAGGTTTACTTCAGATCTTTATTTTTATTATTATTGTTAAATAACTTGTACGTTTGATCATGTCACATCGAGGGATCCCAAGGAGAGCAGTGCACAGAAACCTCTGTTAATGATTCTCCTTATACAAGTGAGGGATTGAGCAGTGCCACGAAGATCCACTGGAAATCAAAATATTTGTTTTTGCCAAAGACTTATAAGACTAGAAAGTAGAGCGGTGACTCCCAAGAGAATTCTTCCTTTAAATCTTAGGAAAAATGGATTTTAATACTTGGCAATAGTGGGAGGAAGAAGAGGCTTGTTGGCACTTTTCTTCCAAAGCACATCAGCAGCTTTTCAGTGAGCCTGGGTCCCGCAAACTCAGGGGAGAGGGAACTTGTCAGAAACTTACAGCTCTTCGCTTGAGTCTAATAGAGACTTAGCACTTTGCAGGTCAGTGCCACTGCTATTTGTCTCTGACCTAAGAGATCTGGAGTTCTTCACATCAAAACCACATCTTGCTGAGCAGAGATCAAACGTAGGAAGGTAAGGGTCCTGCCAGTGATTTATCATGCCAGGGAGAGTGATCAGGCCATATGGGGCCACTGCGAATGAAGCTGACATTCCGGCAGTTTCTCATACAGGTCTCACATGTAGTGATGGTGAGTTTTTCTTGTAAAGGAATTCCGGGTCAAGTGGCAGCTTTCAGTGGCGTTTCTTCGCAAGGCTTACCTCCAACATGAGGTTTGTTTCCAAATCAAGTCCTTGCAAGACTTTTTTAAATATTTTATTTACATGGCAAATAGGCATTTCTTGACCAAATATTTGAAGCTTAATTTGAGCCCGATGTTCTTTTTTTTTTTATTTTCTGGGAAGGTGCCTATAAAAAATAAATAAATAAAAATTAAGGTCTTTTGAGGTCAACAACAACAAAAAAGCTTTTTTTCCTAAATAGTAGATATGACTTTAAGGTAATGAAATTGACTCTATAAGTTATGTACAATTAGGCTTTTTAGTTCAACATCACATTTTATTAACTCAGGGGCTTTTGGAGTGAATAATTACAAATATTACAATATAATTCTGGGGTAAGGGAAGGCAACACATAGACCTTTTTGCGTATTTGTAATGACCAAGAGCAAAGAGGAAGAATTTAATCATTTAATTACAAAATAGATATAAGTATGTTTGAAAATATTTGCTAAGATTTGAGACAAGGGCAAAATTTTAATTTTAATTGAAAATTTAACACTCCCTCTCCTCATTTAACTGTATCAACAAATACATGGAAATCATAGTGCTACATGAAATCCAGCCTGCTTTTTGTTATTGTGACAAACAAATGTTTAGTCTCCTGTGGAGAAATCACTTATTTATTGGTTCAAAGGCCTCTTCAACCCTAGGATGTGCACTGGGGTGTTCCAGCCCTCTTTGCACAGGATGTTTGCTTTGTAACATGAATGAAAGACGGTATTGGCCTTTAAACGTAGTAGTTCATGACATTAACTTCTAATTTAACTGAAGAGACCAGTTGTCCCTTTTGTGTTTTACTTTTTCTTTTCTTAATGAGATGGCCATATATGGGATTAATTACCATAAATGGAATGGGCTTTGGTAGTCAGAACTAGATCTCATCCTGTAGTCAAAATTCACTTGATTTCCTGAGGTATCTATCAGTTGATCTGTTTATAAATTGGGGATTATTTTGACTGATGAACTACTTCAGCTCTGCAGGGAGAAAGTTTAAGTATAATAATGAAATGGAATTTCTCCTAGTTTTCACCTGGCATCCTTGGAACACAAACATCCATGAAAACAACCCTGGGTTGCAAAAAAAAAATGTACAGCTACAGCATCTAGTTAAATTAGAATTTTAGGAAAATACCTGATTTGCCAGTGATTTGGGACATACATATACTGAAATTTAATTCATTGCTTTTCTGAAGTTCTTATTTAACTGCACACCCTGTATTTTTATTTGCTAAAACTGGTAACCCTAGACTGTTATACACATGGTTTGTGACTTTTATTTGTGACCAGAAAATAAACATAATTTTAATGTAAAATTAATTGGCAATAAATATAAAAGACCAAAGGAATCCTTTAAAATTGTTGCACTTGAATAAAGAAGAAGAGTGTAGTAGACTTTTTTTTAACCCTAGCAATATTAGTGAATAAATAGGTCAACTAGGCCCATTGTAAAGACAGCTTAATCTCCTAAATGAATTGCTCCAACCTTTTAATTCAAAATCATACAAACAAAAACATGAGATAAGCTGGGTGCTTTTTCAAATGGGGACCCCTGTGGCTTTGAAAACAAACACTTCAGCCTCCACCCCCTCGCCCCCCAACACCCACACCCACACTCACTAACCTTTCTGATGTCTTCCATTTGCAAATGAACAGGCTGAATTCTGAGAAAGACAGAAGACTAATTAAACCCAGGGAAGATAGGCAAAGGAACATTTGTTTCCAAGCCCAAGACAAAAAGAAATCATGTTACGTGAGGTTTTCTTAAGACTGACAGGAGGGAGCCAAAGCCCTCTCCCGTTTCCTCTTCTCAAAGCAGGTTTCCCACACCCTGCTCAGCCCCTCTCAGAGCAGCCCACTCTGCTGTGTCTGAACCAGCCCGCTTCAGCCCGTCTTCATGGCCAGCAGCAAAGGGTAGCAATCAGAAATTCCAGGAGACCACTTAACGGCTTGGATGGCCTTCACAGTCCTTACCTTCTCCCCCCATCCTTTTGCCCCATGTGTCTCTGATGGTTTGGTAGACAGGTCTTAGTTACTAGCCATAGAGAGAAGAATAAATGAATGAATAAGCAAACACAGGACAAGGAGTGACTAGCTTTAACAGCACTACTAAATTGCCTGAATTGATTGCTTGCATTCAGAATTAGAATCAGTTAAAAGTTTGAGTGCACACTATGCCTGGTTTTTTAGTACTCAGGTACCTTATTTAATCCTCATGACCACTGGATGACATGGTTATATTATTCTACAGATGACAAAATTGAGCCACAGGAAGTTTAAATGACACACCTAGGTCACACCATCTAGTCATCTTTATACACGTAGGAATTTGACCCATTAAGAAATCATATGAAAGCAATGGGGAGGCAGAACTTGACTTTAGGGCACCTTTGTTCATCTTTGTGGTTGAAGAAGACCCAAAGACCTTTGTGAGATTCAATCTAGGTGCTAGTCAAACCCGGGAGATGGGAAAATTTGGCAGTTTAGGTCTATGATAGAGACATCCTACCACAAGGCTTGGAATCCTGAATCAAAGGGAACACTAGGTCTGCCCTAATTTGTACCACTAGCCCCTAGAATTACCCCAGAGCTCTCTATCTGAAAGATCCAAGAAGCCTCATTCTGGGAAGCAGGCCAGCCCCCTTCTCCACCCCCCACCACCTTACATCACCTCCCAGTTTATTTGTCCCCCCCCCCCCCCCCCCTTCCCCCCCCCCCAGTTTTTTTTTCCCCCCCCCCCCCGCCCCCCGAAAGGCTGGCCAAACTGAACTGTCCTCTGGGGAACATGACTAATGACCTTTTGTCTTTGTACTCTCATCAGTGTCCTTTCACTTTCAGAAACAGACCTTGAGGTTAGATATATATGACAGAAGCTGAGTGGATCTTCGCTACCTACCTAACTGCTCATGTCCTAACTTATTTCTGTTTACAACTCCACACAATTTATGTCACCATTGCACGTTAGTATAATATGTTGGGCACACAACATTTATTTTAAAAGATTCTGTCTGGCACAATCACTTTAGATTAATATTTAAAGCTCTTTTAAAATGTTGCCTCTAGTTTCTTACTTCCTTTGACCTTGTGCTGTCTACATACTTTGAAAGTCTAGTTGGCAGTTTTTTCTAGTAAAGTCTTCCTTTTTCCTGCCTTCCAGCCTAGGACTCAGGATAGGAGGGGTTCAGGGCATACAATATTGGGTCCAGTATTTAAAATTGTTCATTGATTTAAAATTAGAACTAATAAATTAGTCTTTGTCAAAACAAGCTTTGTAAAATCATGTTGTTGTTTTTTTTTACCAGTAAAAGATTACACCTATTGAACAAAGGCCATGTCTCTATAATATCAAAACATTGACTTTAAAGTAAAAAAATGCAATCAATCATCTAGGTGTTTTCCTATACAATGCCATTTGGGTGGTTTTTCACTTTTTAGCCAGATGTTTTGGCGTGAAGCAGAGTGAAGAATGGAAGTCAACAGAACCACTTTTGTTCTAACTACCTATATATTTCAATAGGAAGGACCTCCCTCCATAACTGATCTGATCATTTGCTTCATCATTTTACTTCATACAGATAACCTGTTAATTAGAAGTAAAATAAGGTGAAGATTTCTTCATTCAGGTTAAAAATACCTTTATTACCTTTGATTATAATATTCAATTATGTGTTACTTTGCAGAGTAGCATTGAAGTGATCATCAAAATGACTATTTTTATAACAAAAGACATTTAATTTCATATAGTTAAATGATAGTGCTGTCTATTCTTCATTGTCCATAAATCTCTAAAGTACATCTGTAGAAGCAATGGATCAATCATGTCAAAGGAGATAACCAACATATGACAACTCCTCAAACTACTACTTTGTACTGCTTACTTAAAACGTATTGAGCTTTTTTCTATAAACAGATCAGTGTGGTTATTGATTTGCTATCTGGTACTTTCCTTTGATGAACCAAAAGCAGTTTAGTGACAAGGTGAGTAAAATTCAACTCTCCAAGGCACAATTTACTGCAGGGTTTAATACAAATCATTTGAAGCATTTACTATTAAAATAACAAAACATTTTATTACTGAAATAAAACATGGCAGCTTTATGTCAAAGATTCATTGAGGATAGGAAATTATCTACACCTAACTGCCATTAATGCCTGCTGCTTTGAGAATTCCTCAGGGGTTTAGATTCCCCAGTTAGAAAATTCATGGCAGCCTCTCTCTGTAGTCACGGCCACTTTGCTGTGGGCCAAGGAGAAGTGTGGTAAGCCTGGCTTTCCTGGATTACCTTCCGGCTGCAACAGTGGCCAAGTGGTGTGGCTTGGCTTGCATGGCGAAGCTTCACGGTCTGGAATCTTTATCCAAGTAATTGCTGAGATTTATAAAACAACTTAAAGCAACTTTTAGATGAATCGGATCCCTGTTAACAGTCAATCTGAGTTCCTTATCCCATCTTCACTTCTTTCCCCAGTACTACCACTTATTTATTTATTTATTTATTTATTTATTTATTTATTTATTGAACACCGATTACATGTTAGAATGTGCGGGAAATCACATGAGGCCAGGAGATCTTTCTTCAAGGAACTTAGGAAAGGGAGAAACTTCCACTTCAGCCAGCGAAGCCTTAGGCACATTCACATATTATCTCCTTAACTGTGCATCCGCCTGGCAAGGTGGATAGGTCTTCCCCCGCCCCGCACCCCTCCCCCCACCCTTTATACAAAGCTGAGAGGTGGAGAGTCTAAGATCCTTCAGGATTACATCGGTGGTAAAAGCAGACTAGTGTTTAAATGGATGTCTTTCAGCTCTAGTATCTCCATCCAGTTTGTTCTTTAAGGAATATAAAGGAACACATGCAAAATTAATCACCTCACTCCTCAGTGAGTTTCCTTGTTTCCATACTTTGTTTTACGTGCGTCCACATAACCCTCGTAACACTGCCCTTTCATGATTGACTAAATTAAGCACCTTCAGTCTCTACACTTGTCTTGGGGAGAATAGACTTGCATGTTACTTTGTTATCCTGATGGTCTCCTTTGGAAAAAAAGAAAGTATAAACCAGCCCAGTCACCTTGAATTGGTCAGAAAGCCCACCTTTATGATCTTTGTTGTTTTAATCAAGGGATACACCCATGTACCCATTCATATCTCAGACCTCCTCTCTTGGACACTATGAAATAGGCATAATGCCTTTCAGGTTTGGGAAGGGACACTTTTGTTCGACAGAAAGCCTTTGCTGCAGTAGAGTATTGTGCTTATTAGAGTTCTTAAAAGCATTCCACCAGAAAGGGAATACAATTTCTCAGATGGAGAAATATATGACATTTCCTGCCCAGGTGCCCAGAATCTAGGATGCTATGAAATATTTATAGAAGGAAATTGTACTCACAGTTGTTGGTTTGTTTTTTTTTTCAAATGCCTGTATGGAGTGTCCTAATAAAGTGCCATTATGAATTTTTGTTTTAATTCTCTTAGCTGGGAGAAGTAACTGAGCCAAACATCTGTGACCATTTTATAAAGACTTTGGCATCGGATGCCCTTTTCTTATTCAGCTTTGGATATCTGGACTCTACAGAGAAAGGCACATAGGAAAAAGGAATCACTTTGCTGCAGTGCAACTGTGATCAGCTCCTAAATCAGCCAAGGTTGGCCATTCCCCTTTTTCTCTGCTCATCCAAAACCAACCCTCCTGGGAAAAGTCATTAGGACAGGTTTTGAAGACCCTTTCCCAGACCCTCAGCTATAGCCCTGCGGCTGTAAGAGCACAGAACTGATCTTTACAGCACCAGGAAAGTGATTTCCTACCTGAGGGTCACAATAGTCTGGCTTCTGTGTGTCGTCTGGCAGAAGTCCTGCCTCTGCACCTGGGAGACTGCAGCCTGTCCCAGGACTGCACCTCCAAGCAGAACCGCATCAGGAATGTAAACCACCACGTCGTCCCTAACACACTTTGCTTTCAAGAAAGGAAGTGAAAAATTATTTTGCAGTCACCTCTGTTGACTGTGCTGAAAGCAAAAGGGAATGAAGCAAAATTCCTTGTGCTGAATAATTTTTAGGGGACACTGTGAAAGAGATGCGGTGGGGATTGCTCATAGTCCCTGGCCAACCTTCAAACCTGCTTTCTAAGGAAACTTCAGCAAAAATTAAATTTAGAAAAGATGCTGGGATGTAAATCTGGATGTGGGGGTTTCAATCCCTGTCCTGCCACTAGTGGGGTGTGTGACCTCGTGCCAGTCACTGGGTTTTTGACAAGTTTATATTATATAACACCTTCCATTTGCATAGGTTGTATCGAAGGCCCCTTCCAGCTCTGTGAATAAAGTGGCCTCCACTATATTTAGAACAAGGAAAAGGTATTCATTTACTAGTGCATTTTAAAATAGTGCTTTAGCCCTAGTCGGTTTTGAACAGTGGTTAGAATGTCGGCCGGTGGACTGAAGGTCTCTGGTTTGATTCCAGTCAAAGGCACCTACCTTTCTTTGTCCCTCCCCTCCCTTCCATTCTCTCTAAAAAAATCAATGGAAAAAATGTCCTCAGGTGAGGCTTAACAAAATAAGTAAAAATAAAATAAAATAAAATAAAATAAAATAA
>NW_005359149.1:42013-77992 GCF_000412655.1 Myotis brandtii
ACTTTGCATATGTTTTTAAATGCTTGTTTTCCAGCGAAATTTCTCTTTTCAAATGGTATCTTCCTAGTACATAAGTTGTGTGATCAAGTACTAGACAGAATTGGAAGAGGAGGCAGTCAGTTTTGAACTGGGAGGACAGATTCTGCTGTGGGCATGGAGATATGTTATTCACGTGGTTAGAGAAGGAGCAAGACAAACGTAGTGTCACAGAGCTTAGGGTGAACTTTATTATGGAGCGCCCACTGGTGGCCACATGTGTTCTATGGGCAGTACCTTATTAGATACCCAGTATTAGAACTAGCAAGTCTTCAGGTGGGGCATCTTCCCCAGCTGGTAGTAGCTTTCTAAAGTGCCAAGGTGAAAGCATTCAGGAGTTCAACTGAGAAGTGTCAGGATCCATTATCCATGTCTGCCCAGGGGCTGGACAGAAGATTTGTGCCTGCCTTTGGTTACCAAGTCAAGTTATCTCATAGACAGAGAATCAGGCCTGGGGAAGCTGGAAGGTTTAGTGAGAAACCTGAAGGGCATCTCGTGAGAAACCAAGACTAGAACACAGCACTTCGCCTCCTCCTCCCATCAGGCAGGTGTGGTTCTTTGTTTGGATTTCTCTGAGGTGCACAGATTCCCTGGCTAGTCTGTACTAATAAAAGACAAAGATGCCAATTGACCGTACCTTCGCTATGCCCAAGCCACACCCACCAGCCAATCAGAGCGACTATATGCAAATTAACCCAACCAAGATGGTGGATGGCAGCCACGGAGCTGGAGCAAGCAGGAGGCTTGGTTGCCCCGGCAATGGAGGAAGCTAAGCTTCCCGCCTGCCCTGGCCCGCTGTGGCTTCCACAAAAGGCAACAAAGTTCCAATTATAGAAGCTAAATAAATCCCAGATACCTGCTTCCAGCCAGCCTCCACTGGGAGCTTGGGTGGCTGGGGGCTGTGGCCAGCCTGCAAATAGCCATAAGCCACTCACTCAGGCTGGCCACACCCTCATGGGGTGAGGGTCTCCACTGGGGGGCTTAGCCAGCCTGAAAACGACCCTCAGCCCCTCACCCAGACTGGCCAGGCACCCCAGCGGGGACCCCCACCTGAAGGGGCTGTGACCAGCCTGCAAATAGCCATCAGCCCCTCACCCAGGCTGGCCAGGCACCCCAGAGGGGACCCCCACCCTGATCCGGGACACCCTTCAGGGCAAACAAGCCGGCCCCCATCCATGCACCAGGTCTCTATCCTATATAATAAAAGGGTAATATGCAAATTGACCCTAACAGCAGAGCGACTGGGAATCACTGGTCACTATGACACACACTGACCACCAGGGGGCAGACGCTCAATGCAGGAGCTGCCCCCTGGTGGTCATTGTGCTCCCACAGGGGGAGCTCTGCTCAGCCACAAGCCAGGCTGACTGCTGCCAGTACAGCGGTGGTGGTGGGAACCTTTCCCACCTCCTCAGCAGCTCTAAGGATGTTCGACTGCAGCTAGGCCTGCTCCCCGCTGGCAAGTGGACATCCCCCAAGGGCTCCCGGGCTGCCAGAAGGATGTCTGACTGCCAGCTTAGGCCCAATCCCCTGGGGAGCAGGCCTAAGCCAGCAGGTAGTCATCCCCCGAGGGGTCCCAGACTGTGAGAGGGCACAGGCCGGGCTGAGGGACCCTCCTGAGTGCACACATTTTTGTGCACCGGGCCTCTAGTGTTTTATAAAATTAGAATATAGAATAGGTGATCTTTGGAGCATATTCATAGTTGGTTTCCATAAATACTTTTGAACGTTGTGACCACATCATATTTTTGGAGCTGTTACTGTGTTGGCCTTCCCACTACAGTGCTGAACATTTATTTCAGGGACAGGGGCTGATTCTTATTTATTTCTGTGTCCTCTAGTGCCTAGCATAGTGTTTAACATATAGTAGGTGCATAAGAAATGGTTGTGAACTTCTAGGGAGATAGAATAAAGATGCCAACTGCCTTCCCTTTCACATGTAATTTGTCCCCCCTTCTTCTTTTCCTGCTCTCTTTTAAGCTCTTCCCTTTCCCCCAATAGTCAGTACTCTGAGTACTTGCTAGCTTTAATACACCTTTCTAGAAGATAATATTTCTTTCATTTCCTCTCTTCACAAAAATGAAAGGTGACATGTCTTCATTATAAAGAAATGGCCTCAGCAACTTCTGGAAAAACTCTGGTGGTTAATCAGTTACTTTTAATATAAATATATATGCTTAATGCTGAATTACATTGTAAAACTCCCGGGCTGATTTATGGTCTCAGTCCGCCTTAATTAACATCGATTCTAGGGGAATAGTAATGGGAATGGCCCTCACAATTGAGGTTGAACAATGAACTCTCTGGGTGTTGTCCAATTTGTAACATGATTTACATGCAGTGAGCCCTTCCCTTCCCGGGTTATCCCTTTTTTCATCTGGTGTTTAGGACGGGCTATATATAACCCCTAGATAGGAACATTTGCTGTCAAATACTTTTGCTGATTTAGGGCTAGGCCACAAAATGGTCACTATTAATAAAGGAGGAGAAAAAACCCTAATCTGAGGCTTTGCAGGGATTCCAGCTTCTTGCCATGTGTCATCGCTTGTCCAGTCTGTGGCGTTTTTACGAAGTGGCCATAATGAAAGTCAGATTAAATGCATGGGATATATACATTTAATCAACAGCCATTGGAGTCTGTGGTGCTGGAAGAATTATAAGAGCCCTGTGAATGCAAATTTATTGCAAAAGAATCCAAGGAGTGGGGGAATGAATGTCTGCCGACTGGTACTACCTGACACGGGACACCCAAAAACTCTCCAGAGTGAGTGATTTAAGTGTAAGGTTTGGCTTGTAAAGCTGCCAGCTGCTTGGTTTCAAAACTTGAAACATTTCCAAAACATTGGATGAGGCACTTTATATGTGCACTAGAGTAAATACTCTGGTTTTACTGCCAATTTAAATGTGCTCAGTTTACAGTAATGAGCTTGTATAGGCATTACCTTGTTTATAGAAAGTGGAACAGGAAGAAATGAACATTAACCATTACCAGTAGCAACTCCCATTGCTTTCTGCCACAACACTGATGGCATGTATGGTTTCTTCCAGTGTGGGAATATGTCACAACTGACAATGGTGTATACTTGGCTTCAATGCCATGTTGCTTCAACAGAGCAACAATTACTGTAATTCAGCGTGACTTGGTCAAGGCAGCTCAGGCTAGTTGGCTGTTTCTTACTACTTTTCCTAAAGCAGATATCAACAGCTTTCTCAGACATGGGCGTCATGGGACAGTAAGTAGGTTGGTACCCTGATTACACATAATTGAGTTTGTTTCAGCTAGCTCTGGTTTCTACAAGTGAATCAGTCATGGGAACTATGTTTTTTCTCTTACAAAATTATTTGGGGGTGTTTTGATGCTCTACATGGAAGCAAGGGCCTTTTTCTTTTGGGATGACTGGCACAGGAACCCCTTTAGCCCTCTTGTACTCCTGGGATCCTATACTGGAGACAGGCAGATATATTTAGCCCGAAAGACATATTTTGTTCAGCCTGGAAAAGAAAGCACATGTACAAATCTAAGGAGACACTAGCAAGTACAATGCCTAGAAGAGAGCAGACACTCAGTAAAAACTGTAGAAGGAGATAAGAAAGGAAGGGAAGAAGGGAAGGGAGGGTGTTAATAGGAAGAGACCATGGAAACCCGTATCTTAAGAGAGACATATGCTCATGAGCTCAGCTTTGTTTAGACTAGACTTCATAAAACAAAAAGTCCCTACTGATTGCCAGGGACTCCTTGTCTTTATTTCTGCATTTCTTTGCATGGCTTCTGAGAACCATTTGGCCCAAGTATATACTTATGAATATCAGGATTGTGCTACCCGAGGGACACTACGCTTCCCCTACGTAAAATTCCTTCTCCATTGTGTGGGGATACTAGCAAAATGTAGAAATAGACTAAAACCAGCAGCATGATACATTTCTGTAAATAGTGAGATTCTGATAGTCGGTGGCTATCAAATTGTTCTCATTTAGAAGCTATGTATGTTTTCTGGTTGGTCTTGCTTTAATGCTTTTTCTAACAATATTACAGTATTTTCATGGTGATAAAAAGAAAAGAAAGCTAGTTATTTAGCATTGAATAGTTGAAAATATTGAATATCTGAACTTTCCTGGGAAATGAGTTCTACCTCTTTCTGTGTGTTTTTTTCTGTCATACCCTCTCCCTGTCCCTCTACCCTCCCTTCATCCTTGGTTCCCTTCTCAATTCATTGTTTCTCAATATGAAGTAATAGGCTTATTTTTCTCAGACTCTTGTGTTTTAACAGAACTATATATTTTTAAAATAAGTATTTGTTTTCTAACACTATTTTAAAATATTCATTGTACTTGTCTTTTAAAAGTCTCCTCTTCCTGTTTCCTGTATGGCATTTTTCATTCCCTTTAATCATTGCTCATTCTGAATGTGGTTAATTTATAACATATTTAACATTTTTCTTTTTCCTGTCTCTTTCTTTCTGTTGGACAAGCTTTATGAGTTTTTGACCTATATACAGATTCTGGATTTCCATGATTTCTGGGTCCTGCTTGCCTGAAGCCACCCTGCTGACTCATAGGCCAATGCTGTGGCAGAGGCTAGTGCCCAGAGTATAGGGGCCACTCAGCCCCTGAGACTGCTGGTGGGTCGGGACTTTGAGGAGGGAAGGAGAGAAGCTAAATTTCAATTATCTCCTTTCTCTGTCACACTCCTTAAACCAGGCTATCAGATCATCTTCAGAGAGGAGCTAAAGTTAAGGGAGCGGGGCTGATCAGGCCAGCTGAATCATTTTATTAGGGATAGAGTTTCTTTCTTCTACCTTATCTATTCCCTACCCCAGGTCATACTCCCTCCTTACTTCTTGTTTCCCTGAAGTGTTCTGACATGTCATCCCACACCGACATTTTCCTTCTCAGAAGAGTACTCCCTGCAGTGCTTATCTCCACCAATCATCTTGGCACTAAATCATACAGTGTCTTGCATTATTTAACTTTCCTGAAAGTAATCTTGTCTGTGAAACGTGATTATCAGCTTGGGGACATCAGAGTACAGGTCTTCCGTGGATTTTCAGTTGTTTGTATGCCCCACAAACAACTCTGTGTTGACAATAGACCTTTAGTAAACATTTTGTAGGTTTTTCTGTGAAATCAGATTTCTGCTCAGCTATTCCTTCCCCTCTTGGTTGCAGCTCACGCTATTTTTGTTCTATGAACCTGTTTCAGAAAGAGGATGTGGGAAGGAGTGTTGCAGTGCCCTGAGTTTTATGAAATGGTTGCGTTGCAGCTCAGAGCCATGACTATTTTTTAGACGCTCTTTGAGTTCATTATTTTAAATTCGCATAATTTAAAGGGTTAATAAATAGGTGCTGGCTGCCAAAAGTTGCTCCTCAGGATTTCCATATCTAGCATTATAGTAAACTATATACTCTAAAGCAGGGGTGGGGAACGTCCAGCCTGCGGGCTTTAGAAGGCCTGTGAAATCATTTGGTCTGGCCCTGCCAAGACATTAGAGGTGAGTTAATGAAATGTTTGGCCAAATATAGCAGACTAATTTTTAAGTTGATAATTTTGTATGGCTCATGAATAATGTTATAGATATCCAAATGGCCTTTGGCAGAAAAAAGGTTCCCCACCCTTACTCTAAAGGCTCCTTCCGTCACATGCAACTAGATCTTGGATGAATTAGTGTGTGTGTGTGTGTGTGTGTGTGTGTGTGTATAAATATATATATTTAAATGTCATTTTTAATGACATTTGTTAATAGTATAATGGTATTGTATCCTGGAACTTTGTTAAATTTATATTTCTATTATATATATTTTTAGATTTTTAAGGAATTTTTACACAGACAATCATGTCATCTGAAAATAAAGACCATATTACTTATTTTACTTTCAATCTTTGGGCCTTTTATTTCTTTTTCTTGCTTTATTACATGGTAGAATATCAAATATTATTACCATATTAAATAGGAGTAGTGAGAACATCTGTCCTTACATACATTAATGTATTGATTAGTTAAAAGAACAGTGATCTGAAAATGAATCAAGGAGCTGAAAGAAAATGCAAAAACTGGGTTTTCTCTAGAAACAAATGCCCATACCAGTTCTCAGAGTGGTAAAGTAAACCTTCATTCAACAACAACAATAGAATACACATTCTTCTCAAGTTCACATGGAGCAGTTAGCAAGATAGAGCACATTCTGGGCCACAAACACACTTTAACACATTTAAAAATGTACAAGTTATATAAAAAATGTACTCTCAGACCATAATGGAATTGAATTGGAAATTAATAACAGAAAGATAGCTGGAAAATCCTCAAGTACTTGGAGATTAGCAGCACATTTATAAGTCTCAAGAGAAATTAAAAATATTTTACTAAATGAAAGTACAACTTATCAAAATTTCGGGGATACAGTGAAAACAGTATTTTAAGGGATAGGTATAGCTTTGAATACATATATTATAAAATAAGAAATAGTCTAAGCTCTACCTTAGGGAAAAAAATGAAGAGCAAGCCTGACCAGGGTGTAGCTTAGTGGTTGAGTGTTGACCGTTGAACCAGGAGGTTATGGTTGGATTCCTGGTCAGGGCATGTGTGCAGGTTGTGGGCTCCATCCCCAGTATGGAGCGTTCAGGAGGCAGCTGATTGATGATTCTCTCATCATTGATGTTTCTATCCCTCTCTTCCTCTCCCTTCCTCTATCCGAAATTAAAAGAATATATATATATTTGAAAACAAGAGCAATATAAAACTAAAGCAAGCAGAAATCAATGAAATTGAAAACAGGAAAAGAATAGAGAAAATCAGTGAAACCATAGATGGTTCTTTGAAAAGATCGATAAAATTGCTAAACATTTAGGCTGGCTAACAAAGAGAAAAGGAGAGAAGACATAAATTATAATATCAGAATGAAAAGAGGGGCCATCACTACTGCTTCTATAACATTAAAAGGATAATAGAAGGATATTATGAACAACTCAATGCCCACAGATTTGATAAGTTTATTGAAAGACGCCAATTTATTAAAAGACGCCAAAACTCACACAAGGAGAACTAGATAACTTGAATAGCCTTATATTTACTAAAGTAATTGAATCTGTAGCTAAAAAAAGTTCTCACAAAGTAAAATCAAGGCCCAGATGCCTTTAGTGAATTCTATCAAATATTTAAGGGGGAACATGCACTTCTACATAAACCCTTCCAAAAAATTGAAGAGGTGAGAGTAATTACCAACTCATTCTTGAGACCAGCATTACGCTTATACCAAAACCTAAAGGCATTACCAGAAAAATGTCCTTAAAATCCCAACACCTATCAAAGTGGCACCCATTCTTGAGCTATTCATCACCTATTGCCTGCCTCTCCACAGTTCTTTTGAAAAGAAGTTCTCCTGATCCAGAACTTGGCCCTTAAATCGCCTCAAATGGTACTATTTCCTGGTTCTAGATGTTTGGACCCAAGGACAGCCATTTAATTTATAGCTGTTGACTGATTTGAAAAGATGCCCTTCTAAGGAGGTTAACCTAAGAGACCCAAAGGAAAAGAATAGTTGGTGGGAGCTGAGAGTAGAGACCCATATTGACTAAATCAAGATAGGTCTATGTGTTTAAGAAACTGAATCAGTAATTAATAATCTTCCCCCAAAAGAAAGCACCAAGTCCAGATGGTTTTGCTGGTAGCACCTATCAAACATATCAATTCTCTACATTCTCTTTCAGAAAAAAAGAAAGCAAAGGAACACTTTCTAAAGCATTCTATGAAGTCAGCATTACTTTAATACAAAAACCAGGAAAGGAAATACTACAAACCAATGCCTCTCATTAACATAATGCAAAAATACTAAAACATATTAGCAAATAAAATCCAACAATGTATAAACATATTATATACCACAACAGTCTTGAGAAAGAAGAGCAAAGTTGGAGGAATCACATTACCTGATATCAAACTATTAAATACATTTACATTTTGTAAAATGTAAATGCATTTACTGATAAATTTTTACTGTTTTGTCCTGGGTAATTCAGTTCACGAAATGAATAATGATTTCCCCCCAATATTTACTAGTAAACTTTCCTTCCAAGCACCATGCCATCCTCAAAAGTAACAGACCTGTTATTTTGGTAAGAAAATATTATTCAAATGAATTATTATTGGCAAATTTTCAGATTTTAAAAATATTTTGAAGATCTAGTTATCATAACAGCATGATATTGGCATAAAAACAGTCATATAGATCAATGGAACAGAATAGAGAGCCCAGAAATAAACCCACACCTTTATAGTCAATTAATATTTCACAAAGGAGGCAAGAATAAACATTGGGGTAAAGACAATATATGGTGTTGGGAAAACTGGGCAGACACATGCAAAAAAAATGAAACTAGACCACCTTCTTGCACCATATACAAGAATAAACTCAAAATGGATTAAAGACTTAAATGTAAGACTCAAAACCATAGTAATCCTAGAAGAAAACATAGGCAATAAAATCTCAGACATTTCTCATAGCAATATTTTTTTCTGATATATTGGGCAATATAAAGAGAAACAAAAGAAAAAAATAAGCAAATGGGACTATCTCAAACTAAGAAGTTTTTTTGAACAGCAAAGCAAACCATCAACAAAATGAAAAGGCAACCACTGAATGGGAGAACATATTAGCCAATGACACATTGATAAGTGGTTAATATCCAAAATTTATAAAGAACTTATTCAACTCAACACCAAAAAACAAACAGCCCAATTAAGAAATGGGCAAAGGATCTGAATAGACACATCTCCAAAGAGGACACTGATGACCAATCTCAAAACCATAGTAATCCTAGAAGAAAACATAGGCAATAAAATCTCAGACATTTCTCATAGCAATATTTTTTTCTGATATATTGGGCAATATAAAGAGAAACAAAAGAAAAAAATAAGCAAATGGGACTATCTCAAACTAAGAAGTTTTTTTGAACAGCA
This sequence comes from Myotis brandtii, assembly GCF_000412655.1. NCBI lineage: Eukaryota > Metazoa > Chordata > Mammalia > Chiroptera > Vespertilionidae > Myotis > Myotis brandtii. The sequence continues at coordinate 51,000 of NW_005359149.1, forward strand.
AAGCAAACCATCAACAAAATGAAAAGGCAACCACTGAATGGGAGAACATATTAGCCAATGACACATTGATAAGTGGTTAATATCCAAAATTTATAAAGAACTTATTCAACTCAACACCAAAAAACAAACAGCCCAATTAAGAAATGGGCAAAGGATCTGAATAGACACATCTCCAAAGAGGACACTGATGACCAATAGACATATGAAAAGATGCTCAATGTCACACTAATCATCAGAGCAATGCAAATTAAAACCATGATGAGCTATCACCTTACACCTGTCAGAATGACTGTTGTTAATAAATCAACAAACAAGTATTGGTGAGGATGTGGAGAAAAGGAAACCTTTGTGCATGGTTAGTGGGAATGCAGATTGGTGCAGCCACTGTGGGAAATAGTATAGAGTTTCCTCAAAAAATTAAAAATGGGACTGTGTTATGACCCAGCAATTCTACTTCTGGGAATATATTCAGAGAAACCCAGAACACTGATTTGAAAGAATATATGCACCCATATATACATTGTAGCATTATTTACAATAGCCAAGATTTGGAAGCAGCCCAAGTGCCCATCAGTAGATGAGTGGATAAAAAAATCTGTGGTGCATTTACACAATGGAATACTACTGGGCTATAAAGAAGGAGGAAATCTTATATTTTGCAACAGCACGGATAGACCTGGAGAGTATTATACTAAGTGAAATAAGCCAGTGAGAGACAGTAAAATATCATATGATTTCACTTATATGTGGAATCTGATGAACAAAATTTACAAAATAGAAACAGACTCATAGATAAAGAAAACAGACTGACAGCCTTCAGAGGCAATTGGGGTTGGGGAGATGAGTAAAAAAGGCGAAAGGACTAAGAAAAAACAACAACTTTATAGATACAGACAACAGTATGGTAAACTACCAGAGGGGAAAGGAGTGGAGGGAGGTAGAAGAAGGTAAAGGGGGCATAAATGGTGATGGAAAGAGATTTGACTTTGGATAGTGAGTACACAATATAATATCCAGATGATGTATTATAGAATTGTACACTTGAAATGCCGGGGCTGACAGGCAAGACCCTGAGTGACGGATGAATGATTACTCTGATACAGGTTCACTGTGAAAGAGAGGGCTAAGGGACTACCTGGCTAAAGGAACCAGACAGCCTTGATCACATGCCTCTTCAGGCTTTTATTGTAGCAGCAGTTTGAGATAAAGTTTATCTTTTAGATACAATCTTGGGGTAAGTAATTTTGGGAGGAGACATGTGTCTGCAGTGTCCTTTAAGCAAGGACACCTAAAAAGTAAACATAAAGAGTCCAGAAAACACCTGAGGATCCGCACGTACACAGACTTGTTTGGAAAGGTCAAGGAACAATTAGGGGTAGCCACCTTTAGCCAAACTCTCCTAAGTCAGAATTCTGATAAACAGGGCGGGCCACTTTCAGCCCACTTCCCTTTTCAGAATTCCCTCCTTATAGACTTTCCAACCAAGTCTCCTGTCCTCCCCACATTGAAACCTGTATCATTTTAGTAACTAATGTCACCCCAATAAATTCAATAAAAATTTTTTTAAAAAAGAAAAAAACTGATTTAGCCATTTAAATATCATATATAATAAAAGGCTAATATGCAAATTGATTGAATGGTTGAACGACCGGTGGCTATGATGTGAACTGACCACCAGGGAGCAGATGCTCAATGCAGGAGCTGCCCCCGATGGTCAGTGTGCTCCCATGGGGGAGCTCCGCTCAGCCAGAAGCCAGGCTCATGGTTGGTGAGCGTGGTGGCGGGAGCCTCTCCTGCCTCTGTGGCAGTGCTAAGGATGTCCAACTTAGGCCCGCTCCCCGCGGGTTCCTGACTGCGCGAGGGCACAGGGGCAGGGTTGGACCCCCCCCCCCGCCACCGAGTGCATGAATTTCGTGCACCAAAATTTGAATAAGAGAGGCATCTGCCAAGGTGCTAGATCAGAATTTCTTGACCTTATTAAATGCTGTTTCACAAGCTATTGCTTGTTACACATCGACTCCTACATGCAGAAGTGGCCTTAGAGCCCAAACCTAAAATAAGGTCATACAACCATGTAATCCTTCCACAAGGGTTTTCAATGGGGTAAACATGGGCTCTTAATCTTGAGGGGAAAAATATTGTATTAAAGACGACAATAATCCTGAACACATACTTTACATGACGAATGATGTAACACAAAGAATGCTGACATTTTAAGACAGAATAATTTATTATTTATTGTTTTCTCTCTGATTCCATGAAGATCTTCAAAGTTTACCAGAGCTAACAAAATTGATAAAGCTCGAGTTTTTACTTTATCCATAAACATTATATATTTACCAACCTTTAAAACTTCAGTTTTATGTGTATCTTGAAACCATATTACTAGGAAAAAATAACATTTGGATGTGTATATATTTCATGAGAAACACCATCAGCATTTTTTAAGTTGAAAATTACACTGTGTATTTGTACGTAGTAGAAGCATGAATAGCCACTTTCATTAAGAATTGGACAAAAGATAAATACTCAATGATTACAAACTGTACAAGAAAACCTGCAAAAAAAATAATAAAAGGGCAAATCATCGACAAAGATGATAATCAGAGACTTACAGCAGCTTCTTATAAACACCATTGCAGGATAGAAAATATTGGAATAATATTCTCAAAGTAGTGTGAGAAAGTAATTGTCTTCTGGGGATATCCTTTGAGAATGAGGGTGCAATATATATATTTTCAGGCTTGAGACTTTATCCCCAATAGATCTTTACTGAATGAAATTCTAAAGAACCATAAGAATAAAATAAAAACTTCTTAAATATATAATTTTCAGTGTAAAATAATTTTATAACAAACTCTTGAAGAAAGCAATTATATTTAGTGTTCTAAGGTCCTTAAAATTGGGAGGAATGTTAAGATATATATAAATTTTACACTTCAAATTAAATATACATGATAAAATATCATAAAAAAAATCATGAACAACCAGTGAAAGAATAGAAATATAGTGTGAAAATACCAAACCAATAAAAGGGAAAATTGAATTGTAAAACAAACAATGGCAAATATTAATCAACTTGAGAGAAGAATCAAGAAAGGGGAAAACAGGAAGTAAAATAAAGCAAAAAAAAATGTATCTAAGAATAAAAAAGTTAAAATTTAGGATACCGGGTCAAGCAGGAGGATGGGACCCGGAAGAAACACACACGTAACTCCAGTGATATTAATAACATTCTAGTGCTTGAATCGTGTGTTCATGATGTGCTTTAATATAGTGCATGTTAACTCACATGTATGTTACATATATTCTTTTGCATGTATCAAATATAATATAATAAAAGAAAACTTTACTGCCCAAATATGTTCTTCATCCTTCAGTGTGTTTCAGATTTTATTTTGGTGTGAGAGACATTATATTTCTAATCATATCAGGAAAGGTACTAGACAGTGATTCATGTCCTCTCCCAGCAGACATTCCATTCCAATTAACATTAATTAAGTGCCCACCACATTCATTATGTCTTTTAATACCAACAGCAACCCGGAAAATGCCAAGGGACAGTTCTCCACAGCCATAGGAAGAAAGTTAGGTTTATGAGCTAATCCATCCTATCCTCTTAGAAACCTGCAGCAGACAGGGAGCTTCTTTATGGGTCATATGCTTCTTTTGCCTGTGATTTGAGCATCACAGAATTATATAATGTTATGTATTATGTCAATATTTGTATATTTTACAGATGAAGACACTGAGAAAACTCAAATAACTTAGCTAGAGTCAGACATCTTTACTTGCACAGAGGTCTAGAGTAGAAAAGGCTACATCTTCCTGATACTTATTCTGACATTCAGTAACATGCAAGGCAGAATTTCCTAGTTTCTCATACAACTATTAACAAGTATTTTAGCTGAAATAATTTGTAAATTTAAAAGAATAATTTTGGCAGCATTGGGCCATATTTTAAGGCAGAGCTTGAATTATTTTTTCCCCACAAACTCACATTTAAGAATGAACTTTTGTGAAAAGAAAGATGTTGATCTTCATTATTTCATGTAACGTATTTGTTTTGCTCACTTATAGTATGAAAGGTAGGCACCAAAGGGCAACTCTAACCTCTACCTTTTTTTCACTTTGAAATAATTTCTAATTTATTTTTAAAAGTTTCAAAAATAGCGCAAAGAATTCCTATGTACCTTTCACCTAGATTCCCCAGGAAATTAACATGGACACACGATCTAATCCTAAAACCTTACTCAAATTCCACCAGTTGTCCCAATAATATATTTTTTTCTGGTCCAGGAGCCAGGCCACAGTTACATGATTCATTTATTTTTACATATCACTGGTGTCCTTTATTTTAGAATGGTGTTTTAGTCTTTCTTTGTCTTTCATGACCTTGGCTCTTTAAAAAGGTAAAAAAGTAAGGCCACTTATTTTGTAGGATGTGCTTTAATTTGGATTTGTCTGGTAATTTCCTCATGATTAAACTCAGGTTATGCCTTTTGAGTAAGAATACTGCAGAAGGATCTGTGTCCTCAGTGTATCATATAAGGAGCACATGATATCAATTTGTCCCATCACTGGTGACGTTAACTTTGATCAGTTGATTAAGGTGCTGTCTGCCAAGTTTCTTCAATGTAAAGTGGCTATTTTTCCCTTTGTAATTAAGAAGTATCTTGAGGGAGACTACATAAACACCCAATTTTTCATCATGTGTTTGCCCACTACGTTCATCATCTGTTGATGATTTTTGCCTGAAGCAGTTATTACTGTGGTGTGTGACAAATGGTGATGATCTAATTCCATCATTCCTTCAATGCTGTTAGTTGGAATTCTACTTGAAGAAGAGCTTTTCCTTATCCCTCATTTATTTACTTACTCATTTAAAATCTTTATATCAGTGTGGACTCTTGGATGCTTTGTTCATTCTATGAATAAGAATTCATTAATATTATTACTTATTTTGTTGTTTAAATGATCCCAGTATTGGCGTTGGGGAGCCCCTTCATGTTGGCTCCGTCCTTTCGATATGTCCCATCAGTTTTTGAACATGTACTTGATTTCTGGTATCACACTAGCCCAGGATCATTTTGTGCTTCCCTGTTATAACCCCGAAATAAACTATTTCTCCAAGGAGCCCAGTCAGAGAAGAACACTTTTGACAGCATTTAAAATTTTTGAAATGGCCCAGAGAAGCTGAAAACCTTCAAGTATTATGGAGGTATTTGCTATCATGTATACCAACAAAGTTGTCAGTATAAGTTTTTAAATTGTCATACTGTATGGCTGGGTCTACAAAAATAGTAATGCAGTAGAAATATAAAATATTTTAACCTTTGTCATACCAGGAAAAATAGTCATCACATTTACCATTTGGGCCCAAAGGACTCTTTTTAAAATTTTTTAAAAAATATTTTTTTATTGATTTCAGAGAGGAAGGGAGAGGGAGAGAGAGAGAGATAGAAACATCAATGATGGCCCTAACCGGATTGGCTCAGTGGATAGAGCGTTGGCCTGCAGACTGAAGGGTCCCAGGTTAGATTCCGGTCAAGGGCATGTACCTTGGTTGTGGCAGTGGGGAGTGTGCAGGAGGCAGCTGGTCGATGTTTCTCTCTCATCGATGTTTCTAGCTCTCTGTCCCTTTCCCTTCCTCTCTGTGAAAAATCAATAAAATATATTTTTTAAAAAGAAGAAACATCAATGATGAGAGAGAATCGTTGATCGGCTGCCTCCTGCATGCCCCCTACTGGAGATAGATCCCACAACCCAGGCATGTGCCCTTGGCTGGAATCAAACCTGGGACCCTTCAGTTCGCAAGCTGACGCTCTATCCACTGAGCAAAACCAGCTAGGGCTGGACTCTTTATATTTTTAAAATTTTAAATTATTTTATGAAAATATAGTAAATAAACAGATAGCTAAACCAACGAAATAATTGAAACGTAGCAGACCAAAGTTTTTTTTGTAATTTTTCTGGTTTTGAAGGTATATATACCTGACATAGGCAATGGCCTTTGAGTGCACTGATGTGTTTATCAGTTTTCATGTGTGAAATGGGAAATATTCATGTCATAAATACTGATTCCAGATTTTATTTATTTATTTATTTATTTATTTATGACAGCCCTATCCACTTTGGCTCAGTGGATATGATTACAGATTTTAAATACATTTCTGGTGGGTTATAGCATATCATTTCTGTTTTTTGTTTTTGTTTTTTTACATGTGCATACAGTGTAATACTATTGAAAAGTTTGAAGACTCATAATTTTGGAAAAAAGAGGATGGCCATCTTTTTGTCCCATAATTATGAAAACATTTTTATTTTTAGTTTTAACACCATAAATTTGATTAATCCAATGAACTTTTTAAATTTTTACGTCATATCTGCCCTTTCAATCACCTTTGTGTATATACCTACTTTCATTCAGTATTTGTCCATTTATGAATCATAGCAAGTAAATTTTTATCTAGGCATATCATAAAAGATAAAACAATTGTTACACGTCCTTTTATCAAAACAAGATGGTCCAGGTTCTTGTTGCAAAATAATAAATGATTAAGTCCCTCCTGATGAATGACTGGTTAAAATGTCATATTCCTCTTTGTGTTTATAAATTGTTCGCTCTTTGATTTTTCAATTTGAGAAAATTTATTTATTTATCCTAAAGAGTCATAGTCCAAGATTTTTCTCATTCAGTCAATTTCACCCCCATTAGTAAAGTCTCTAGTGTTTCTGTCTCTCTGCCTTCATCTTCTGACTCATCTAACAATTGTGAAATGTCCTTGTTAATTTCCCTCTCTTTCCCATTATGGACAGAAATGAAACAATTTGAATTCTTAACTATGTTCAGTGAAAGCTAAAAAGAATGTGACAAAGGTGGTGCCTCCCAATTTTTGTATACCCTTTTGAAAAATAATACATTACTTTGGACAACACAAACAGGAAAGTGAAGGATGATGAAATAGTGGTGACGTGTTTATTTATTCACTAGGGGCCTGGTGCACAGATTCATGCACATTGAAAGGAAGTTAATTAGAAGAAATATCTTATCGCTATTCATCCTTTCTCTATAATAGAAGTGTCAACCAAATTCACAATCAACAATGACAGATCAAAACACACACGTGTGATTGGTGCCAGTGAGAGCTTTGTATGTATCACACATATGCGAGTCAACATTTATTTTTAAATTGCCAGTACGTGTCATATGTACCAGCCAGCCGTTCAGTTCGATGGTTGGACGGTCGGTCACTTAGCCTTATATATAGAGAGATTTCTAGGCAGTTCTGTAATGTTTTTGTTTCCTTATTTTTTAGGAGTTTTTTTTTTTAGCATAGTTGGAAATAATGAGTGATGATGAAATAGCTTTTAGGATAATGAAATAGCAAAATGTTTCAAGGTTTAGGAAAAATCACTAAGATTCCATGTCATATCTTGGGTTTATAAAGAGATCAATGGACCTAAATGACAATAGTAAGAGAATGAGTTTTATTCCATTAAAAACAAATAATTTTTCTCTTAGATTGAGTTAGAAGACCTCTGTGAAACAATAAAAGTCATGAAATATTCATCCTTACAAATAGAACTGCTCAGCAAAGAAACTTAAAAACTAACATTGGATCATGATGATTTTCCAAAGATTGAGAAGTAGATAAATAGTGGATAAAAGGAATAAATATTGGCAAGACTCCTTGTTCCTTAAATCTGATAATAATACAGTACTTGTGAATCCTTAATAAAATTAACCTCTTTTTTTTGTTATCTTAGAAATCACATAGTGTTTCAAAGGAACATGCAGATATGATCAGCTGTGAACTGTTAGGAAATTTGTTAAATGGAATGAAAAGAGAACTAGACCAGGAGTCTAAAAACTGTAGCTCTAATTCAGGCTTAGATATCAGTTAACTAGTTGTGTTTCTTTGGACTGAGCAATCCTGGCAACCATGGTGTAGTGTGAAGAGCAATAGACTGAATCAGAGCCACCCCGAGAACCTGCTTCTTAGGACTCTTAACTTCCCGGCCTCTCTGTTGTCTCATTTTCTGTAGAGAGAATAAAGCCCTGCTGTTAGGGGTGTTGTAAATATTTAATGAATTACTAGAGATTATGTAAGACGCTGACTGGAAGGCTGGAACTCTTAGGCATCTTTGCCGCTCCAGTGGCGAGAAGTAGCTAAGTATTTATTGAATAAATGAATACATTATACTAAATATGTTTATAAATTGTATATTAAAATGTATGAAATTACAAGGTCATTGTGCTTGTGCTTAATACATTTGTATTAAGTGCTATACAGATATAAGATATTTTTTCCCCTTTATCTTAAAAAGCCTTCAGGAAAAGATAACTTCTTCAACACAGACTCATTGTTTTATCAAAGCCAGGAAAAAGTGAAGCTTTGGAATAATATAGAACTTAATATTTAAAATTGTAACTCTGTAATCATTTCGCCTCATCTGTGATTGTTAAAATGGCAGGCAATAGGAAACCAGCTTACCACTGACTGACTCCCAAGTTCAGAAACTTTCATTGTCATGCCATTAATGTTACAGAAAATGTCTCTGTGCATTCTTTGACTTTTAATAGTCCAAACTATTCATTTGGGTTTCTTTCTTAATGCTATAAAATTTTTGAATTTTCTTTGCCTATATTTCCCCTTCTTTTTTTTTTTTTAACTCACGTCTTATAAATCTTCTGAGAAATTGACTCAAATAATTTCTTAAACCATTAGTCTCTTTGCCATTTTAATAAAATCTTCATTTTTTATATAAGGAAACCAAAGCTCTTAAGAAAGTCTAGAGAGACCAATTTGAAAGTTATAGACCTTTTCCCTCTGCTGAGCCATGTAACCTACCAAGCAAAGAGAGAGAAATCTCATTTGGGTTCAACTTGTAACTTGTTTGATTCACTAGTTAGTTTGGTCAGAGTGATTGCTCGATTCAGGATCTGACTGTAAATTAAGTAAATGTTTATACACTGAGAGGCCAGATTATTATGAACACCTGACGTTTCTAGGCAAATTAGCTATAATTTCGCGCTGAAGTTGCTAGAGGGCCAGACCATTATAAATAGGGAAGCAGGTTATTTACCACGACAGTAGAAGTGATTTTTTTTCTGAAGATATGGGTAAACAACGTGATTTAACAGCCTTTGAACGTGGGATTTATTTGAACGTGAGTGGCCAGATTATTATGACCACCTGACATTTGTAGGCAAATTATCTATACACTGCATCGTATGGGATATGGAAGCCAAAGGCCTGTTCGAACACCTTTGCTGTCTGCAGTTACCGAGATAAAACATCTCCAATTCGCACAGAAATACAAGGATTGGATAGTTGAGCATTGGAAAAAAGTCATGTGGTCCGATGAATCACGTTTCCAGTTGCATCATGCAGATGGCAGAGTGAGAATTTGGTGGAAACAGCATGAAAGCATGCATCCCACATGCATGAGTACAACCCTTCAAGCTGGTGGGGGCAGTGTTATGGTTTGGGGCATGTTTTCCTGGCATGATTTGGGCCCTTTAATTCATGTGGAACAACGTCTGAATAGCACAACATACCTAAGTATCGTTGCTGATCAAGTTCATCCTATCATGTTGATGGCGTATCCCAATGGAGATGGCTTCTTCCAACAAGACAATGCGCCATGCCACGGTGCTCGTATTGTGCAGGAGTGGTTTCAAGAACATGAGGGAGACTTTACCTTGCTTAGGTGGCCCCCACAATCACCAGATCTCAATCCAATTGAGCATTTGTGGGACAAAGGTAAAAGAGCCATCAGGCAGCTGGTTCCACAACCATCAAATCTCACAGAACTGGACAGTGCTATTCATCAGGCATGGGGTCAGATTCCTCGCATCACCTTTCAACATCTCGTGGAGTCAATGCCAAGAAGAATCGCTGCAGTATTGAAGGCAAAAGGTGGCCCAACGAAGTACTGATGGGGTGGTCATAATAATCTGGCCACTCAGTGTATATATACATCCTACGTTCAAAGGCTGTTAAATCACGTTGTTTACCCATATCTTCAGAAAAAAATCACTTCTACTGTCGTGGTAAACAACCTGCTTCCCTATTTATAATGATCTGGCCTCTAGCAACTTCAGCGCGAAATTATAGCTAATTTGCCTAGAAACATCAGGTGGTCATAATAATGTGGCCACTCAGTGCATATTTCAGCACCTTCAAGTTTCCCTGTGAAGACACTTATGCCTCTGACAGAGAAACTAGGATCTAAGGTTTGACCACTGTCAGTTTAATCCACAATTTACTCCTTATGTGTTGGCCAGAGAAAATAAATATTTTCTCAGCCCCAGTGTATGTTTTCTATGTTTATGAGACTCTATCCTTTCATTTCTTTTTGACTCTCTCACTGGCTCACAGGCTCACTGTATTTAATCTTTGGATGAAATTGAGGTAAAAAAAAATGTCATAGAGGAAATTTCTGAATTAGGGGCAGGGGGATGCTGGACTGCATACTGTTTAAGGGTCTCTTACAACTCTTCATATTCTGTACTTTACCTGCATAGCAGCAAGCATATAGAGTAAGTATGATTACTGTGATACTTCCGTAACAGTTTGCCTCTGACTGGCTTCCTGTCACCTGTCTCACCAATCCCATTCTGCTGTTTACTCCTTTAGATTTTTATTAACAACGAGTGGCAGAACTCAGAGAGCGGGAGAGTGTTCCCTGTCTATAATCCAGCCACAGGAGAACAGGTGTGTGAAGTTCAAGAAGCAGACAAGGTACGTCCTTCTTAGAAAAAAGACTCCCTGAGAAGTTACTTTCCAGACACCACCACTGACATTTGAGAGCGGTTGGTTCTTCCTTTACCTGGAGTGTTGTCTCGCTTCAGTTGTGCCTCGTTCTCTCTAACAGGCGGATATAGACAAAGCAGTGCAGGCAGCCCGCCTGGCGTTCTCCCTTGGTTCAGTGTGGAGAAGGATGGATGCTTCTGAAAGAGGACGTCTGTTGGATAAGCTCGCAGACTTGGTGGAACGAGACAGGGCAGTTCTTGCAGTAAGTAGCCTAAGCAAACATTGTCTTTACCCCAAATTTACCTTTCCACTGAAATTCAGATTCCTCACTCTTTATGAAAGTATGATGTGAAGCAGACCGGGGGAACAAGCTACGGAGTATGTAACACAAGAAAAACGAGAGATGTTTGGCTTTTGCATCAGATGGGGGAGGTAAGTGGAGGACCAGTTGAGTGTCTCTTCTTACTTAATTTTGAAGAACAAAACCTTAGCTTCCCATGACTGGTAAGGGCCTTCCTGCCTCCCTCCCGCCCTCAACAAACAAAACAAGCCTCTTAAGCAGCAGGAGAGTCACCATGCTGCTTGCAGAAAACCAATACCAAATGATTCATTGAAGAATCAAAAGGACAGTTTTTGACTCCCCAGAGTTAACCCCTCTTGACTAAGGAGACTCCTTCAGGAGCACGGGGCGTGATGGGGACGCCTGGTGCACTCCTGCTGCCTTTGTTCTGTCCCTTTCAGCTACTTCCTTTCACTAAAATGGTCTTTTTCTTACACAAGGAACTTTCCTCTCTTAATGTTTTTGTTGTTGTTACTGCCAGTTTTTAAAGTAAAATCATTTTTTTTTTAAAGTAAAATCATTTTGTTAGAGAAAAGACTTTTTGGAAGCTGGAACCATTGGGGAATGCCCGTTCGGTACACAAGGGATCTCCACGTGGATGATGTACAACTGATCAATTAATATTTAGGGCACAGTTGCTCAGTCAGGGCATTCAAACCACGAATACTAGGTCCTGCTGTCTACTTGGGCAAACAGGTCCCCGTGGGGCTTGCTTCGGGAGAGGCAGGCACCCTTCCTCAGTTCACACCTCCCAGGGCCCCTCCCTCCCACCAGCCCCTCTGGGATCTGTTCAGAGTATGGAAACAAAAATGCATCCTTATGGAGATGGTTTGGAACGCTAGCTATACGTAACCTTTATTCATCTATAAAACCGTTTCCTAATCTGGTCCTTCAGGGAGGTGCTTACTTATATTGTGAAAAAGGTGTTTCATGGTGAAATGGCTCCTTCTTGGAGATTCACAAGACACCAAGCATATAAACGACTCTGAAAAGCCCTACCCAATGTTTCTCAAACTTATTTAAGCCTCAACATCATTTTTTTTTTTTTTGGCTAACCTATCAATATCATGCAAAACTGAATTCTCTGGAATAGCTTAGGGCAGTGGTCGGCAAATTGCGGCTCGCGAGCCACATGCGGCTCTTTAGCCCCTTGAGTGTGGCTCTTCCACAAAATACCACGAGCGAGCGCGCACGTACAGTGCGATTGAAACTTCGTGGCCCAAGCGCAGAAGTCAGTATTTTGTGGAAGAGCCACACTCAAGGGGCCAAAGAGCCGCATGTGGCTCGCGAGCCGCAGTTTGCCAACCACTGGCTTAGGGTATTCCAAGGTATATGATTTTTTTGAGAATGAAAATTATATTTTACTTAAAAAAAAAATTCCTAGCACAGTTCCTGGCACATAGTCAGTGGGAGGTACTCTGAGGGTCTGTAACAGTCAGCTTGATTGAGTTAAAGACACAATATTTACAACATCAGATTAACAATATGTACTAGATGATGATATAGCTCATTTTTGCAGTTACAGATTCATGTCATAGAATTCAAATGCCATTCTTTTTCTGACATATGTCTCACTGTGACGACACTTGAATGGCCTCTCTTCCTTTAAACCCTACCAAGTCACGAGAGGCGTGAGTGTTAGTAAGAGGTGGCCTCTGGAATGTAGGGGAGCTCCTGCCCGAACTGAGGTTAATACTGTATCTGAGTAAACACAGTTGAAAATAAACCTAGTCTGGCAGCTCTCGGGCCGATTTGGCTGGTATCAGTAGCTCCTAGGGACCATTCAGGTGGCCCGGATTTTCATTATTGACTCTATTCCACTCTGTGCTGTGTAGAGGGCTCTATGCTAGACGTGGAGAATGTAATGCTCATCTCATGAACATATAAATATTATAAAAAGTACTAGGAAATAATTTGATTTCTTTTAATAAAGGTGAGTCAATGTACAGTGATAAGTAACACGATATTTTATTTTTTTGAGGTGACATGGTTAATAGGATCATATAAGTTTCAAGTGTGCATTTCTATGATACATGATCTGTATATTGCATTGTGTGCTCCCAATTCAAAGTCAAATCATCGTCCATCACCATGTATTAGGCCCCCTATATCCTTTACCACCTTCCCACCCACCTCTCTGTGGTAGCCACCACATTGTTGTTTGTATCTATGGGTTTCAGTTTTATATGCCACATATGAATGACATCATTTGGTTCTTAGCTTGAGAATACTATGCTAAGCAAAATAAGTCAGTCAGAAAAAGAAGCTAAGTAACATGATATTTTAAAACGAATTTCATCTTATACACACAGTAAGTGGATAAGTTGCACTGTAAATAATAGTATTTTCATGTTATGGGATGGAGAATATTTCCATTTTAGTTTTCAGTGCTCAGTTTTCATACCACTATGTTTTATAAAATGTCCTTATAGAAAAGGACATGAGATTACAAACATGTTTTGTTTCTTTCATTTGTTCGCCTTGCAACACTGTTAATATTTCTCAAGTCAAAGTACTCTTTTCTCATTTCAGTGTATTCATTTCTAGTTCTTTTTGTTACGGATTTAACCACTTTAGGAACATGTGATTAAAATAATAACATTTATAATCTAAAACTGCCTTATATCTCTATTTTTATTAAATGAACCAGATACTTCACTCTCAATATATAATGGTTGCTAACATAAATATTTACAAAAAAGCAGCCCTCGAGTAGTTAAAGTCTGAGCTTCCCTGGAGGAGACCTTGTTTATTTGGTGGCAATAAATAAACTCACTGTGCACCGTGGATATTCCATTCCTCAGCAGGGGTCTTGGCAGCTGTGGAAAACGTTTTATATTCTCATCAGTTGCATAAAAGCCCATGTCCCTGCTCCTCTTTGTGGACTCAGATTACTGGTGTCGACTCTGACCCCTCCCTCCCCAGCTCTGATCACTAATATAAGAGAAGGTGGTTTGACCAGAGAGTATTTGTTTATCACCAGTTGAAGAAATCTCGTGTTTATGCACTTGGATAGTGATTACTGGGAGCACACAAGCACAAGAACATGCACAGATATAGTCGTTGTGATTTTTACTGGAAACTAAACTGGCAGTACTGAAATCTTTGTATTTGAGAAATCAGAGTTGACCAGGTATGCATCACTGTCCATATTCATCTGTGCTCTCTTGCCTTCTTTTTTCTTCTGCTCCAGAAATTATATAGCGTATCACTGGAAAGTTCTCTCTGTTTCTTTTCCCGCAGACCATGGAATCCCTCAATGGTGGCAAACCGTTCCTGCAAGCTTTTTATGTGGATTTGCAGGGGGTCATCAAAACACTTCGGTATTACGCAGGCTGGGCTGATAAAATTCACGGGATGACCATTCCTGTAGGTATGTGAAATCTGAGTACATTGGAAAAGGACATGAGACCCCACCAGAAACACACTTTTCACCACCAAACACAAGGAGCAGTCACATCGAATGCAGATATGAGCACACTTAGAGCAGACTGAACCGAACCAAGAGCCAAACAGATTACATCACTCGGATAATGACCCTATTTCTACACATAGACAGTTCACATATAAGTGCAGGGTCAAGCCACTTACATCAGTACATCAGTCAGCCAAGGAACAGGTATGTGTTTGTCGGCTGCTGAGTGCTCAGCACTGGGCTAGGTTAGGTTCGGAGCCGGGGAGAGGCCTCGGGTGTGGGGAAGTCTGGGAAAATTCTGAGCAGATTAAGACATAGTTCTTTCCCTCCTGAAACATAAGATCTATTTGTTTAGAAGGAAATACTCTAAAATGTTAACAGTTGTTTTCTCTTGGTGGTGAGATTATGGATGACGTATTTCTTTTTAAAAAATACTTTTCCATATTGACCATGAATTACTTTCACAATCTATAAAAACAACCACCATCCTGATGCCTTTCTTTTTCTTTTTTGTTAAGTCATGTGGCTCGGCCTATCAGTGCTGTATTCCTTTAAAGGAGAGAGGAAATATCCAGACTGAGTTAGTTGGTGGAAAGTTCCTGACCTGAGCGTGACTATTAGGGATAGCGAATACCACATGGAGTGCTTGCCCAGCACCCCAAAAGGAAGGCACTATTATTAACCTCCTCACTGACAGAGGAGGAAACTGAGGCCTCGGGATGTTAAATAGTTTTTCTAACTAATCCAGCTAGAGTTGTAGAGCTGAAATTTTAACAGTAGAGCCTGGTGACTCGGCTCACTAGAGGATCCGTTTTACCTACTGGGAGGAAGAGTTATGGCAGGAAAGGGACCGACTGAAAGAGCTATGTGGATGGGAGTGTGAATAGATATAAGGAAAGAAAATACATGCTTATTGAGTGGTTCCTGGAGGTTGCCAAGTCCCGTGCCAGGTACTCTACCTGTGTTCTCTGGAACACAGCCTGCTCTCCCTGCGCGTACTAGGAAGAGTGTGAAGTAATGCTGGGATCCTGGAAGTGCCCTGTGAGGCCTTCCTAGACTGAAGAGTATATATATATAGCCAACAATCAGAACCCTGGAATGATCAGAACAACCGGTCGCTATGACACCCACTGCAGCTGGCCAACGGGCCTGATTGGGGGCAGGGACAGCTGGCCAACCGCCCGTGGCCCCTCCCCCTAGCTGGCCCCGTCCCCGATCAGCCCCCATCGGGGTGGGCTGGCAGGACCCCAGCCATGCACGAATTTGTGCACTGGGCCTCTAGTTGGTTTATAAAAAGGGGATGGTTGGCTGATAGTGCAGATGGCTTAGAGCAGTTCTTCTCAAACTTTATTGTGCCTGTGTACCACCTGGGATCTTCAAGTGCAGTTTCTGATTGAATAGGTCCGGGGTGGGGCCTGAGATTCTATATTCCTAACCAGCTGCCAAGTGATGCCTGGGCTGCAGGGCCTCTGCCTTGAGTAGCAAGGAGAGGATAGAGACCAGCATGGAGCGGGCACCTGTTCTCTCAGGTCCTGTGTTAAGCATTGGGGACTACAAAGGTGAGTAAATAAGATGCTCATAAAATAGTAAGGAAAAGCAATAAGTAGATAAGCAAATTCAGTGCAGTATGGTTTGTTCAGATGTGGAAGCATGAAGTTCAATGGGAATCCATAGGAGAGGCAATCTTAGCCGGTATTAAGGTTTCCTTGAGAAGGAGTTGAGATGAACAAGATGATACCCGAAAGGTAGGTAAGTAAAGATGGAGATAGGGCCATCACAGATGGCGGCAATGACTGTGCAAAGCATGGGGGGAGGAGAGTACAGAGTGGTAGAGGCTCTGAAAGTATAGCCAGATATAGAAGACAGTGGGGCTCTGAGGCTGGGAAAACTATGCTGCACATTTTATTCCAATGGTGAGTCACTGAATTATTTTAAATACATGAGTGCCATGATCAAAAGTGCACTTTGATTACATGATGGACAATCAGTTGGGGAGAGCAAGTATCTGCTTCCTCCCCCACCCCCTCGTAGGGTAGCCTCCCTCTATTTGGGAAGAGGAGAAAAGGGTTATGGCATGACCATCTGAGCCATCCACTGGACAGCTGCTTCTCCTTCTGACTTGAGAGTCTCTCCCATTCCTCTCCATTGCATCCCACTCAGGGCACGGAGGAGAAAAGGGTTATGGCATGACCATTCTGAGCCATCCACTGGACAGCTGCTTCTTCTGACTTGAGAGCCTCTCCCATTCCTCTCCATTGCATCCCACTCAGGGCACACAGTGGATGTTATCCCGGAATCATGCAGTATCAGTGTGATTCATGAAGGTCTCGATGCTTTTTCCTGTACAGCACTGTCTGTCATTTCCTGCCATGATGCTCAGTGGAGCTGTTGTCTCTGACCATAAATCCTGTGCTCTGACCCTGCTACGATGGCACTTCTAATTATGTTGATAAATAATAACCATTACTATGATTTAGTGAACACCTTATTTGTGCTCATTATATTATCTCTAATCTCATAGTAACCCAGCAGGCAAAGTATTATTTTCCCCATTTTGATCATTTTAAACCTATATTCTCTCATGTCCACAAACTATGATGGAGGATCAAAACTTGTTTGCAGTTCATGGAGGGAGAAATGGAGGTTAATTGATTTGCATAAGGTTTTCCTCTGTAACTACCTAGTGTTGATTTTATTGATTTTGTGATATGTAAGCAGAGAAAATATAGTTCATGCTTTAAGCTGAATTCCTACAGAATGGCTTTCTATTAGCCTACAGGAAAGGTTAAAAACCTACTCAGGTCATATGTAATTATTTATCCACTTCCATCCCTTTTCAGTTTTATGCGTTAAATGAAACAATCGGTAAAAAGTGCTCAGACATTGACTCAGATCCTAAGGCTTTGCCTTCAACAGCTACACCTAGTTTAGTGCTATTAACGAAGGGCACATATGGTGAAATCTTATTGTTCCCTGAGACGGGGGAGCTATTTGTTCTGCCCACCTAAGAAGAACCAGGGTAGTTTAGTGGGACCTGAATTGGTGGTGACAGGAGGTCATGAAGTTACTGTTTCACATATAACCTCTTTGAGAGGTTTAAGGCTGCAAAGAGCTCAAGGATTCCTAAGGCCAATCTCCTCATTTTTCAGACAAAGAAACTGAGGTTCAGAGAAGTAATGTAAAGTCTCAGTGTTTGTATAGGTGTTTATAGTTTATCATTATAGCCGTAAACTGTTCTGCGAGGTCTGTTCAGTATCTGTTCAGTGTCAGAATACATAGGAATCTGCCAGGGGACATGACGGGATGGTTCAGTGTAGCTGGTCTAATTGTTTTAATACTGGAGAGGGAGAGATGACCTCCCATTCACTGAATTCTGTACAGATTTTTATGCTATCAAATAAACTAATTTTTAGTGTGACCAGGTATATCAAACTAACTGCAGTTCTTCAAATACTCTTAGTATTGTAATGTAACTGAGAGCTAGTTCTTGCAGTCCATTTTGGATAAACTTCTCAATTTCTGGCACATTTTAGATTTTTCTGATTTTATTGACTGTACATATTGCCCAATTATACTGTCTAGTTTTTGTATAGATTGTGTCAATGTCAGATATGCTTATGAGAATTCTGTAAAAATTTTTTTTTCAAGTAACTATAAAATTTGCTTTAAGAAATAATGTTTACTCTGAAGGAATAATCCAAATAATTAAATTGTTATAATTAACTAAATAATTGCGCTCTCTCTCCTGTGTAATTTTTTCTTTTTAAACCTCACCCAAGGATACTTGCCCATTGATTTTTAGAGAGAGTGGAAGAGAAAGGGAAAGACAGAGAGAAATATCAATATGAGAGAAACACATCGATTGGTTGCCTTCTGCACATGCCCTGACCAGGGCCCAGGCTGGGGAGGAGCCTGCAACCAAGGCACATGCCCTTGACTGGAATCAAACCCAGGACCCTTTGGTTCACAGGCCAACACTCTATCCACTGAGCCAAACCAGCCAAGGCTCTCCTATGTAATTTGTTGAGTTCCCCTCAAAAAACAGAACAGTAGCTTAAGTGCATTTCACAAATACAGAGGAAGTTTATTACTCATTTCTAGGGAAGAAGACGATATAATTCTAGAAATGGCTCAATCTACACCTATAAAATTTGATCCAAAATTCAACCAAATTTATCCTATATAATCAAAGGGTAATATGCAAATCGACTGAACCGTGGAATGACCGGTTGCTATGACACGCACTGACCACCAGGGGGCAGATGCTCAACATAGGAGCTGCCCCCTGGTGGTCAGTGCGCTCCCACAGGGGGAGCGCCGCTCAGCCAGAAGCTGGGCTCCGCAGCACTAAGGATGTCTGACTGACATGGGGGGCGGGCCTAAGTTGTCAGTTGGACATACCCCAAGGGCTCCTGGACTGTGAGAAGGCGCAGGCTGGGCTGAGGGTCCACACCCCTCGGGTGCACGAATCTCGTGCACCACGCCTCTAGTAGTATGATAATGTCTTTAATTGTAAGAAATTTATATTCCTCATGCTGTGTAAACACTCAGGTGTAAAACACATCAGGGAAGTTGTCTCTGGGTGAGTCTTAAACTCCTGTAAGAGTGGTATCTTACTCTATAATTTTACTTTCTTGAGTGAAATGGGAAAGAGGCTGAGAGATAGAAGCCTTACACCTGTGATTTAGTATTTCTGTTTCGGTATCTCATCTTTTCTTTAGTTTTCTCCACCATAGTTATTATGTTCTGACTTGTCAGTTCAGGCTGTGGGATTCAGAACATTTTTTTGGTGTCTTCATCAAATGCAGGCCTCCAGGCTGAGTCTGGTTCTCTCTGCTTCATGGTTGGTAAGAAGACCTAAGATCACTGCAGCCCCAAGTAGAGAGTCTGTGTTTGGGTGGAGATGTTTTCCACATCAAGCCCATGAGAAATGAAGGGAACAACCTTTAAGTCATCTTGCCGTACTTGGGGAGCATCCTATATAATAAAGACCTAATATATTAGACCGAACAGCAGAACGACCATCCGAACATCCTTCCAGACGATTGTCCGGATGACCTTCCGGATGAAGTCAGGGCTGCAAGGTCCAGCCAAGGCAGCCGGGGCAGCAAGGGACGAGCCCCTTGCATGATTTTCATGCATCAGGCCTCTAGTTATTAACATAAAAGATGGGAAAATGGGTGGTAATTTTTCTTCTAGCAGATGAGAGTACTCATTATGTATCATCTTAGGTGTAGAAGGGAGCGAGAGAGGTTATTACTGTTGCCCCTGTGAGTCAACTTGCCTAGGAAAAGGGGAGAGAGGCATTCAGCCTTGTGCCCCGCCCCTGCCCCCCTGAGGTAAGGGGGTGTTGCTCTGCAGTGTTCCCTGTATACCTTGAGATGCTGGAGTTTCTGTGAGTTCTCTGTGTCCACATTCCAGATCCTCAAAGAGTCATCCTCACCTTTTACAAAAGAGTTGTCATTTTACCCCATTTGAACTTGTTGACATAACACGGGTCCTATGATTTGTGATATCCACCTAAATCCAACACCTTATTCACAAAAAAGTCTTTAATATGTTTCTAAGGGCAATGAACTTGAAATCTGATGACCTAGTTTCAAGTCCAGGAGCCACAATTTAACCAGTTATATGATTCTGAGCTTAACCTACCTGTTCCATACTTTCTCTATTTATAAAATGCTGATAATAAATTTGCTGTGTTTTTTATCTCATCAAATTGTTTTGAACATGAAATAAGAATGTGAAAATATTTTGTAAGGCTCCATAGAAATATATATGTTTTGTTCATATTTTGCTATTTTAAAAGTATTAAAAACATTGATCAGATTCCCCTACACTTCAGACTCCTTTCAGGCAAATTAGTTGAGTTACCAGAGAGGCAAAAATAAATAAACAGAAATGAAGTCAGCATGAAGCGGCTGTAGGTCATCACGATGCCTGTCGACTCCCATCTACCCTCTTGGTTCCACTGAACCTCGCTGCTCAGAGTGTGATCTGTGGGTCAGAAGTGCCGGCATCACCTGGGAGCTTGCAGAGTCTCAGGTCCCCCAGACTTCCTGACTCAGAGCCTGCATTGCAACAAGACCTCCAGGGGCTTTGTGTACACTTTTAAACTTGAGAAGTACAATATAGCACACCACCTGGCGCCTGTAGCATGCAAGGTGACTCTACACAGTAAAGTAGTGAACGTTTTTTATTTTAATTATTAGGTTTGAAGAAAGCAGAAGAAAAGATTGCTAACTCATGAAACCAGTTGCTTCATAGATTTTCTTTAAGGTGATGCTAACAAGTAGCCATGTATATATATTTGAAAGATGAATTGATTTAACAGAATGATTGAGTAAGTAATAGAGTAGTTATACTTGGATATAGCAGAAATGATAAAGATGGCTCTTGAGCGATTGGTGTTTGGGTACCTTTAGTCTGGAAGCTTGGTGGGATTTGGAGCGGGTCGTACTACCTGGGAGGACCTCTGAAGTGCCTTTAGCCTTAGACAAGGATGCACGTAGAAGGCACAGCTACTGTGTTTGCCAGGGCCCCAGATCAGACTAGGGGTGTCCAGAATCACCTTGCGCTGACCAGACTGGAACACAGACTGAATTCAAGGTCTATGGTCCTTCCTTTATCTCTTTCACTCCGTGCTCCGTTGGGAAGATTCAAGCACCAAGCCTGTATTTCTTTTTTGACTACTTAGAGGAACTGTAGGGGCAGAAGATTCAGTTCCTTTCTCTGAGCCAGCCTTTAGCTAATTGTATTGACTACTTAGAGGAACTGTAGGGGCAGAAGATTCTTCAGTTCCTTTCTCTGAGCCAGCCTTTAGCTAATTGTCCAATCTGTGAGCTGTTTGTTCAGGCAAGTTTCATTCCCCACACTCAGTTTCTCTGGGGACATAATTACAGAGTTCCTCATGAGGTCAGTTTTTAAGATTTTGCCTACACTTTCCCCCTTCTCTTTCATTTTTTCAGTAACTTTCAAAATCATATAAGTAATACCACTAAATTCTTAAGCACTTAGCACGTAGACAGGGAAATGCTTTATGGGTCACTGTGCTGTGCTTGCACAAGTGCCTTGTGGATTTTCTCTGAACCGTTACTTTCCCACATGTGCTTCCAAAGCAAGCACCTGTGTTGTTCTTCAGTTCCTCTTCCCATATTTTCCTCAGCCCATTTGTACTCTATCTTGATTTTTATGGTTTGTGATTATCCACCTGAATCCATGACCTTAGCCAAACTGTAGAGTTTACTTGGGAAGGATTTCCTTGGAATTGAAACTCTTTAGCCTATTGATGGGTATTACTGCTCCCCATGGAAAACCTTCCCTGGAAGAAGAGCCTGACATCACATTTATAGCTACTGGGGAAAAAATCTGAAACATAAAAAGGTATTAACATAAAAACCCCACCTTTACAGAGATTTATAAATTGAAGAAGGGTAGTAGCTGGCATTATTGTAAAGAATGACATGTATGATAATTCTTGAGTCGTCTGCACACAAAACTAAGGTATATAAAATGATAGTGTTTACAGCTTTATTTATAACTAGAGGCCTGGTGCATGAATTCATGCACAGGTGGGGTCCCTAGGCCTTGCCAGTTATCGGGGCCAGCCGGCCTGGGGGAGGGACCGCGGGATGTTGGCCGGCCACAGGAGGTTGGCTCTGGGAATGCA
Source organism: Myotis brandtii (assembly GCF_000412655.1). Taxonomy (NCBI): domain Eukaryota; kingdom Metazoa; phylum Chordata; class Mammalia; order Chiroptera; family Vespertilionidae; genus Myotis; species Myotis brandtii. The sequence continues at coordinate 73,187 of NW_005359149.1, forward strand.
TTGACCACCTGGCCTGGTGCATGAATTCGTGCACAGGGGGTCCCTTGGCCTTGAAAGTTATCGGGGCCAGCCGGCCTGGGGGAGGGATCGAGGGATGTTGGCCGGCCACAGGAGGTTGGCTCTGGGAATGCATTGACCACCAAGGGGCAGTTCCTGCATTGAGCATCTGTCTCCTCGTGGTCAGTGCGCATCATAGCAACTGGTCGTTTGGTCATTTGGTCGCTTAGACTTTTATATATATACTAGAGGCCCAATGCATGAAATTCGTGCATGGAGGGGTGGGTTCCCTCAGCCTGGCCTGCATCCTCTCGCAATCCATGACATCCCTCTTGCAATCTGGGACATCCCTCTCGCAATCCGGGACTGCTGACTCCTAACCACTGCCCTGCCTGCCTACCTGATCACCCCTAACCACTCTGCCTGCCTGCCTGATCACCCCTAACCACTCGCCTGGCTGCCTGATTGCCCCTAACTGCCTCTGCCTCGGCCCCGCCACCACAGCTTCATCCGGAAGGACATCCGGAATGATGTCCGGAAGGTCATTCAGCTGTCTGGTCTAATTAGCATATTACACTTTTATTATTATAGATAGATAGCCTAAACTGAAAGCAGTCTCGGTGTCCCTCAGGATCGTTTGTAGGTAGTACCATTATTGAGCCAGTGGAATAACATTCAGCAGTTAAATATGTTAGATTTTTGTGAAAAGAAGTGGAAAAAAGATAAAATATAGAAGACTGAATAATATGATGCTATTTGCATTTTAAGAAATGAGAGGTGGGGTGGAATAAAAGGATGCTACCAGTAACAGATAGCTGTTAATCCTGGGAAGAAATCCAGGAAAAAGAGAGAGAGAGAGAGAGTGACCTTTAATTATTTTAAAATGTATAATTTTGAATTTAAAACAATTCTGTATGATAAATATTAGTGATTCAGAGGTGTTTAGAGATAATGATAAACAGTCACATCATTTTCTCTTCCCCCAGCCCATACCCCCTCCTGTCCCCACCTGCACCCCTGCCTACCCCCATGATGCTCATCATGAGGGTTAACCCAGTGTCTTCACTTTCCGGGAGAGACGGCTTTTGAGAGAGAAAACATATCAGTCAAGTGGCCAAATGGTTGGCAATTGAGGGAAAAACAAAGATTTTGCCCAGGACCAGAAAGGGAAGGCCCTATGCTAAAAAATGCGCCATTCTTTCTTTGGTTATTTCAATTAGCCATTTAACGTAATTCAGATAAACATAATGGCATTTTCCTAAAGGAGAATTTGGTTTGACTTTCCTGGATAATTATTCCAGTTACCTATTGTCCCTATAAGGAAAACAAGGTTATTAAATCGTCCTCGTTTCCATGGCTAGTTTGGGGGTGGAAGCTTTGGGTTATTGGTGGAGTTTTCTTTGAAGTGGACTTTGGTCTTCTTAAAATTAGGCCTACATATGCCTGCATCCGAGGGCTCAGGAAGTGCATTTGAAAATTTTGAGGTATCTCAGTTTTTAAATCAAATAAGTGTTCTACATATAAGTATTATTTAAATATTTAATATAAAATTTAGTAGTGAATATTTTCCAGTTTCCAGTGCCCCCACCCCAAAAACTTCCTCCACCAAGACTGTTTCTAGTGCCATCAACCTGTCCATCACTCTGCCTCTGAGGTTAGTACTCTGGGTGTCTGGGAGCCATAACCAGAGATACTTTATGCCAAGTAAAGTATCTACCAGTTTTCGTACTCGGTTGAGTGGGATGTTTTCTCAACTTTATTCCTGGTTTTGCTGCCACCCAAATTCTCCCTCTGCATTTTTTTCTTCTGATCTGGATTCTCTGGTAGTGACCATACTCATTTCTTTCAGATGGAGACTATTTTACCTTCACAAGACATGAACCCATTGGAGTGTGTGGACAGATCATCCCGGTGAGTGTAGATCCTCATGCTTCGTATTTATTTTCATTTGAACCAGTTCTCTTAAAAGATACATAAAACATGGATCTCAGTGATGTGTGTTTTCCATTACTGAGGGGGAAAAAAACCGAGCTCATGTTGTTGACATATCTTTAACAGCCTCCCTGCAAATGCTTATTTGAACAGGTTAATAGGGTTTCAGCTCCGTTACCAGGAGTTGAGTTCTCAAGTCATGGAATTCTCATGATTAAAATAAGCAAAGCCAAGCCCAATGTATTAATAACCTACCCTTGGTTATGGATGTCCATTCAGCTTATGGAAAATTAATGCTTTGTTATATTTGCTTGTTTATTTTTTAAAACTGTGACTCACCATCTTTCCAGGCATATTGTTTTATATGGTCTTTTAATCCCATTCTTTCTCACTGTTTCTTTTCACAAGAATCTAGATAGAAGACTCTACAGAAGACACAGCAGTACCATTAACGTCACGGTCATAATTGAAACCATGCCGGGCTGTTGTGTGTCTTGTAAAGGGAAATAGATGTAGTGCTTAGTGTTTGGATTGGAACATTAAACATTGTCTTTTTTTTCTGCCTCTCTCTCATACACAGCCGTGGCACTATACAAAACACCATCCAGTCCTCCAACAGTGCTAGCTCATCATTCCGGCCAGGATTTCAGGGGAGGCTCAAACTAAACTCTTACATTGTAGACAAGGAGTTTTCTCTTTTCAAAATATAAGAGAATGAGTTAAGATCTTCTTTGGGCTTGGGGGGCAAATTTTTTTTAGAGATATCAATATTCTTTTCATGAGCTATAGACTCCGGGTTACTGTGAAATTTATTAGAGAATGAAAACGGAAATGAGAGGTTTGATTTAAGTTTTTCTGCTCCTAACGGCCCCCCTCCCGCTCCTCCCCAAACCTGCCCCCTCCCCAGGAAACCCCACTTGGATCAGAGCAGGGGTGAGGTCTGTTACCTTAATTGCAGGAGCTGAAGCCTGCTCTCCCGGCCCTTCCCAGACTCTCGGGGCAGCAGCTTTCACTGACAGGACAAGAGCTGCCTGTCAGCCACTCCGCTCGGTTACCGCGCTCCAAGATTTATATGCTGTAGATGGAATTGAAACATCACTGTGGACTCCCAAGTTTATAAACAACTAAGGGGAAAAGAAATTGGGTGTTTGGTGAAGGCAAGACACTTGTATATTTTTGCAAGCTTGCCAGGGCCAGGGAGAATCTTTCAGGGGTGGCAGCTGAGATGCTTCAGGCAGAAACACATTGTGGTCCGGCTGAAGCCAGGGGACCAGCATTTCTGTTTTCTTTCTTAATGAAATGATCAGCAATACCTGATAGTCCTGAGGCTCATGCCTGTGCTTAGGACAATGCAAGCTCAATATTCTTTTAAAATCATTTTTGGCCCCAAATTCAGATACATATATTTTTTTAGTCTCCATTAGCTTATTTTGCAGTGGAAAGAAAACAAACTAAAATTTTTGCATACTCCAAAAGCAAAGATGCACTCTATTTTTATAATCATGTTTTTGTGATTATATATATATATAAGTAAAAGGCATGGCCTTAAAATACGCATTGACTTAAATATAATTCACAGCTGGAATAGTCTCTTCTAGTTCTTCCACACTGGAGAGCTTTCATACCCGTCTGAAATCCCTGGTACAAAAATCACAAATGCAAGAAAAAGTTTTCATACACAAGAACTTACTGGAACCAAAGTCTAGTTTTAAAAACATATAAAATAACAACAATGAAAAACCAAAACAAAGACTCTCTTTTCACTGTGTGATTTCCTTTGCTGGGTGGTTGGAATATAGTCATTTGGATTTTCAAGGCCAGTCCTATTTTATTCTTAATGAAGTAATTTAAAAAATCCAAACATCTACACTTTGTGGTGGCACAAGATTTATGTTGAGGAGTAGTCTGAGAAATCTGAGAAGTCACAGCTTGAAAACAAAGTAGCGGAGGCATATTTTTCCATCTATCAACCGAGGGTTTTTTCCTTTCAGTGGAACTTCCCCCTGCTGATGTTTGCCTGGAAAATTGCTCCAGCTCTGTGCTGTGGCAATACGGTAGTTATTAAACCAGCAGAGCAAACACCACTCAGCGCACTCTACATGGGAGCCCTCATCAAGGAGGTAAGAGAAGCCGCCTTCAGAGGCGGCCCCTGCTCCGTACGGTTGGGCCTTATTGGAGCATATCTGATTTCACCTGCTTCTTCAGCTCTCACAAGCCACCCTTCCTCCCATTCTGTTTTGTTAGGCTGGCTTTCCACCAGGAGTCGTCAATATTTTGCCAGGATATGGGCCAACGGCTGGGGCAGCAATAGCTTCTCACATTGGCATAGACAAGATTGCGTTCACAGGGTCTACTGAGGTAGGTACCTGGGAAACCATGGGTTGAACAATCCTGCACATGAGTAGAGGGTTTAAAAGAAACAGGAAAATGTTACTCAGAGGCTGGTCACCAAAGGAGCAGTGAGCACCTAAGCCCTCCAAGGACATCATTGGTGTCATAGCTGGGATACTGGCGAGTCTCAAAGTAAAGGCACATGTTGACCAGTGAGGCCACAGACCCCTGATCTTTTTCTGTGTGATGCCATCTGTGTAAAACCTGTCTCAGACAAGTAAACAAAACCCTATTATCTTCTGAAATAAAAGGAATACAGAGGCAAAAACAAATAAAAAACTATTTCAGAAGAAACTTTCCCAATGACTGGGTTTCTGAACACTCTCTTGTGTCAAGAACAATAATGGCAGAAGCCAGTTAAGAAGCTGGAAATTAAACTAATCTCTGGTAGAGATTAAAATGGGAAGTGTTCTCTTCTGTTTATTTCCACCAGATCCTGTAGATGCAACTGGCAACTACCAATGCCCATGAGTCATAAGGGATGAT
>NW_005359149.1:78522-81902 GCF_000412655.1 Myotis brandtii
AATGAATTTTAGTAATTAAAATTAATATATATATATATTCATAAGTCAATGCTCAACCACTGAGCCACGCTGGCTGGGCAATTTTATTTAATCTGGTATTTCCATATTATCATTTCAATTTATGATCAATATAAAAATCATTATCACAGTAGTTTACATTCTTTTTTCATTATGAAGTCTTCAAAATCTGGTATATAGTTTACATTTACAGCACATCTCAATTCACATTTTGACTTTTCAAGTGCTTTATTATTATTTTTAAAAAGATATTTTTATTTATTTCAGAGAGGGAGAGGGAGATAGAGTTAGAAACACCTATGATGAGAGACAATCATGGATCGGCTGCCGCCTGCACACCCCACACTGGTGATTGAGCCCAAAACCTGGACATGTGCACTGACTGGGAATCAGACGTGACCTCCTAGTTCATAGGTTGACGCTCAACCACTGAGCAATGCCAGCTGGGCTCAAGTGCTTTATATTGGACAGCACAGGTCTAGGGACTTGAGTATATCAGCTGATACAGTTAATGGTACTTGGTTAAACTGACAGATGTGAACATATTTAACAAGAAATTAATTGATTAATAAACCTGGTGTTAATTTATAGTTACACATTATTGTTTTATGTTTGTCAACCTTTTAGTTTAGTTGTATTCACTATAGTAATTTTGAAATTTCAGTGAAACATAACCCAAAATGTGAGCGTGAAAGAGAGTTATTATTCCTATTTCAACTAAGTCTAATGTGTTGAAAAGATTTGCTAAGGGCTAGATGCTTAGAAAAACTGCAGTCAATGAAGAGTGGGTAAGGCAATTGCAAAAGATCCGGGGCAAATATAAATCTAGATAGAATGTGCACCTGGATTGCTTTGCAAATGTTTTTAAGTCCTCACTGCATTTTAAAGAAACTGAAACGAGAAATCTTAAACAATATTTTAAGGGTATAGTTTACTAAGAAAGGACAGGTGTACCCCTAGTTAAAGAAAAGTCCTTGATCCTATATCCAAAGATTGCAGAATGAGTGTACATATTCTTAAAACTAAAATGAAGTACTTAAAGTATCTTTCCCTATGCTTTAACCTTTTTCTCATTAACCAACCAGTGGTCCTGGTTGAGTCAGTTGAGAGTCTTGGCTATATAATAATTTTTAATAAAAATGAGTTCATAATATATAAAATGAGATATCAGACTTTATATGTCAGCCTCTATAGATCACTTTCATTCTTTTTTAATAGCTGCAAGAATACTCTTGCATCAGTGTATCATAGTTTAATACAGTGTAACCCTCATTCATGTACACTTATATTTTTTTCACTTTTTTTACACAGCCTATTACACATACTATTGAAATAAAAATTCTTGGAGATCTAAGACAAATATATATATATTCTGTTCGATTTGTTTTAGAAGTGGAATTGCAAAACAAAAGGATATTTATATGTTAACTTGCTTATCACCAACAATGCATTAGAGCGATGGTTTTATTTTTGAGATCTTTCTATATATTGTGATAATCTTCTGTTTCTTGTAGAATTTACAAATATTCCCAGTTTGTTCGTTGCTTTCTAATTTTTTTAAAAAAAGAGTTGTCATGCACAAATTTTAAATTTGTATACAGTCATATCTTTCAGCCTTTCTCTTAATGGCTTCTGGGCTTCCTGTCATCTTTAAAGAACCTCTTCAAGATTATACAAATGGCCCTTAACGTTTTCTTTCAGTACCTTTATGGCTTTGTTTTTGTTTAAATCTTTAATCTGGTTGGAATTTATTTTCATAAATAATGAAAGAGGAGGTCTAAGTTTATTTTTTTTATAAATGAGTGTTCAGTTCCTTCCACACCATTTATTAAACAATCTATCCCTTTGCAGCTCATTTGAATAAAACATTAACATTATATGATAAATTTCCATATATTCATGTTTCTGTTTTGAGACTCAAAATTTTATCTGTCTATTCTTTCACTGGTGCAAGATTGCTTTAATTACTAGATTATAAAAGATGTGTTGCAGTGTGGTAGGCAAGACACCCTGTTATACGGTTTCTCAAAACCTTTTGGCTATTCTTGCCCATTCTTTCAGATAAAATTTCAAATCCATTTTCTAAGCACCTTTCTTTCTTTCCCAAAAATCTCTCATTGGAATTTGGATTGGTGTTACATTACCCGTTTATATTAAATTGAGGGTAAGTACTTTTGCCACAAGATTGACTTCTCATGTAGGAACATGGTGTAAATCTCTTATTTGTCCCGTCATGTTCATCACCAATGTCATCATAAAGGTCTTACATATTTCTTGATCAATTAATTTCTAGGCATTTAACTTTTTCTTCCAAAGATATTTTAATCCAAAAACTGAGCACTTTTTTTTAAAGCCACAATATCATGTATTGGAAACTTAGTTGAATGGGTGACTTAATCTTTTGGCCAGACAAGATGTGGCGTAGTGAATCAGTAAGAGCATAATGCTTGCTTCCAGGCTGCTTGGTTCAAATCTGTTTTGACATTTAAGTTTTTTTTAAAACTTTTATAAATACTTTATTGAATTATCATTTACATCCAATAAAATGCACCCATATAAGTACCAAATGTACACACTCATGAAACAATCACGCAGATCAAGATATAGAATTTTTCCATACCCTAAAAGATTTCTCATGCCTCCTTGTGACTAACACCCTTGGTCCCAGGCAACTGCTACTTCTTTTTATTCATTTTGCCTAGTCTAGAATTTCATATCAATGGAATAATACAATATGTACTTTTCTGTGTCCATTTTTGGTTGTTGTTTAATATGAAATTAATTATTGATATGGTTGCATTTAAATATCCCATCTTGATTTTTGTTTTCTACTTGTCCCATTAGGTGTTTTGTTCCTTTTTCCTCTTTTTCTACCTTCTCTTGGATGAATTGAGTACTCTATTTTATCTTCTATTTTGGATTATTAGTTATGCCTCTTTTTAAAGTGCTTGCTTCAGTATTATAATATACATCTTAATCAGAGCCTACCATTAAATAGTATTATGTTACTTCATACATCTATATAATAAAAGCCTAAGCGACCGTTACGGTGGAACAACTAGAACGACCGGTCGCTATGTTGCACACTGACCACCAGGGGGCAGATGCTCAATGCAGGGGCTGCCCCCTGGTGGTCAGTGCACTCCCAAAGGGCGAGCGCCGCTCATCCAGAAGCTGGGCTCATGGCTGGTGAGCACAGTGATGGTGGCGGGAGCCTCTCCCACCTCCGTGGCAGTGCTAAGGAGCAGCGAGCCAAGCAATAAGGGGCAGTGAGCAGGCAGGCGGTAAGGAGCGAGGGGTCCCAGACTGCAAGAGGGGTGTCCAACTGCCAGCTTAGGCGGGATGTCCCGGACTGCAAGAGG
>NW_005359149.1:82004-85486 GCF_000412655.1 Myotis brandtii
TTGTGCACTGGGCCTCTAGTAGTATAATAACTGTACAACAGAATTATTCCATTTCTTATCTTGTCCTTTATGCTATTTTTGTCCTTTAATTTGCTACTACATATATTATACACCCTACAGAGAACCTTGCTACTCTTTTGGTTCAGTCAGCTTTTTGAAAAAATTTAAAAATGGGAAAACAAAATTATTTTACATTTACTTACATACTTTCCATTTCTGTCCCTCTCCTTTCTTTTAGTGTAGACCCAAGTTTCTTTCAGATATAATTTTCTTCCTGTGTAAAGATCTTTAACATTTCTTATACTTCAGGTCTCTTATTGATGCATTTTCTCAGCTTTTGTTTGTCCGAAGTGTTTTTATTTTTTATGATGTTTTTCTGAAAATAGAATTCTGATTTGACAGTTTTTATTTTCTTTGATTTTACTTCAACACTTTAAATATGTCATTCTGTGTGTTTTTTCTGACTTACATTGTTTCTAATGAAAAATTAGCAGTCATTCTTTGTTTTACTGTACATAATGTTTTTTCTTTGGCTGTTTTAAGATATTATATTTTTACTGTTTTTCAACAATTGAGATTCTGTAGATTTTTTTCCTTAGTTGAGGTTCATTGAAAATTCTTGGATCTATGAGTTTATGGTTTTCATCAAATTTGGAAAATATTGATCTTTATGTTATACTAGTGTGTATATATAAGCTTTCTCATGTCTGTTACTTTTTGAAAAGATGCTGAACATTGTGACCATTACATTATTGAACAGTAGGTTTTGTTGTTACTCTTTAAACAGTGCTGGGCTCTTTTCCCCCTAATAGGTGGTTAAGCACAACTTGTCTTTTTTGACACTTAATTTTAAGCTTTGTTAGGACTAGTTTATCTTTTTCTAACATACAAAAATTCACTAAGATTACTAAGTTGAGGTCCTTCTGGGGTTTCTACTGAATGCTCCCAGTGTTCAAGGTCTTTTCCACTCTGGCTGGTCAGAACTCAGATGTCTCCCAGCCCTGTAGGAACTCTGGGTTTATTCAGCAACAGATGACCTGGTCTTAGTTCTTTACCTAGTCTCATGGAGCCTCCCCTATGTATTCCCTGCTTAGCATTCAGCCAAGGACTCAAGGGGACTGCCATGCACATTTCTGGACCTCATTCTCTCCTTCCGGTACTAAGCTCTTCACATTTCAGCCACCTCAGCCTCTGAAAACTCTGATCTATTTCATCAATTCAGTGAGACCACCGTGTTCTACTTCAGCCTCCCCAGGCTACAATCTAGAAAGTCTTCTGGCGGAAAGGTCTTTCCTTATTTGTTTCTCTTATCTCTGCAATCACAGTCCCATACTGCCTGACGTCCCGTTTGAAGGAAGAAATTCATCTATGTTCTAGTTGTTCACAGTGAAGGGCAAGCCCAGTGCTAGTTACTTCACTATGGCCAGAAGCAGACGCCCCATTGCATTGTTTCACTACTTTTGATATTATTCTTTGATTTCTTTCTCTAGGTTTCAGGCAGATCACTTGTTCTCATGGTTTATCATTGACTCATATTGGATATATTATAGTCAATGAGGTTACAGATTTATTTACTTTAGTTGAAATAATTAAAGTCTTAAGAATACAACTCTAAAGGCAATTAGATTCAGAAAAGTTCTTGGTTTACTTAGTACAGAATATCTTAAAAGTACCTTAGTCACATAAGTAACTCATTTTTAATTTCTTTGAGTGAGTTACTTTGCTTATCAGTTTAGTGCAGTGGTCGGCAAACTCATTAGTCAACAGAGCCAAATATCAACAGTACAACGATTGAAATTTCTTTTGAGAGCCAAATTTTTTAAACTTAAACTATATAGGTAGGTACATTGTTATTAACTTAATTAGGGTACTCCTAAGGCTTAGGAAGAGCCACACTAAGGGGGCCAAAGAGCCGCATGTGGCTCACGAGCCGCAGTTTGCCGACCACGGGTCTAGGAGCCAAATATCAACAGTACAATGATTGAAATTTCTTTTGAGAGCCAAATTTTTTAAACTTAAACTATATAGGTAGGTACATTGTTATTAACTTAATTAGGGTACTCCTAAGGCTTAGGAAGAGCCACACTCAAGGGGCCAAAGAGCCGCATGTGGCTCGCGAGCCGCAGTTTGCCGACCACTGGTTTAGTGTTATTTTTTAGCTTTAGTTTCAGAAGATGAGAGTTTTTGGTTGTATAGGTAAATTTGAGTGGGGGGTAGTAGTCTCTTTGGAGTCTATCCTGTAGGCCTTCTCCTCACTACCTCAAGTAGTACATGCTGTGTAGTCAGCATGCATTATAAATATTTGTTACTACTTGAAGGGGGGAAGACTGAATTTGAGAAGTAAATGCTTAATATCAAAGCTAGAAGGTAATATATCAAATGGAGCACTCTCCTTCTTGCCACCAGAAGCTTAGGGTTTAATATCTTTTACTTTATAGCTATGCAGTCATGGACCAGCCACTTCATTCTGTACAAAATTGGCTTAATAATAGTAAACACATGTATTTCTCAGGATTATGAGAATTAAATGCAATATGAGTTTTGTAAATTGTAAGCAGTTAAGCAAATGTTAGTTTGTAACACGACATCAGTATCCCCAAAAGGGCAAGGTTTCTGGGGGTTGGATGGCCTGTGAAGGCTTGAAGAGAAAGAGGGATTTAACACAGGCCTTATAGGATATGAATACATGGGGTGGATTGGGGAAAGGATCAGTGTCAGTAAACACCTAACAGCTAGAGAGTATAGAATAGAGTGGGCATTGGGAAGGGCTTGCGGAGAAAGGTGGTGAGGCTTGAAAATAAGATGCTGCAAGTCAAGCCTTTGAAAAGCATTCTTGGTAAAAAAAAGAAATTGAAACCAAAGTGTAGAGACCTTCCCAACAAAGATATTACATGAAAACTATACACCAACATTCTTTGTAAATTATAGATACAAAATACTAAAAAACAGAGTTCAGTGACATATAAAAATGATTATACACCATGATCAAATGGGATTTATCCCAAGAATGCAATGTTGGTTTAACATCCAAAAATCAGTCAATGTAATACTCCATATTGATATATTAAAGGACAGAAATCACACAATCATCTCCATACACACAGAAAAAGAACACACCATTTGACAAAATCTTAATACCACACAGAAACTTACAAAAATGTTATTCTTAATTGCCAAAAAGTACAAACAACCCACATGTCCATCAAATGATAGTTGGTAAACAGATTGTGGTATATCTATATCCATTCAATGGAATATTATCTATCTATCTATCTATCTATCTATCTATCTAATCTATATATTTATAATAGAGAAATATGCTAATTAACTGGGACACCATAACAGGTCAACTGGACAGGAGGAGGTTGCACGTGCAGAGTTGGGGGCGGGGCGGCAGGGGCCTCCATGTGCCTGCGCTGAAGGAGGGCCTGATCAGCAGCGGCGGCGGCTGCTTCAAGGGCCTGAGAGGGAGGCAGGGCCGG
>NW_005359149.1:85723-99390 GCF_000412655.1 Myotis brandtii
CGGACCGGCAGTGGCTGCGGCTGCTGCGGAGCCCGGGGAAGGGAGGCAGGGCCAGACCAGAAGGTGGGCAGCGCCATGCGATTTTGAATCACGCACTGGGCTCCCAGTTCAGCCATAAAAAAGGAATGAAGCACTCATACATACTACAACATAGATGAACCTTAAAAACATGATGCTAAATGAAAGCAACCAGTCCTAAAAGACCACATATTGTATGATCCTATTTATGTGAAATGTCTAGAATAGGCGAATTTATAGAGAGAAAGGAGAATAGCAGTTACCCGGGAGCTGAAAGGAGGGCAGAATGGCAATGACGGCTGATGGGCACGGAGTGTATTTTTGAAGTGATGAAATGTTCTGGAATTAGATTGCAGCAGTTGTGACGGTTGCATAGCTCTCTGAATGTACTGAAAAAATCATTGAATCATCCACATTAAAAGGTGGCTTTTATGGTATGTGAATTACATCTCAGTAATGCTGTTAGAAATGGATGATTTTTAAAAAAGCATTTAAGGTTTTAATTGTGGTTATTAATAGCCAATATTGATTGAGCACCTCCAGTGTGCCAGATACCCTCTAAATACTTTGCATATATCATCTCACTACATCTTCACAGGTGAGCAAAGTGTGGCTGGGGAGAGGTTAAATTACCTGCCCATGGTCACTTGCTAGTCAGTTGTAGCTCTGAGAGTCATAGCGAGACTGTGCTCCAAATCACAGTGCCGCACTGCCTCTCTGGCCGAGGGGCTGTACAGCACCCCCTGGGAGGAGGGAGCCATTGAAAACAAGGACTATCTCTCAGTGGAACAGGTTTTGTTCAAATCATGGTCAAAAGTTTCTAATTCTGAAAGGTTGCTGTTCTAACTCACCCCTCTCCCCCTAAAATTTACTTTAGCATCTTTAAATCTTATTTGATATATTATGTTTCCATCTGACATTCTGGGATATAGGACCTAAACTTTAAACCTAAACCTTCTTAAATCAATTCCACAAACATTTATTGAGCACTTATGAAATGTCAAGTACTATGCTAGACCTTAGAGAACTTGTATGACTCAGTCTGACCCGGGTGATTGAATGTTAGTTACTGTGAATATGTAACTAATATTGTGGGGTGTGTACGGGAGTGTGAAGGAAGAGAAAACTTGTTCTGCATCACTTTACTTACACATTTCCTGATTTCGAAGATGTTTTCAAAGATGAAGGGTAGAACTAAAATTACCTTGCTCAACGTGCCTTTTAACTGTGTCTGTGCATAAAGGAGAAGTATTGCTAGTTGAAGATATTTAAATTTAAATGAAAAGCTACTTCATGCAAAAATAATCTCTAAGACAAAGATAATTCTACACCTTAATTCTATAGTTAATATTCACAACTGGGAAAATGTGGGCTTATTTCCTTTGCTCTTTGGAGAAAATGAAATTGTAGAGGTGTGGGAACCAAAGTACCAAAAGGACTTGGAGGAACCCCAGCCAGGGACCCTTGTGAGTAGTGTGTTGCTTAATATTGGCAGATAATCAACAAATAGTGGTACCGTTCAATTCTCAGAACCATTTCCCATGCCTGACATTAAGGACCAGCACTTTGAAAAAGCTCAATACATATTCGGCTGGAATGTAAAATGGGAGATTAGGTTTCACTGTTGCCTTCCAGTAACAAATGCAGTTTTCTTTTTCTTTTCATTTCAGGCAGCTCTACTTTTAGCAGGCATTTGCATTCCAGAGCTGTAGATTTGATACTGATTCAGTGTGTAACCTTAAAAGTTTCCTCTGGAAGTGAACAGCCTTATAGAGGTTGGAAAATAAAAGCCCTAAGGACCTAAATTATGACAGATGGGACATGTTGAGGCGTTAGTGTGTGCCTGATTTCCTAGTGCCCCGGACACTTGGTGGATTGAGCCAATGCTGGACACCAGATGTTCGGTGATTGCTAAACACATAATCCCAGTGTTCTAGTGAAAGCATTTAATATTTAAGAAACACAGAAGTGTGCAGAAATTAGGTTTGCCTCTATACCTATGCCTCATAAGTCATCTTTCTAATCCTCAAATGATATAACTCTCACCTACATTCAGGCCAAGTTAATTTTCAGCAACAAAACTAGCCAGTGGCTTATCATAAGCAAAGGTAATAACTACACTGAATAGTTAATAATCAATCTAATGGTCGACGGACACCTCATAGAATTTAAAATGATTTAGGAAGTTAAGATCTTTAATGTAGTTCAGCTTGAATTAATGTCTTTCAATCATTTATTTAGAGTCTCTTAAAGGAAAATAGAGTACTCCTCATTCTTTTACTAATATGAAAGCTTGAAAGAATGCTTCATCACCCCATACTTTTCTAAAAAAAAAGAAAAAAAACCCCCAAACACACAAAAACAAAAAACCGAAAAGAAAAACAACAACAAAAACTAGAGGAAACTGTTACTTTTTCAATAAGAAATTCCAAACACAGTCTTCAAATAATACAAAAGCAATTAAGATTAAATAAGATGTCATATTCATATCAGAAAACTAGACATAATTTAAACCTCTATAATGATCGTGTGAAGTTGTTCACAGTACATGTTATTTAAAAATTTCCAGCTCTCAGATTGCCATCCACAGATAAGTGGTGATTGTACCTAATTCATGGGTTTTGAGGCTGAAATAAGTTAGAGTACCTAAGGTGTTTAAACAGGGCATGGTTCTTAGGAAAGTGTCAATAAATATTGTCATTGCTTTCTGTTTATTTTTAAATGAAATTTATAGAGCAATTTATGCTTAGGAAAGTGTGAAATAATAATAGAAGGGGGCTGGGTTCAACTGACCTTGGATCAAATCCCACCTCTCCTGCTGTGTGACCTTGACAAATTATTTAATTTTTCTGATCTCTCATTTCTTCATCTATTAAGAGGCACCATGAATAAGTCCTTAAAAGTTTACTTGTGGATTAATGGAGGTAATGTATTTGAAAGTTCCAGTTCTATTGCTTGGCACATTGTAAAAACTCAGTAAATATTAGTTGCATTTGAAACTTCCATTTGTAAAGAATATGCCTATCAAAAACTAATTCCTGCTCGCCTCTGGCAGTTTTACTTTCCTTTTGTTTGTTTTATAGCTTTTATAAATATTTTACAAATATTTTTGTCTTCTAATAAATGTTTGGGCTTTTCTGTTTTTGTATTTGCTCTTCTGTTTCACTCTTTGGAAGATTGCCCAGGTGCTTGCTTGGATAAACTGATTTTGAATCTTTTTTTTTTTTTTTTAAGTGGTAGAGTGTGCTGGATTTAGAGATAGTGCTGAAAGAAGACACTTGGTACCTACTAAAGAATCGCTTATGCTTTTGCTATGGCCTAGTTCAGGGGCCACTCCTTCAATTAAGTTTGCCAGAACTGAATTCTGGTGTAGGGACAGAGTCCTTTGCAGTAAAGTGTAATGCAGTTACCATTGTTTTTCAGTTGTCCTTCAAGGACTACCTCACATACAGTGATAAAGAGGGGGTGGAGTCAGGGGAAGGGAGGGACTTATTAAAATGCAGATTCCTGGGCACCACCCAAGACCTTTTCAGAACACTTGGACATGGGGCCCAGGAATTCTCATTTTAATTAGGTTTCCTCGTGATTGTTATGTTCATTAACATATACAGTTTAAGTAGCTGGCTCATACTCCAGAACATGTTCCCAGGCCCATTTAAGAAAATAAAAAATACAGCTCCAAGTTTGTTCATCTGTGCTAAAATAAAACGTCATGTAAACTGACAGGCACCACTCATATTGTCTGCTATGTCTGTAGTTCCCACTCCAGCAACAACCTCTCTCCCAAACACCTGAAGGAAAAAAGAAATTAGTTCAAAATCTAATTTAGCAAAGCAAGGACATGGTCCAAAGCAGTCCCTATATCCTTGAATTACTCAACAAAGAAACAACAAAAAATGCCCGTATTTTATTAGACGTTTACAAGTGTTTCCAAAAGTACATGCATACTATGAAACTACACAGTGCTGGTGATCTGGGAAAACAGCTGACTGAATGCAAGGGAACTTAACTAATTGCCATGTGAGCAGTTCTGCTTCGATTGTATTTCTCAGAGAGAGGGTCTAACTCACACAGTGCAGTTGTAAAGTGCTAAGACTTTATACGTGACACCTCGTCAACAAGCAGTATAGCAACTCCGTTGCCTTTTTTCAGTCCATGTGTAGTTAATTACACTTTCTCTCTTTCCTGCTTCCTGGGTACTGGAGCACCTGGAGAGCCTGGAAGGTGCTCCAGATAATCAAAGCCACTAGCTACAAAAGAGAGATGGCTTTGATTATCTGAGAACTAAGATTCCTGTTTCATCCAATTGATGTCCTACTGTGTGCCAGGCACTGGTGAAGATACCCTTAAATCATTCCTTACTTTACAAATGAAGCAACTCAGGGCTCCACCCAGCACATGAGCATAAAACTGATTCCTCGTAAATAGAATTGAGTTCTTCATGAATGATTCCTCCCTCTCTTCTCTGTTTCCTTTGTGCTCCAGTCCTGTTCCCCAGAGGGTCCCACAGGTTTAGCATAGATCTGATGCGATCATCGGCACCCGTCTGTACAGAGGCTACAATGGAGCCCAGGGATTCAGCTGATGAATTGGTAGGAAATTGTATCTTCCAGGCTTAGCTGGTTGGATTTCCTTCCCATCAGCAATTTTTGTTCACTTACCCTTATCTGCATAAAAGCACTGCTCCTAAAACAAGGTCCAATGTTTACTTCTGCCATAACTATTGGTTTCTGAAAAATGAACCACCATTTCTCTCTCCAATTCTCTTTCTTCCTTAAGACCATCAATATAAAAGATTTTTCACCTGTAGTAACCTGATTGATCCATTTGATTTTTTATTTACCAATATGAAAGTAATCAAATAAGATGCAGATATTAAATGGGCATCCACCATCCGAGGCTTGCCTGTGCCTCGGGCGGCCCTGGGCAGCTGGGGGGCTTAGGGGACTGGGGGACTCTGGAGGCAGGCGCGTGGAGTGGCTGGGCCTACCTGGAGGTGGGTCTGGCCTTGCCGCGTGCCTGATGCCCCAGCGGGGCTGAGGGAACTGGGCACCGCCATCTTGTGGCTGTGGGTGCTGCCATCTTTGAGAGCAGGGCAGTCAATTAGCATATTCCCTCCTTATTGGCTGTGGGTGCTGCCATCTTTGAGAGCAGGGCAGTCAATTAGCATATTCCTTCCTTATTGTCTGTGGGCACCATCGTTTGCGATGGCATGAGGGTCAATTAGCATATTCCCTCTTTATTAGATGGGATATAAAAGCCTATGTGAACATTCAACCATTTTACTGTTCAACCGGTAGCTATGATATGCACTGACCGCCAGGGGGCAGATGCTCAACACACAGGCATAGAAACATGGAACAGACTGATGAATCTTAGAGGGAAGGGGGAGGGAGGAGGGCACGAAGAGATTAGCCAAAGATCTTATATGCATACTAGAGGCCCAGTGCACGGATTCATACACCAGTGGGGTCCCTCGACCTGGTCTACAGGGATTGGGCCAAAACCAGCAGTCTGACATCCCCCAAGGGGTCCTGGATTGCGAGAGGGCACAGGCCAGGCTTAGGGACCTCACCAGTGCACGAATCTGTGCACCAGGTCTCTAGTATAACATAACATATTAATTTCTTTTTTTAAAACCTATTGTTGAAAGTATTACATAAGTCTCCTTTTTTCCCCTATCCACCCCCTTCAGCCCATTCCGACCCTGCCCTGGCCCTCACCACCCCACTGTTTGTGTCCATGGGTTATGCATATATGCATGCAAGGTCTTTATTTGATTACCTCCCACTCATCTTTCCTCCGCCGCCTTCCCTCTGAGATTCCACACTCTGTTCCATGTCTATGGATCCACTCTGGTCATCAGTTTATTTTGTTAATTAGATTGAGATCATGTGATATTTGTCTTTCTCTCACTGACTTATTCATAGGATTTTTTTTATCTTCGTAGGAAGAACAGTAAGACCTAATTATGCAATTTTCAAAGATGCAGATATTAAATGAGGAAACAGAGAGGAAAGAGAGAGAAGAGAAAATTTGGCAAAGAGAATGTGGTGGAAGGTGGCCCTGTGAAGTGTTTTGCTGTTAGGACTCCTCGCAGTGCGGTGGCTCTTAGCAGTGTGCATAGAGGAAGTTTCAGCTGCGTTTCCCTGACAGAGTCTATTGATATTTCTCTCTAGGGAGAGGCTTACATTCACTTGGATGGGAACCAGTGCTGCGGCCTCTGGAGAATCTCTTAGTTTCCTCTCTGGGATGATATCATTGACAGACAATAGAGGGCCTGAGGGAGAAGCATTTGTCTAGATTACAGTGGTCGGCAAACTCATTAGTCAACAGAGCCAAATATCAACAGTACAACGATTGAAATTTCTTTTGAGAGCCAAATTTTTTAAACTTAAACTATATAGGTAGGTACATTGTTATTAACTTAATTAGGGTACTCCTAAGGCTTAGGAAGAGCCACACTCAAGGGGCCAAAGAGCCGCATGTGGCTCGCGAGCCGCAGTTTGCCAACCACAGGTCTAGAATATGGAAGCCAACTTATAATTATTCATATTAATGGTGGCAGGCGGAGAATTTTCACAGGCAAGCCAAATGATCACATAATCCTCAAACCCCTTTTCAGCTTATATTATTTACTTTCATATCCACTTGTCCTTTTCCAATTTTATAGGCTACGTGGAAAATTGTATAGATGCTCTCAGAGGGCACGTGTCACTTAAATATGGATTTGAATGTGGCTCCTGTTATGGCCGTTCCAGGGAGAGGGACCTATTGGTACATCACCAAATGCCTATCAGTCAGCAATAAGATGCTCACTTCAGGTGGCTGCTTCCCATTTACTTCAGCAAAGGCCTTTAAAAAGCACACAAAGCCACTCAGATTAAAGATGGAATTAATTTCTATTTATGCAGCTAAATACATAGGCAATACATGTAAATATTTAAGAAGCGAATATGAAAGGGCTCTAACAAACACAGAGTCAATAAACAGCCTCAGTGAAGGATAGGGAAACAGTTTGCGTTTTGCTTTGTGCGGTGTTTTCTTTATTCGCTTAGATTAACAAACCATGATTTCATCATAGTCAACAAGATAGAAGAGAGACCATCAAAGCGAACTACAGGAGAGTCCAGATTGATTCATGCCAAGCAAATGTTTGTAGCTAACAGCTGTATTATCACTGATTCCGACTTACGCAGCCGGGGTTCCCCTTTCATTTCCTAAGTGAGATGAATGTCATGTTGCATGATACGGACACCCTCTCTGCTGCCTGAGTAATGGATCGGGTCAGCTCTCCTCTGTGCAGCCTCTGCCTCTTTGCAGGTGGGGAAGCAGTGAGCTCCAGTTTTAGCTATTTTTTAAAAAACAACGAAGGGCCTCTCTCTAAGGTTGTATGAGTCTACTAGTGAATATCCAGCATTTGAATCAAATATACCAGTTTGATATGTCAAAACTGTTGGATGGACATGTTTCAAATGATTAGCTTTCTCCCTTTTCTCCTTCGATGCTGTAACCTAAGCTTGAGTACTGAAGAGTGAGAAAAGGGATGCTGCGGTCTCTGCCTGCTAGCTGATTCTGTCCCTGGGTGCAGGATTCTCTCCTCAGCGCTCAGGCTGAGCAGGAACAGGGTCCTAAGATGCCCACCCTGTAGTTCGCCTAGTTAGTGGGACTAACATGAAGTAACCTTGACTTGAGTATATCAGGCTGCTTCCTATCTAAGTGACCAAAAAAATCAAAATCTTGATTAAAAAAAAATTATCTGACAGAGGAAGGGACAGTCATGTAACAAAAGAATGGCTAAGTGGGCCAGGCAGTCGATCTAGACCAGTGGTCAGCAAACTGCGGCTCGCGAGCCACATGTGGCTCTTTGGCCCCTTGAGTGTGGCCACGAAGTTTCAATCGCACTGTACGTGTGCGCCCACACGTGGTATTTTGTGGAAGAGCCACACTCAAGAGGCCGCAGTTTGCCGACCACTGATCTAGACTAGTTGTTAGCTGTGGGTAGTATGTTTAGCTATGAGAATTCTACTCATAGTAGAGGGGATCTAATCCCAGGAGAACATCTGGAGAAGAGAAGCAGGAACCACAGAGAGCAGCTATCATGGAGCAAAAGGCGTGGTGTGGGCCTTTGGAGTCTACTCCTGGCTCTGCCACTGCTGGGTGCCTGTCAGCAAGTCACTTCTTGACCTCTCTGAGTTGTGGTTTGTTTGTTTCAGCTCTAAAATGGGGCAATAATTCTTGCCTCACAGGGTTGTCATGAAGATTATATTAAGTAATGTTTGTGAGAACAAGCAGTAAACAATAGGTGCTCAATAAGTGATAATGTTAAAAAATTAGAAACTAGAACCAACAATGAAAGGTTAGAGTCAGTAGGAGAGAAATGCCCTTAAAGAGTCTTTAACCTCATGGTTCTGAACCCCAGCAACACATTGAAATGCTCTTGAGAATTAAGAAGAATACCCAACGCACGCCTGTGTGCCCCACTCCGGACCAAGATCAGACTCTCTGGAAGTAGAGCCCAGACATAGAAAAAGCTTTTAAGTGCGGGGACTCCCATGGGGAGTCAGGACTACAAATACCTGCCCTTCATGAAAGATACAGAAATTTAAGCCAAAGGTAAGTGAGAAGAGGAAAGCTAAATCTCATGCTGCTAGCTGTGGCAAAGCTAAGCCGTGGAAGGAGGTGTCCTGGGTCCCAGTCTCTCACTGTTTATCTAAAGACATCATGTTCTCTGGTTTTCAGAGACCTCAAGAGCAACTGTCATGTCTGGCCGATTGGCTCATCTCATGTTGAAAACTGTGTGTGTGTGTGTGTGTGTGTGTGTGTAAAGTAGGTGTCCTGGGTCCCAGCCTCTCACTTCTGTTTATCTAAAGACGTCATGTTCTCTGGTTTTCAGAGACCTCAAGAGCACCTGTCATGTCTGGCCCATTGGCTCATCTCATGTTGAACACTGTGTGTGTGTGTGTGTGTGTGTGTGTGTGTGTGTGTGTGTGGTCCCTCTGCCCACACATTCATCCTAGTGGGGAAGACAGCTATTAAATGAAAATGGTGTGAGAGTTATGTGGGACCAGCCAGTGGAGCGTGGACTCCTAACCCCGTGGGGAGGTGAGTGTGGAAAGCTAGCGTTTCTGGCGAGGTGACAGGTGGTCGGCCTGAAGAACTCGGTGTAAAGTAAACGGGGGAGGAAAGGATTTCAGAGGAAGCAGCTCACACGAAGACAGGCACATTCCGGGAAGGGCAAGTGGTCTCATGTGGCGGAGTGATGCGGGTGTGGAGGTGGGAATAGTGGTGGGAAAGAGGCTGGAAATGTCGTTAGTGGCTTTATCGGTTTTTGTAATCTGAACTTCACAAAGTTTTGAAATTGCTGTTACTACCGAAATTGATATTTAGATGCCTCAGTCCTGTTACTCTCTGGTAGAAATCGAACAGATTGATTTAGCCTGTTATTTCTGAATATTTCAGAGAGACAAGAAATATCCAACAATACACATTTTTGGCATTTCTATTCCCATCCTAGTTAGAACCAGTGAGCACAATAAAACTAAGAAAGGAGAGGAGGTTTAAGAAATGAAAACATACTGCAGAAAGCAGGCATCTTCAACCAGTTTATTGAGCTCTTGACTAGAGAATTTTTTATTTTTAAAAAGGGTGGAATATCTCTGAGAAGGAATTCACCCTAATATGTGCAAGTCATTAATCAAGAAAAAGAAATACCTCTGAGAAGAAACCCATCCCGATATGGGTAATTAATAAAAAGAAAAAATTCACCCAACTTTAGGAACTCTGTTCAGGGAGAAGCAGCCTTGAATAAAGGGCAGGGAGCACCATCGCGTTCTCTTTTATCCTGTGTAATAAATCACGTTCCGTGCAAAATGCCAAGTGGCATTTCCTGCCCTGTGCATTGCTGTGGACATGATTCTGGCACATTGTGGCTTGTCCAGCGATGCTCCTGATATCAATCTCAAGGACTATTCAAAACCAGGATGGGAGTCAGAGTTGATCTGTGCCAACATTCCTGCTGAGAATTAGCCCAGTTCCATTATGTGTGGGGGAGCCCCAGTGCCCTGCCCTGGCCTGTTTGGGGTACACGGATACAGCTGAGAGACTCTGCAGGGAGTGGGAAGTTGGGAAAGCGCATGATAGGAACACGGTCGCTTTTCCATAATAAGCTCTGTGTGAAAAACGAAAAAAAGGTCAGACTTCCCTCCCATTCAGTGCAGTGGTGGTGCTTCCATGAAAAACTATTTCTGCTCCACAAGGCGGGAGGAATGCAGAAGAATTGGGGACAGACTCAGATCAAGCAGGACTCGAGGAGCCCTCTGGGTCTTTGCTTATCTCTTCAAACAATCTGGAGAGCGAAGGGACAGATTAACTGCTTGGCTTGTGCCTCCATTTGTCAGATGAAGAAACGGAGGCCCAAGGGGCTGAAGTGGCTTTCCCAAATTGAAGGTGAGTTAGGGGCCAAGCCAGAGTTTGCAGTACGTCGGTCTTCCGACTGCTATGGGCCAAACTGTAGTCCACAAACCTGAGCATGGTTATAATTAGCCAGGTCATCAGAGTTAGGGCAGGAGGTATAAGAAGAGTAGATTGTGAAATCTTTGCTGATTGGGGATAAAAGATAATGATGGACTCAAATTTTGGTCTCTGTGCCTTTATCCTGTTTAATCTATCTTCCCATACTGTATGTTTCCCAAACTATATGTGTATCTGTTTCACCGCACAGATTACCTGTTTGATCAGAATGGGGCTTGGTTTTCTGGTCTGTCCCTATTGACTTAACCACTCAGAAGACCTGAGCGCCCTTGCAGCCTCATCTATCCCACCACGTCCTTCCACCTTCTGATCACGCATGAAAGGGTTCAGTATGGCCAGTGTAGCACCTATCCCCAAGGAAGCCTCCTTATTACTTTTCCATCTAAGGTGGCCCGGCGAATCCAAGGCCTTGGTTGGATGTCTATATTTCATTTGTTCTTAGACTTTCTAACCCCCTAGATTTTAATTTGGGAAACCCTTGCATGGTATTTGTGTAAGTAATGGTTTAGGTTGGTTTGCATAAGACCTCTCATGTTTTGTAAGCAGACACAGAGTCAGTTCTCACTTGAACTTACTGTTTTTAAACATTACTCTTTCCTATTAAGAAGCCCCTGCTTTGAGTTGCATCTGTTCTCCTTCCATGGCCTCTTCCCCCTCATGGAAATGATAATGAGGCGTGCCTCCTGTTTGGGGTCACTTAACCTCTCTCGCTCCCCTGGCAGGGAGGATTCATGAGTAGCAATATATTCTCCAAAGAGTTTGACCTGGAAACTGAGCATGTCATGGGAAGGCACATGATACTTGATTCCGTAATTAATGAAGGTTATTGCATCCTGGCCATTCTATGGGTAAGGGCCAGAGAGGTCTGACTCTGGCTTACAACGAAGAGCTGCAGAACCATATTTCATCTGTTCAGATCTAATATTAAGTCATATTCAGATTTTCCTTTAAGTGGGCTTCAAAACTGCACTTATTGAGCACCTGGTAGGTTTACATGGGAGTTCTCTTAGCTGGGAGTTCCTTGTTGCTAGGGACTGTGCCCAACACACAGTAGGAGAGCCAGAAATCTGTGTCTGAATGAAGGAGATTGGTATCCTGTCCTGAGGCCACTCCAGATGGAAGTGGTTCTCCTGTTGCCTAACACACCCAGTTCTTTCTTGAGGCTGGGCTACAACTTGACCTTCTTCCAAAGATGAAAAGGAAAGACATTCATTATTCATCTGAGATTTGCCTTGCAGTGTTTAGCACGAATTTGGTTTCTAAGAAAAGGCTAGCAAAGCATTGACACAGGAAAAATTATGCTTAGGTATTCTTCTCTGATGACCATAGACTGAGCAAGATTTTTGTGTAGTTACTGTAGCCATGAAAATAATCATGGGACAACATTCATAGTAGCAAATATATATATCAACCCACAGAGGGTTTGAGGAAGGTCAGGGATAGGGCTAACAGAACATAATCCTGCTGGGCCAGCACTCTCTTTACCAACTCCAAACACTTATTTAATGTCTTACACTGTATAAAATCCATGGTTTTTGGCTTTTGCTTATTTTAAAAAATGTCAATCTGAAGGCAGAATATTTAAGATCATCATTTGTGTCTACAAAAGGCGAAATTTCTACTCACTTTGAAATTAGTTTGGAGTTTGAGGATGAGATTTTGGGGAGGAGGAGATACACATTAGGTGCTCAGTATGCACAGACAGGCAGGCAGCCAGGGCAGAGTGTTGGGGGAAGGGAGGGAAGGAGAAGGCGAGAGCCATACTTGTGCTCTGGATTCAGCCTTCTTAGAGTTCAACAGGGTCTGCCCGGAACCAGCTGGGTAACCGAGTAACATCCATTGACGTCTAACTCTTGAGTTTTCTCACCTTTAAAATGATTTAGTACCTACTTTTTAGGGGCTTTGAGAGTCTTAAATGAGTGAATGCATGTAAATGTCTTACATTAACTCAATAAATGTTAGTTTTTTAATACAATGAGTCATGACGTTCATGACTGCAGTGATTATTTCCTCTGAGAAAGCACTTGTCTATCTTTCTGGACTTTGCAATGAGTCCTCATCAATTAATATGGTTTCCTCAGGGCCGAGAGAGCCACACACACTGAAATGCCTCAGAACAGGCAGCTGTAGACACAGCCTCCTGGGGATGCCCCTGATGCTGCTGCCCAGCTGCCTGTGGGTGCTGCTTCCCTCTCCTTCGAGGTCTTAGCCCTCCGTCATGATTCCCACCACTGACGGTCCCTGGAACAGAGGGCCGACCCTCCTTTCCTTGGTGTACTCGTATTTTCTTCTAGAAAGAGGCAGAGCATGTCTGCCTGAGAACGGGGCCTTTGTTAGCCTGTCTTCATAGGGAGTTTACCTCGTCGCAGAAGAGACGAGCTGGCAAGGCAGGGAAGGAGCAGTGTGGCTGGTGGGCTGGCGTCTGCCCATCATCTTTAGGGTCAGATGTAGGCATTTCTCAACCCCTTAACTAACATTGTTCCACGAACGAACAGGCTCTAATTTTACCTCTTTCAGAAACATCGCTGTTTGTTCCCCAAGGTTGGGTTTCCTCAGAAGGAGAGTGTATGTTCTAAAACTTTTGCCATGAGGTGGAGTTAGACTACAACCACAAAGCATTTAAGCCAGCTAATCCAGAGGAGGAGGGGATGGTGCGGGAGGTCCCCAGACCTTCCACAGCATTCCCGAAACAGTGGATGCACATGGACAGGCTGGAGATGCAGGACGAGACCTGCTATGGAGTGTCTGGGGCCCTCCCGCACCATCACCACCTCCTCTGCACTAGAGGTGGAGGGAGAGGGCCCCTGGCTCCCCACGCCTGCATGTGGGTTCTCAGGCCCAGATATTTTACATCACTTGATCCTCAGGACCAGCGGTTGCCAACCTTTCAGACCTCATGGACCACCAGTGTTCCGTGGACCACCAGTTGGCAACTGCTGCTCAGGACAACTAAATTCTGAGGCAGATACTGTGCTATTTTTTCCATTGATTTTTTTGGGAAATCTTTATTATTGAAAGTATTACAGATGTCCCCGCCCCCCTCCCCCCCATTGATCCCTTCTAGCTCAGCCCCACCTCCCAACACAGGCCTTCACTACCCTGTTGTCTGTGTCCCT
>NW_005359149.1:114908-122855 GCF_000412655.1 Myotis brandtii
TGTGTGTGTGTGTGTGTGTGTGTGTGTGTGTGTGTGTGTGTGGTCCCTCTGCCCACACATTCATCCTAGTGGGGAAGACAGCTATTAAATGAAAATGGTGTGAGAGTTATGTGGGACCAGCCAGTGGAGCGTGGACTCGTAACCCCGTGGGGAGGTGAGTGTGGAAAGCTAGCGTTTCTGGCGAGGTGACAGGTGGTCGGCCTGAAGAACTCGGTGTAAAGTAAACGGGGGAGGAAAGGATTTCAGAGGAAGCAGCTCACACGAAGACAGGCACATTCCGGGAAGGGCAAGTGGTCTCATGTGGCGGAGTGACGCGGGTGTGGAGGTGGGAATAGTGGTGGGAAAGAGGCTGGAAATGTCGTTAGTGGCTTTATCGGTTTTTGTAATCTGAACTTCACAAAGTTTTGAAATTGCTGTTACTACCGAAATTGATATTTAGATGCCTCAGTCCTGTTACTCTCTGGTAGAAATCGAACAGATTGATTTAGCCTGTTATTTCTGAATATTTCAGAGAGACAAGAAATATCCAACAATACACATTTTTGGCATTTCTATTCCCATCCTAGTTAGAACCAGTGAGCACAATAAAACTAAGAAAGGAGAGGAGGTTTAAGAAATGAAAACATACTGCAGAAAGCAGGCATCTTCAACCAGTTTATTGAGCTCTTGACTAGAGAATTTTTTATTTTTAAAAAGGGTGGAATATCTCTGAGAAGGAATTCACCCTAATATGTGCAAGTCATTAATCAAGAAAAAGAAATACCTCTGAGAAGAAACCCATCCCGATATGGGTAATTAATAAAAAGAAAAAATTCACCCAACTTTAGGAACTCTGTTCAGGGAGAAGCAGCCTTGAATAAAGGGCAGGGAGCACCATCGCGTTCTCTTTTATCCTGTGTAATAAATCACGTTCCGTGCAAAATGCCAAGTGGCATTTCCTGCCCTGTGCATTGCTGTGGACATGATTCTGGCACATTGTGGCTTGTCCAGCGATGCTCCTGATATCAATCTCAAGGACTATTCAAAACCAGGATGGGAGTCAGAGTTGATCTGTGCCAACATTCCTGCTGAGAATTAGCCCAGTTCCATTATGTGTGGGGGAGCCCCAGTGCCCTGCCCTGGCCTGTTTGGGGTACACGGATACAGCTGAGAGACTCTGCAGGGAGTGGGAAGTTGGGAAAGCGCATGATAGGAACACGGTCGCTTTTCCATAATAAGCTCTGTGTGAAAAACGAAAAAAAGGTCAGACTTCCCTCCCATTCAGTGCAGCGGTGGTGCTTCCATGAAAAACTATTTCTGCTCCACAAGGCGGGAGGAATGCAGAAGAATTGGGGACAGACTCAGATCAAGCAGGACTCGAGGAGCCCTCTGGGTCTTTGCTTATCTCTTCAAACAATCTGGAGAGCGAAGGGACAGATTAACTGCTTGGCTTGTGCCTCCATTTGTCAGATGAAGAAACGGAGGCCCAAGGGGCTGAAGTGGCTTTCCCAAATTGAAGGTGAGTTAGGGGCCAAGCCAGAGTTTGCAGTACGTCGGTCTTCCGACTGCTATGGGCCAAACTGTAGTCCACAAACCTGAGCATGGTTATAATTAGCCAGGTCATCAGAGTTAGGGCAGGAGGTATAAGAAGAGTAGATTGTGAAATCTTTGCTGATTGGGGAAAAAGATAATGATGGACTCAAATTTTGGTCTCTGTGCCTTTATCCTGTTTAATCTATCTTCCCATACTGTATGTTTCCCAAACTATATGTGTATCTGTTTCACCGCACAGATTACCTGTTTGATCAGAATGGGGCTTGGTTTTCTGGTCCGTCCCTATTGACTTAACCACTCAGAAGACCCGAGCGCCCTTGCAGCCTCATCTATCCCACCACGTCCTTCCACCTTCTGATCACGCATGAAAGGGTTCAGTATGGCCAGTGTAGCACCTATCCCCAAGGAAGCCTCCTTATTACTTTTCCATCTAAGGTGGCCCGGCGAATCCAAGGCCTTGGTTGGATGTCTATATTTCATTTGTTCTTAGACTTTCTAACCCCCTAGATTTTAATTTGGGAAACCCTTGCATGGTATTTGTGTAAGTAATGGTTTAGGTTGGTTTGCATAAGACCTCTCATGTTTTGTAAGCAGACAGAGTCAGTTCTCACTTGAACTTACTGTTTTTAAACATTACTCTTTCCTATTAAGAAGCCCCTGCTTTGAGTTGCATCTGTTCTCCTTCCATGGCCTCTTCCCCCTCATGGAAATGATAATGAGGCGTGCCTCCTGTTTGGGGTCACTTAACCTCTCTCGCTCCCCTGGCAGGGAGGATTCATGAGTAGCAATATATTCTCCAAAGAGTTTGACCTGGAAACTGAGCATGTCATGGGAAGGCACATGATACTTGATTCCGTAATTAATGAAGGTTATTGCATCCTGGCCATTCTATGGGTAAGGGCCAGAGAGGTCTGACTCTGGCTTACAACGAAGAGCTGCAGAACCATATTTCATCTGTTCAGATCTAATATTAAGTCATACTCAGATTTTCCTTTAAGTGGACTGCAAAAACTGCACTTATTGAGCACCTGCTAGGTTTACATGGGAGTTCTCTTAGCTGGGAGTTCCTTGTTGCTAGGGACTGTGCCCAACACACAGTAGGAGAGCCAGAAATCTGTGTCTGAATGAAGGAGATTGGTATCCTGTCCTGAGGCCACTCCAGATGGAAGTGGTTCTCCCCTCGCCTAACTCACCCAGTTCTTTCTTGAGGCTGGGCTACAACTTGACCTTCTTCCAAAGATGAAAAGGAAAGACATTCATTATTCATCTGAGATTTGCCTTGCAGTGTTTAGCACAAATTTGGTTTCTAAGGAAAGGCTGGCAAAGGATTGACACAGGAAAAATTATGCTTAGGTATTCTTCTCTGATGACCATAGACTGAGCAAGATTTTTGTGTAGTTACTGTAGCCATGAAAATAATCATGGGACAACATTCACAGTGGCAAATATATATATCAACCCACAGAGGGTTCGAGGAAGGTCAGGGATAGGGCTAACAGAACATAATCCCGCCGGGCCAGCACTCTCTTTACCAACTCCAAACACTTATTTAATGTCTTACACTGTATAAAATCCATGGTTTTTGGCTTTTGCTTATTTTAAAAAATGTCAATCTGAAGGCAGAATATTTAAGATCATCATTTGTGTCTACAAAAGGCGAAATTTCTACTCACTTTGAAATTAGTTTGGAGTTTGAGGATGAGATTTTGGGGAGGAGGAGATACACATTAGGTGCTCAGTATGCACAGACAGGCAGGCAGCCAGGGCAGAGTGTTGGGGGAAGGGAGGGAAGGAGAAGGCGAGAGCCATACTTGTGCTCTGGATTCAGCCTTCTTAGAGTTCAACAGGGTCTGCCCGGAACCAGCTGGGTAACCGAGTAACATCCATTGACGTCTAACTCTTGAGTTTTCTCACCTTTAAAATGATTTAGTACCTACTTTTTAGGGGCTTTGAGAGTCTTAAATGAGTGAATGCATGTAAATGTCTTACATTAACTCAATAAATGTTAGTTTTTTAATACAATGAGTCATGACGTTCATGACTGCAGTGATTATTTCCTCTGAGAAAGCACTTGTCTATCTTTCTGGACTTTGCAATGAGTCCTCATCAATTAATATGGTTTCCTCAGGGCCGAGAGAGCCACACACACTGAAATGCCTCAGAACAGGCAGCTGTAGACACAGCCTCCTGGGGATGCCCCTGATGCTGCTGCCCAGCTGCCTGTGGGTGCTGCTTCCCTCTCCTTCGAGGTCTTAGCCCTCCGTCATGATTCCCACCACTGACGGTCCCTGGAACAGAGGGCCGACCCTCCTTTCCTTGGTGTACTCGTATTTTCTTCTAGAAAGAGGCAGAGCATGTCTGCCTGAGAACGGGGCCTTTGTTAGCCTGTCTTCATAGGGAGTTTACCTCGTCGCAGAAGAGACGAGCTGGCAAGGCAGGGAAGGAGCAGTGTGGCTGGTGGGCTGGCGTCTGCCCATCATCTTTAGGGTCAGATGTAGGCATTTCTCAACCCCTTAACTAACATTGTTCCACGAACGAACAGGCTCTAATTTTACCTCTTTCAGAAACATCGCTGTTTGTTCCCCAAGGTTGGGTTTCCTCAGAAGGAGAGTGTATGTTCTAAAACTTTTGCCATGAGGTGGAGTTAGACTACAACCACAAAGCATTTAAGCCAGCTAATCCAGAGGAGGAGGGGATGGTGCGGGAGGTCCCCAGACCTTCCACAGCATTCCCGAAACAGTGGATGCACATGGACAGGCTGGAGATGCAGGACGAGACCTGCTATGGAGTGTCTGGGGCCCTCCCGCACCATCACCACCTCCGCTGCACTAGAGGTGGAGGGAGAGGGCCCCTGGCTCCCCACGCCTGCATGTGGGTTCTCAGGCCCAGATATTTTACATCACTTGATCCTCAGGACCAGCGGTTGCCAACCTTTCAGACCTCATGGACCACCAGTGTTCCGTGGACCACCAGTTGGCAACTGCTGCTCAGGACAACTAAATTCTGAGGCAGATACTGTGCTATTTTTTCCATTGATTTTTTTGGGAAATCTTTATTATTGAAAGTATTACAGATGTCCCCCCCCTATAGATACAAGTACTCAAACCCATATGCAGGCTGTAATTTCATTGAACTGTAAAGGATTATTTCCGAGATCTGAGAGGAACAGAAAACATCGATGTTTTATTCCAACTAAACAGAAACGGTTTCTCTTTTTATCTTTATTTTTGAAAGTATTACATATGTTCTCCTTTTCCCCCCATTGATCCCTTCTAGCTCAGCCACACCTCCCAACACAGCCCTTCACCACCCTATTGTCTGTGTCCATGGGTTATGCATGCATGCATACAAGTTCTTCGATTGATCTCTTCCAGCCCACCCACCAGATACTGTTTTTAGCCTCATTTACAGAGGAGGGAACCCCGAGGCTCAGAGAAGCTAAATAAATTTCCCAAGGTCAAACAGTAAGTGATAGAATCAGTAAAAGAAACTCAGGCCCCAGAGCCTCTGCTCTTAGCCGTGTCTCGACACTGCTCGAGGAATTACTAGTTCTGCTTGAGGATCTCAACAAGTGGCTGGAGGAATCCAACGTAAATTCAGCGTTTCTCTTCTCCAGGCTTTCAAAATACTTAATTTTCTGTGGATCCAGGCACAGGTAGCATTTCTCATCTCAACTAGAGCAAACTGCCTACATGGTGGCTCAGCGCTTTCCATAAAGTGACCTCTGCCCTCCAGGAGAGCGGCGCCCTTACTGGTCAGGTTCTCCAGAGGACCCTGAGGTGGGGTTTGACGTGCAGGCTGTTTATCAGGTTTCCCCACTGAAGGGGGGTGGACACAGGGGAAGCCGAGCTGCAGTGCAGGCCTGATGGCCTCAGCCAACCATAGGTGGCCTGGCTGAGCATATATGGTCTTGCGGAGTTGGCCTGCGGTGGGCTGAGAGGGCAGGCCTTTATACCCCTGCCCCATCAGTGGGTGGTGTGGGATGCCCAGGGGAAGATATCCCAGTGGGCAAGAGAGCTCTTTCTAACTGAGGCAGATTCTGAAGGAGCTGACAGCTTCCTAGTCGCAGAGGCACTAACTTATATCTTGTCCACACAAGTTGACCACAGGAGCTGTTCCTGTGTCAGCAGTGGGTGGGTTTCCTTTGCAGGGTCCATTCCTGCTGCCTGCCACTGTTGCCCGGAGCTGGCTCAGGACACTGACCATCTCAATGCACAGTGTGCAAAACCTCTCTCCATTTCCTTTCAGGTTGGAAAGCTTATCCAAGAAGCAGCTGGAAGAAGTAATTTGAAGCGAGTAACTCTGGAACTTGGAGGGAAAAGTCCCAATATTATTTTTGCAGATGCTGATTGTAAGTCAACCACAGGCCTCATACGTGTTACAGCACATGCCCTTCGGTGCTCTCTCCTATCTCCCTTAAAACAAACAAACAACAACAACAAAAAAAACTTCAGTGTTGAGAGTATTACAAATGTCCCCCTCTTTCCCCTCCATTGCCCGCCTCCTCCCGGTTCCTGCCCTGCCCAGGCCTTCACCACCACTCTATTACCAGTGTTCATAGGTAATGCATATATGCATATAAGTTCCCTGTTAATCTCACCCCCCTCCCCCACCCTCATCCCCCCTTCCCTCTGAGATTCGTCAGTTTGTTCCATGTGTCCATGCCTCTGTTTCTATTTTATTCATCAGTTTATTTTGTTCATTTATTTTGACTTTTGGATTTGATTGTTGATAGGTGTGTATTTATTGCCATTTTATTGTTCATAATCTTGATAATTTTTCCCTTCTTTTTTTCTTCTTTTTCTTAAATAATACCCTTCAACATTTCATGTAATACTGGTTTGGTGGTGATGAACTCCTTTAGATTTTGAGAAAAAGATCTTTGAAGCTAAGGGGCACTCAAGAAGAATCTGGACTCTTCCTTCTAAGGGGAAAATAGTTTAATATAGGAAAAGAGCACTTATCAATGTGGAACTGATAGGATTTGTTTTCTAGACACTAATAAGCCATTTTGACCTTGTGATGTGTAGAATAGGGTGGAAGGGGTGAAGGCTTGGGCAGCGCTATATAGTAGAAAGACCAATGGGCTACACATCTGAACACCTGAAATATAACCTCCCTGCCTAGTTTCAAGAAGTCTGAACTCCCTGCCTGGCGGCTTTGTAGTTCATTTAGAAAATTCTTCACTAGCCAACATGTTTCCAAAGTTTCAAGAAGTCTGAACTCCCTTGCCTGGCGGCTTTGTAGGTCATTTAGAAAATTCTTCACTAGCCAACATGTTTCCAAACCCACAGCCTCTCCTCTGTCTGGTCATCCCAACCCCTTTCTGTTGCTCCGTGGCACTCAGTCAGGTTGACAACACACGGTGGTCAGCTCTGTGTGAATAGACCCAAATTGGAGGTGATTACGCCTTGACAGTGGGGCTTTAGGGAGGCTTGAAGCAGTAGCCTAGGGAGCCCCATGTCTCCAGGCAGGATACTGAATGGTTCACTCTGCACAGGTGTGGTCTCTCTGTTTTGAAAAACTGTCCAGGGAATGACATTCCCAGTCTCTTTCAGCCATTGTTTTCCTTCCCCACATCCTGCCCGGCAGAGCTGCTTCCCCAGGTTCACCGCTGGGGAGAACAGGGAGCAGATTGCCTGCCTTCCAGCCCCAGCTGGGAATGTGCAAGGAGTTCAGCTTCAGTTTTATACTAGATGCCAGGGGATCAGAATTCTTACAGCTAAATCCTCCCGAGGAGTAGGCACTTCATTGACGTGACATTGATGGATTGATTCAGTCATTTAGCAGCTAGCACAAACCAGATTTAATTCTATCTTGAAATATAAGAGATGAAAATGAAAGCGTTATCACAGGCTATTATACAAATCCCTGTAAAAATAGAGGAAATGTGATGTCTTCAAAGAAAAGCCATTGCTATTACAGTTAAATCCACCAAAATACTAATTAAACATAACAGCCACAAGGCCCTATAGATTAGGGGTTGCACATTGGCAGTCACAGGCCAAATGCCGGTCTAACTATGTTTAGAATCTGGGTATTACACAGTGCTTAAAAAAACAAAAACTGTGCTGTAAAAGTATTGATTTCTGTTTTTCCTTAAAATTGGAAATCTGGCAACCATGGGCTTATATCCATGCAGAGCAACAGCCAAATGCAGTGGCTTTCCTTCCCAGTGTCCTCACATTGTTTTACTACCTGGCAGATTCATACCATTACGTTATCTGCCAACCCCTTTGGGTTTGGGACTCAAAGAGGTGAAGATGCCCAAGTTAACACAGCCAGTAACGTCAGGGTCTATTAGAGCAACAACTAAGTTGCGTTCTCAGTCCAGTGCTCTCACAGTTACTCACCTTGTGCCCTGTGGGCAACCTGACACTGCCTGGGCTGTGTGTGTGTTGGGGGGGGAGGGGT
>NW_005359149.1:122929-144198 GCF_000412655.1 Myotis brandtii
GCGGGAGGGGGCGGCTTCCGGACAGCCCCACTCAGGTGAGGCAGTGCTGGGAACGTGCCTTTCCTCTTGCAGTGGATCACGCCGTGGAGCAGGCTCACCAGGGTGTGTTCTTCAACCAAGGCCAGTGCTGCACTGCGGGCTCGCGCATCTTCGTGGAGGAATCCATCTATGAGGAGTTTGTGAGGAGAAGCGTGGAGCGGGCCAAGAGGCGCATAGTGGGGAGTCCCTTTGACCCCACCACTGAGCAGGGACCCCAGGTAGAGAAATCATGAACCATCCCTTTCTTTACATTTTAAAAAATATTGATTTTAGAGAGGGAGAAGTAAAAACATCAATGATGAGAGAGAAGCATTGATTGGCTGCCTCCTGCACATCTCCCCCCCGACCCCCGGGGATCAAGCCCACAATCCAGGCATATACCCTGACCAGGAATTGAACCGTGAACTCCTGGTTCATGGTCGATGTTCAACCACTGAGCCACACCGGCTGGGCCCTTTCTTTACTTTATCCCTGGTGAGCACAGAAACTGGTCACTTAGTGGGACCCAGCAAAGCACCACCTTCCTTTATCCCACTGCCTCCTCACTCTTCTGCCTCGCCTTCACAGCTGGAAGTGTGGCCAGTGAGGCATTGCTTATGTCTTAGATTCTCTTTCCATTTCTAAATTTTATTTCTGGAAAACGAAAGGATTAGAG
Organism: Myotis brandtii; assembly: GCF_000412655.1. NCBI lineage: Eukaryota > Metazoa > Chordata > Mammalia > Chiroptera > Vespertilionidae > Myotis > Myotis brandtii. The sequence continues at coordinate 123,624 of NW_005359149.1, forward strand.
TTGCCTTAAGGATACTCTCAACTTCGGGGGTAAGTTGGAGTCGCTCAGCCCTAAAGGAAGACCTAGTCATGACAAGGTGGATCTTGCTGTGAGAACCCAGCCCCAGCCCTGACCACGGACTTCAGACATCCTTGCAGAGGCCACAGTCAAGGAGGCGGGGCCTCTCTCATTCTCAGAAGCCATTTATCCTTTTCCCAGCTGCAAAGGGCTCTCTCCACCACCCTGATGTGCTTGGGGAGACCATTTGTAGATTGTGAATGTTTGGACATGAAGACCGTACGGATGTCTCTCACTCTTGAGTGCCTCGTGCGCTGTGGTGGACGGGGAGGCCACGAGAGTCCCGCAGCTGCTCTCCTTCGCGCTCAGGCTTTCCACGGTCATCACGGCGTATTTCCAGATGGAGTTCTGGTTTTAAACTGTAGACAGAGGCTGAGAATTTGTAAAGAATGCATGGACCTACCCTAACCGGTTTGGCTTAGTGGATAGAGCGTCGGCCTGCGGACTCAAGGGTCCCGGGTTCGATTCCGGTCAAGGGTATATACCTTGGTTGTGGGCACATACTCAGTGGGGAGTGTGCAGGAGGCAGCTGATCGATGTTTCTCTCTCATTGATGTTTCTAACTCTCTATCCCTCTCCCTTCCTCTCTGTAAAAAATCAATAAAAATATATATTTTTTAAAAAAAAGAATGCATGGACCAGATCTCATCTGGGCCACTAGAGCCTGGGTTTTTCTAATAAGAATTAACACCTTCTCAGTTTTGGGGCCATTTGAGAGCAGATTGATGTTCTAGCTGAGCATTTGAAACTCAGGTGAATGTCAGTTTTTATATTATTTACCATAATAATTGCGTGATAAGCCTATAACTTTTGGAAAGCAAGACTGACCTTATTTTATGGTGTAGGAAGCTAGCCCTCACTCTTTAAATTTAACCCTTTTCTCTAAAGGTGGAACATTCCATTAAAAATTTACCCCAATGGGATTTGAGGTAAAGAGGTTGTATTAGCTCATCTCTTGTTTTCATCTTTTTAGTATCAGTACAACTTGCTAAACTCTTCATTTTGGCTATAGAAGTTCATTTTCCTCCACACAGTGAATCAATTCACCAGTGTCTCCACCACTTAGAAACGTTGTTTAAACATTAAACTGGTATATCTGATTCAGTGGTATCATCTGATTCAGTGGTTTCAGAGCCATTCATTTATTGGAATTCTTGATATATTTGTTTCAACCAAATTGCCATTTGCCATGGATAAAAAATGTTTAAATAATAGTATCCCATATGATTTGACTAGATATGATGAAACTTTTTTAAAAAGACAAATGATTCCTGAGAACATGCTTATTTCAGTTTTCATGGAAGATTTTACTTGGAGTCACTCAGCAATTTTGTCCGTAGATTGATAAGAAGCAGTACAACAAGATCCTGGAGCTCATCCAGAGTGGTGTGGCCGAGGGCGCCAAGCTGGAGTGCGGAGGCAAGGGGCTGGGCCGGAAGGGGTTTTTCATCGAGCCCACGGTGTTTTCCAACGTGACCGATGACATGCGCATTGCCAAGGAGGAGGTACCAAATACAGGATTCTAATATTTTGGCATGTTTTCCAGAGCATTTTAGTTCAATAATATTCACGTTTTCTATTTTGTATATATTGTACTATAGCAGTAAAGATGGCTATGCAAGTCTCTGTTTTAAGAAGAAAGTTAAAAAGGCAGGGAAGTATTGCATGATTGCAGTTGTTATTAGCCAACGGAATAATCAGAAGAGCCAGTTGTGGGGTCACCAGGCTGTTACGCAGGAAAGGAAAGGCGTCCAGGCGTCCTCACAGTAATGCAGCAGAGGGACCACGCAGGTCAGCCAGCAGCCCGAGCAGTGCCTCCTTGGCTCTGCCCGGGCTCAGAGCACAGCCGAAGTTCACACAGTGGGACCAAGTGACATCAGGGAGGGTGGGGCATGGGGCATCAAACACACTCTAAGGATAGACTCCTGTGTAATCTATTTCTGCAGAGTTTGGGATATTTTCGTTTTGTGCTGCTAAATGTAAACATTATTTAAATAACAAAGGCAGAGAACACTTCCGTTGAAATGTGGAGAGCAGGCGAAGGAACAGCATAGCAACGATGTTGAGTCAAACTATCTTGTTGCAGATCTTTGGCCCCGTTCAGGAAATTCTGAGGTTTAAGACGATGGATGAAGTTATCGAAAGAGCCAATAACTCCGACTTCGGACTCGTAGCTGCTGTCTTTACCAATGACATCAACAAGGCCCTCACAGTGTCTTCTGCAATGCAAGCTGGGACTGTTTGGTAAGATCCGTCTGTGTCATCATTCTGGCCATAACACATTCCAGAGGTGGTAGGGGGCCTTGCCATTCTCCAGAGCCTGGGTGAAGTACACGTGTCCTCTGGAAGGATGGGGAAGGCCCCAGCAGCCGACGTCACCCTGAGAGGGGGTGCAGTCTTTACTGGCTAGATCAGGAAATCAAAGTGAATTATAAATTTGCCATCTGGAACAAAGGAAATAAAAATAAAACTTACAAAAGAGGTATCATGCCTGTGGGATTATTTCCGTGTGAGCAGAATTCACACTAACAGTCGCACTGTTTTCTTCTTTCAGGATCAATTGTTACAATGCCTTAAACGCCCAGAGCCCCTTTGGGGGATTCAAGATGTCTGGAAATGGGAGAGAAATGTAAGTGTCCAAAGTTTCTGGTTCTTAGTATAGAAGAGGACTCTCATTCCCTTACTCATTAAACAAGCATTTGGTCAAACATACCCCACTGTAAGCCCCATGCTGCACGTTACAAAGATGAACAAACACAATTCTCTCATCTGCGGTGGGAATGGGGAAAAGTTAATGTACCAGCAATACCATATTAGAAGGGCCATTAGAGAAGTATGTCAAACATCTTGTAAGTATAGAGGCAGAACCAATTAATTTCACCTGGTGGGGTCAGAGAGTTTTTTAGGAGCAGGCATTCCAGGCAGAGAGAATAGCAAGGACAAAGGCATGAAGGTACAACAAATATAGAATAGCCAGGGACCAAACCAAGTTTGGAGTGTTTAAGACAAAGGTCACCAACTGCTAGCCCAGGGACAAAGGTGGCTGGCAATGTTTTGTTTTGCCTCACATTTAAATATCTTTACCGTCCAGTCAGCAATGAGGAGGCTCTAAATCAGTGGTTCTTAACCTTGGCTGCACATTAAAATCACCTAGGAATCTTTTAGCTCTAAATCAGTGGTTCTTAACCTTGGTTCTTAAAATCACCTAGGAATCTTTTTAAAATCCTGATTTCTGGGCCTCATCCTCCGGAAATTCTGTTTCTTTGTTACTAATGTTGTGGCCCCACCCCATAACAAAGAAACAGAATTTCCGGAGGATGAGGCCCAGAAATCAGGATTTTAAAAAGATTCCCAGGTGATTCTAATGTGCAGCCAAGGTTGAGAACCACTGGTCTAAATAAATCTAGATTCCTCACTTACTTCCTTCTCCCTATAGAACTGCTGCAGCTGTGAGCTCTGCAGTTCGCCATTTCCCCATCCCTCCTGTTCCTCGTGGGACCTGAGTATTGGTTGTCATTCCTTTTACACACACCTGACTCACTCACCTGCTCAGCACCTGTAGGTTCTTTCAGACTGGAAATGCAGCGTTAGTGCACAGCATGAATGAGTGTTTAATCCCAGTCTCCAAGGGCTTCACGGGGCATTCTGTGGGAGCTGAGGAGATCCCAGAGTGTTTAAGGCCAACATTCCTGGCACAGGAGGATACTTGGGCAGAGGTTATAAGAAGATGACCTGCTAGAAGGAATTTGCAGTAACAATAATGATACCATGAGTTAAATTCCTTATCTGTGTTTGGCTTTATGTTAACTTGTTTCCTAACATCTGATTCAATTTTCACAATGATCCTTATGGATAAATTCTTGTCTCTATATTACAGATGGTTTAGAGGGGGAACTAAGGGTTAGAGGAGTTATGTAGCTTGCACAAGTCATACGGCCAGTAAATGGCAGATCTGAGATTTGAACTTGAGATTCAGTGGCTCCAAATGCACTAGTTTCCATAAGATCAGCCAAGGAAGCACAGTGGGGGTGGGGGGCAGGCATAAGGACTCCACAGGCACAGGTTCAGGACAGAGTCCTGAGATGCTAAGAACCTGAAAAATGGGACTGAAGCAGAGGGAATCCAGACTCAAGAGGGATTTTATTTGCAGGCTTCATATATAAATGGACTTTTTGGGTAGCATTTGGAGAAATAATGATAGCCAGGGTCTTCCTGAGGTGACATCTACCCTCCCAAGCAAAAAAAAAAAAAAGGTTTTCCTTTGTTTTGAAAAGAGCTGGACCCATGTTTTCTAAATCCTGTGACTCACAAGAGGAAACATCTTCCATGCCCTGCCCTCTGCCATTACTGAATGCATCTTTATTATTATTACTAGAGGCCCGGTGCATGAAAATTCATGTACTGGAGAGGGGGACCCTCAGCCCGGTCTGCCCCCTCTCACAGTCCGGGAGCCCTCAGGGGTGGGAGGTGACCCGGCAATCAGGGGAAGGCGACACCCCATCACACCTCTGCTGCTGCCTCTGCCTGCAGTGCAAGCCTCAGCCAGCCCTGGTTACCTGAGCCTCGGGTGGCCCTAGTTACCTGAGCCTTGGGCGGCCCTGGGTTGCTGGGGGGCTGGGGGGACTGGGCGCCGCCATCTTTGAGGGCGTGGAGTCATTTAGCATATTCCTTCCTTATTGGCTGTGGGTGCTGCCATCTTTGCGATGGCATGAGGGTCACTTAGCATATTCCCTCTTTATTAGAGAGGATTATTTTGAGCAAATGCTCAGTTCACAGTCAGTCTTCTAACAAATATTAAGCAAAGCACCATGCGTGGTCTGTGGAGGAAGATGCAGCTCATTAAGGTACTTAAGATCGTGTTGGGTAAATGAAATATACAACACGGTGAGCTGAAGTCTGGGAGCCTTCAGTTGTGATCTATTGTAGCAATTGGCATTGGCCTTTCAAGGAGAGGAACATTTGGGTGGACGGAGGGAGGGAAGTACTTGTTCAGGGTTGGTGCAGAATGGGAGGAGGAAGTAAAGACACTGCGGGAGAAACAAGTGTAATTTGGGGGAAAGTGCAGTGAACCCGTAAGACTAACACCGGCTCCATGCTTCACACATTGTGGACGGATCACGAGAATTCTCGCTTCATATTACACAGTGTTTTACAAAGTATCATCCTTTAAAAAGATATTAGCTTGTAAGAACATGTAATAAATAACTTCGAAATGCAGTGGGTATTTAATTTTAAAGCATACCTTTAACATTTATGTAAAATTTTTTCTGTACTCGTTCAATAGAAACTTATCTGGCCACTGGGCAAAGCTAGCAATAAAATGACTGGTCTGCAATGTGTTAAGATACTTTAACTGGTCATTTCCAGCCCCTAGCCATTAAAACATAGAGTCAGTGTAACTTTGAGTCAAAGAGGAGACTTTGTAGAATCACACTGCTCAGATGTGTATCCTGACTGTAGCACTTAATACCTGTGCAATCTTGGGCAAGTTACTTAATCTTACTAAGCCTCAGTTTCCTCATCTATAAAATGGGTATAATTATAGTACCTGCCCCAAAGGGTTTCGGTGAGGATTAAATGTTAGGATTAAGTATGCTAAATATTCAAGAGTGTCTGGCCAACCTTCAGAAAATGTTAGCTGCTCTCATCCTTATTCATCAGGTACTGTAGATGAGTGCTATGCAGGTGATCCTCCTGTTTCTTAATAAACACCTTACTTTGGAAGGGTGGCAGAATTTTTCCTAAGTTCCAGCCAGTATCACCAACTTCTGTGCTGTCTCTGTGATGCCAGGGAGGAAGCACTCCTGCTTGAACCTTTGCTTCTGGCTTCAGCACCTCTCACTTGCTTTACAGCCAGAACCCAGAGCCAGCCTGGATGCTCTTTGCTCAGCCATTGGTGCTCCTCAGCTTTTACTAGTATACAGTCCTCACATACTCCAGGTGTCTCTCCTTAGCCTGCACATGGCCTTGCTTTCTGCTTCCACTTGTCATTTCGCTTCCCGCGCTGGGTTTGGGCTCCCCCAGGCTCTGAAAGGTTGGAACGTTCACTGGCTGTGGGAATGCTGCTCACATCGACTTTCCTGTTACAGATCATCACAGGGTGAATCATGGGCATGAACTATACCTGTAATAAGTAAGCGCTAGCTGATGGCTGTAATCCCAGGCTCGCCCTGGATCCCGGTCGTGGTCACACATCCTCCCGGGATTCAGGCTGTGATGTCCAGGTCCAGTCTGCTCCGGTCAGAAACACTCCCCCTGCTAGAAAGATGGTCCAGGAGAAGGTCTGGCTGTGTCAGAACCACCCAGAACAGTGGGCCAAGATACTGAAGAACAGCGCTCGACTCATCTTGTAGGCGCTGTAGTGAGTTGGCCTTCCCAGGCAGTTAAACAGTAATTAGGAAGCAGAGCCCTTTGATGAGACTCACTTCATCTTTCTCAGTTATATGCTTCTCTGTCCCCGCTTGCCCCTCACACATGCTTTCTCTTCCTTAACTAACCTAGAGTGGTAGGAAACGCTTCATATAAAGAACCTGCCTTGTCCGGCCTCACTCTTCCTTCTCATTTAATACAGTCCTAGAAACCCCACCTACCCCTGCGTGTGGAAGAACTGTCTGCCTCACAGCCTGCAAACTCCTTGCAGCTTCGGTCCCTGATGTCTCCCTGCCACCTGCCACCTCTGAGAGGAGCAGAGACAGAGGGAGCACCTTCTGAAACAAGCTGCACGAGGGCGGGGGAGCCTCTGCGTGCTCCCCCAGGGAGAGCTGTGGAGAGGGCTCCCTCTGCAGGTCACCTGACGGCTGGCCTCTGACTCCGGGTCGGAGGAGGCTGAGTTTCTCTCAGTCCCGCCTGCTCAGCTAACCCCATCTGTTTCACTCGCTCAGTCCTTTTCCTTCCTCATTCAGGCTCCCCTGAGACACAAGAGCCCGAGCTATAAAATACATGTCACAGTCAAGGGCAAGGAAAGAAAGCCGGGAACCTCGGCATTTTACAAACGAAGGACACAGCGCTGAAGATGAGAAGCATTAGGATGCTCTGCATAAGGGCTTCTCAGGTTCACGGTGCGTGCACACGCGTTGTGCATGTATGTCCGTGCACAGCCCGCACCTGCACAGGAAGTGCCTGCGGTCTGGGGAGGGGCGGGCTGAGCGGGCCTACCTGGGGACCCCTCAGGGATTCTGACTTAGTAGATGTGTGCTGGGGCCCAGGCTCTGCATTTTTAACAGGCTTCTGGAGGGGGTCTGATGCAGGTGGTCCGGGGGCCCTGCTCCGAGAAATGCTGCTGTGAGCCAAAGAGCAAGGCAGGGAAATATACACCCGAAGCAGAAATCCCTGTTTGTGTAATGAGTGAGTCTAACTGATTTTCTTAAATGGCGGGATGAGAGACACCAAAATCTAACATCTTACCTTATCTGTAGGTATGCCAAACTTGGTTCCTTTTAGGGAATATAACCTGGTCTGGCTGAAAAACAGGAATAAGACTTCCTAGTGCACCTGTGCCCTGACACATGGTCCAGCTGTGAAGGCACCCACACAGAGAGCGGGACACCGTAATCACAGGTCTGCCTTTATGCCAGAGTAGGGTTTGGTGGAGACAGGAAGCCGGTGCTGTGGACTCTACACTAGGTTGGTGGGGCAGGAAGTGGTGCTGTGGTCTGTACACTAGGTTGGTGGGGCAGGAAGCTGATGCTGTGGGCTGTACACTAGGTTGGTGGGGCAGGAAGTGGTGCTGTGGTCTATACACTAGGTTGGTGGGGAGGAAGCCAGTGCTGTGGGCTGTACACTAGGTTGGTGGGGAGGAAGCCGGTGCTGTGGGTTGTACACTAGGTTGGTGGGGAGGAAGCCGGTGCTGTGGGCTGTACACTAGGTTGGTGGGGAGGAAGCCGGTGCTGTGGGCTGTACACTAGGTTGGTGGGGAGGAAGCCAGTGCTGTGGTCTGTACACTAGGTTGGTGGAGAGGTAGCCGGTGCTGTGGGCTGTACACTAGGTTGGTGGAGCAGGAAGTCCGGTCAATGAGATACAAGCCCGTGGGGGACAGATGCTCAGGCAGCCCTCCTGGTGACAGGCTGTGCTAGAGGTGGGTCCAGGGCTTTGTAAACACAGAGGGAGGGCGGCTGCTTCTCTTAGCGTCAGGAAAAGCTTTGTGGAGGTGACTTTACAGAGAATAGAAGGAGAAGAATTCAAGCATTTTAAAGAAAAAACAGAACATGCTTGGTTTTACAGTGAAATCAAGAAAAGAAAAAAAGACAATTAAAAAGAGGTAAGAATGGGAGGGGCTAGAGAAGAAAAGTGAAGACAAATTGCATGGTAGCCACAAGGCTTCACTCCACCCCAGCAGCCTGAGAGCAGTGGAGAGTGTCCAGAGGGCTGGGGAGGGCAGCCAGCGCCCACCCTCCTCTCAGCCCAGCCACACACTGCACACTCCTCAGAAGCTGGAGCCGTTATTTAGTTTCTCCTTCACCCAACCCAGTGCAGTGCTGCCCATAGTCATAGCTCAGTTATGTTTGCTCCCCAGATGAATGACAGTCCTTGATCTATAACCAAGATCCCAGAGGTCCCTGTGAGCCAGGAAGGAAAGTGGCTGAAGGAGATTCTGGGGCCTGGGAGGAGGGGGGCGGGGGAGAAATGACAGCTTACTGCCACTTCCCATCTTTAAAAACATTTTTCATAATACTTGCCAAGGAGCAAGATCTCCAATGCTCCCAAGTCGTTTTCAGTCAGTTATTTTGATGGCTGTGAGGGCTGCGGATATTGTTTATTCAGGATGATGTTTTTGAGGCATTTCAGTGATTTGTGCTCTGCTGTGATAGGCATTGGGGGTTATTTCCATGTATTAGATCTAAGAGCCAATGAGAAGGGATTTAGAATCCCAAACCCAGAGGCCCTTAGCCTGGGGATCTCCTGGTCTCCTCCCAGTTAGAGTGGACCCGCTCTCTGGGAGAGCGATCGGAGCACAGACACATCCTGGGCCCAGTGGCAGGAGCGGGATTTGAAGAGAAAAGCTCGCCACGGTCCTGAGGAGCCAGTGCCCCTGAGGTAGAAACAGCCCAGGCATTAGACACGTGGGCCTGCCGCTGACCGTGGTGCCCAGCCAGGCGCACAGCCAGGGCCTCTGGTGACTGCTGGCCATGGCGCACCTCTGGCCTGTTTCTCTGAGTAGTTGGGACGTGTGGCCTTTGTGTGTAATACTGTGAAGACAGATCATCCTTTACCTGTAAGAAACGGTGACTGCTCATAGGTGACGGCTTCCCCAGCCCGCACATGGGGCTGGGCGTCATTAGGAATTCCTACAGGAACCCCAGGGCCTGCTGGTAGCAGATGACAAGCTGCACCTCCCCAGGACTCTGGCATCTCCGGGGGGGCTGCCGGGCCTGGAGGCTGACACTGCCGCTTTCTGTTTCCAGGGGAGAATTCGGCCTGCGAGAGTACTCCGAAGTGAAGACTGTGACAGTCAAGATCCCCCAGAAGAATTCCTAAGGAGGCCCAGAGGAAGGTGAAGGCCGCCTGCACGACCCCCCTCTCTGCTTTCCCTGAGGGGCCCAGCTCTCAGGAATCCAAAGCTGATACTCGGTCCTTATTTAAAGATGAAAATGATCACACACAGGCCAGGCCGGTCACTGCATCACTAAAGCAAGCCAGCTGGGCAGTTTCTTGGCACTCTGTAGGGGATCACCTAACGATACCAAATATTGGGGAGGGCGGGATGAAGGACAGAGGGGTGACTGTCGGCACACCCAGGATCTCTCTGAGGTGGGGCTGCATAGGGAGCTGTGTTATTGGATGCCTTCTGTCACAAAACCCTTCCTCCTACGGAAAGGCGGCCTTCCTGCCATCTTCCTTTTCCCGGTCCAGGCGCTCCCTGCTCCTCCCCTGCCCCTGCTCCTCCGAGGAGAGCTCAGCTGAGCTCATTTGGGGCAGATGTTTGGGCCGGGAACAATTTTCCAAGGTTTTGCAGCCAAATTACCGTTTCATGTTATCCATTTCTTCAAAGCAAAATATTGAAATGGCTTTAGTGAGAGCCAGGCCAGACTGACAATGCCAGAAGCTGGTACACTGCAGATACGCTAGGCAGGGGGGGAGGAAGTGGGGATTTTCCAGACCCAGCCTGGATTTCTCACGTCCACGGGTACCACGAGGGAAGGACCAGGAAGTGGGGAGGCAGAGACCGTGTGTAGTTCCCAGCTTCTGAGTGTGGGCATGTTTGGGGGAGGGGTGCGCACCTGCGTTTGATTCCTTGGTTCTTCTAGAATGAGGCAGGGAGTGGGTTGTTCTCATAGATTAATAAGATCTTTTCCAAAGTTTATCTTTAAAGTCAACCAAAGCAATCTGAGTAGGCTCGAGCATTTGGAGAAATGCTGGGTGCCTTGCAGAAATAATTTTGTTTCCAACACCGCTTGACAACTCTTAACTAAGTGGGTTACCTCTGCAGTTGGATCAATAGCTTCTCCTGCACCCCAGCCCCCACTGCACCACCAGCGGCTCCCCGCAGTGCTATGGGTGTTATTTTGGCCTCTCATGCCTTAAAATGCCCCAATCCCACTGGCAGGAACCTTGGAGAATCTGGCCAAGCCTGGCGGTTTTCCTTCCCATTGGCACGGTTCCAGGGTGCCCCCGTCGCCACGCTGCACCAGAGCTCCTCTGCCACACGCAGCGGCCCCTCCATGGACCGTTCCTGCCTCCCGGCCTCCCGAGGGGGGTGAGAAGCAGGCTGGCCCCCTTCCTCCCAGCCACGCACTCCTCTCCCACGAGCCCTCCAGTGCGATGTGAGCAGTGTCAGCTTCCTTCCCTGCTTCCCTCCTTCCAGCTGCCAAATCCAACCCCAGCTCTAACCTAGAGGAAGGTCATTTATTTAAAAGTACCAGACATAACCTGGAGTATATGGAATGTGGGCAACACATAGATAGCCTTCTGTATTTAACTGTTCCTGCTTTCTAACCACGCCGGGTCCCCTTTCTAACCCCGTCTGCTCCTGTTTTAAAGAAATCCCTACTTGCTGTTACTTACCTACGACAGTGCATTCCGAGCCCCGATGCCTTGAGGGATGCCACGTGTCTGATCCTCCGTGTGAATGTCATGCTCTCCCCTTATAGCGTGTGTCCAAGTGAACGTACCCATTAACCAGCTAGTTACCTTCGAACTGCAATATAGAATGTGAAAATGAAGATTTATTTCTTTTAATTTACTTAAGAAGAAACCTCTGTGCTAGCAATAAAGCATTTATATTGTGTACTCCTCAGGGCTCTGGCTGTGTTTATAAGTCTGTGTCCCACAAAGCACATGCGCATCCTTCTCCCAGCGCTGGGCGCCCAGCTGTGCCGCTCTCTGGTGATGGAGCAGAAGCCCGGTGGGGGGGGGGGGGCGGTTGTTCTTACAGGATGAGGCAGGGCAGACAACACCCTAGTTTTCTGACATGGTTTAGAATCTGTGTGTGCGTACGGTTTTATGTGGCAAACACATATAACCATCTATGAAACACGTGAAATAACAATTTTCATTCAAAATAGCCTCCGTGAAAGCTAAATGCGGAGGAGTTTGGGGGCCCTGTTCTCACAATCGTGGCTACGTGGTGAGAGCGCACGTTGCTGATGGCACGTAGCGTGGCTGCATTTGTATTTACTGGAGCCAGATGAAGTCGAGGCTGACTGCCCGATGCAACGTTTTGCAGCTGTAAAAGGAAGCTGTCGGATGACTGTACCACCACCTACAGCTTGTTTGCTCTGTGTTCTCAGAGTTGAGCTTTTGGGGGGTGGCATCCACCCTTTTAGACCTGCAATCCCCTCCTTCCAATCCCCACCCAAGTCCAGGTCTAGTGAGACAAACACAGAAAGTGGTGACGTGGCCGCAGAGGAAAGCTGCTGTGGCTGGGATTCGGCGCTCTCTCTGCTGTGTCTCGTCCCTCAGAGGAGCCCGTGGTGTGGGCGAGAGCGCAGTCGCGGTGTCGGGCTGAACTCGATATAAGAGGCAGGCTTCCTGCTAGTCTCCCTCATGCTCAGGAAGAAAACGAGAAGGCATTGGGCATAGACTAAGCATTGAAGTCCTCTGGGCAGGTGCCTGTGTAGAGCTTATTTGCAGCAGGAATTAGAAGACAGACATACTTTGTTCTTCAAAGCATAGCATTCCTCACACTTCCTCCCTTTATGATGCTGACATAAAGGCGAATGCAGGCGGCATCACAGATGTCATTAACAAAACAGACACTCATCAGTCACTTGTCATCAGCACCACATAGTTATGGTCTTTCCCCCCTTATTGTTAACACCTGCGATTTCCATTGTACCTTTTCCTCCAAAACACCCTCAGTGCATTCATATCGACAGTTTCATTCTTTTTCATGACACTTTAGTTAATAAAGGACAAACATATTATACTGTAGGGACTAAAAAACAGAAAGAAACAGAAGCCACTGGACTGCATGGGAGAACAGGAAGGCACCCAAGAAAAGAGGACAGTTAAAGAGAAGTTAGTAGAAGAGGTGGGTTTTGAACTGGCAGGACGTAATCCCAATAGGCCAGGAAGCAAGAGGAAGGAATTTCTGGTCAAAGAAAGCGGCAAAGCTGCAGAGGCGAGGCCAAGGCACCCTTGTGTGACCGTGAGGCGACGACGGGCCAGAGCAGGCCTGGCGCGCTGGCAGTGGTCGGCTTGCGGAGGGCCTGGGGCAGCCACTGCCCGAGGTCACGTCCCAGAGAGCAGGCATCTCCAGCTGTTTTGGAGCGGGAAGTGACGAGGCAGTGGGCAGAGCATGCAGTCGTGGAGCAGAGCGGAGGGGAGGAGACACAGACTGAGTATGAATGAGCTTGGTGTAACGCTTGCTTGGTCATGGGGATGGAGCGGAAGGAAACAAACCAGGGTATCACTCACCAGAGCCTGATGAATGAGTATGAAAGATGAAAAGTAGACGAGGAAGCTCTCAAGCCCAGCTGAGTAAGGAAATGGCAGCACCACTGCCCCAGAGGTTGAAACGTGGAACACAGTTTTGGGAAAAGAGTCTTGCCATCAGGCTTTGGACATGGAAATTTTGGGATGATAAAGAGGCATCCAGGCAGAAATCTCCAGCAGGCATTTAGAAACGGGATCAGAACCTGGCTCAGGTGATCGGACTACCGCACGAACATAAAAGTGATGGCTCTGAATGCAGGAATAAAAACAAAACCAGGCACTGGCTGGTGGTTCAGTGGTTAGAGCGCTAGCCTATGCACTGAAGGGTTAAGGGTTAAATTCCCAGTCAAGGGCAGGTTCCTGTGTTGTAGGTTCATTTCCCGGCCCCATCGGGGCACATGTGGGAGGCAACCAATCCATGGTCTCACTCACATCAATGTTTCTCTCTCTCTCTCTCTCTCTCTCTCTCTCTCTCTCTCTCTCAAAAATTAATGGGGAAAATATCCTCAGGTGAGGATTAACAAAAAACAAGAAAACAACAGCAACAACAAAAACCAGGGCCAGCGAGAAGCTGAGCAAAACAAACCTCTCTCTCTTCTCTCTCTCTCTCTCTCTCTCTCAAAAATTAATGGGGAAAATATCCTCAGGTGAGGATTAACAAAAAACAAGAAAACAACAGCAACAACAAAAACCAGGGCCAGCGAGAAGCTGAGCAAAACAAACGGAGGCTGTAGTGAGAGAAGTAGGAGGAGATTGCACCAGGTGTGCCCCCCAAAACCCAGGGGAGAGCTCAAGAAGGCAGGCAGCAAAGAGGGTAGAGGATGAGGGTGATTTGAGGAGACCTCACATTAGGAGACCTTGACTTTCTCTCTCCCTTTATGAAGTAGAGACTGCAGGGTCTGTGGGCTGAGGAGGCTTAAGCATCCCCTGCCATGTGTGTGCTTTATGCTGTGAGCGAGGGGGCCTTTCACAGGCCTGTGCTCAGCAACAGCCTTGCAGCCACCAGGCCTCCCCGAGCCATAGGGCAGACTCTACCAATAAGCCAGTCCCCCCTCAGACCCCATGGAAAGAGGACATGAACCCACAATTAGTACATGTCACATCGAGTTAGAAGAAACTGGAGCTGGACTAGCTTAGCTGGCTGAGGTCAGGCAGGAGGAAACTGACCTTGGAATAGTGTCAACGTGTGAGTAGAATTGCGGAAGGTGTAAAGAGGAGAGAGAGCGAGACTGCTGGGGAAAATCTCCACACAGACTTTCTTCCTGCCCCATGGGCTGCCTCTTTAGCCGGAGCTGACTAGTGACAAGGCAGGGTGAAGAGCACGCTGCATCAGAGGTTGGACAAGTGATCAGAAGCCCTCCCTGGAGGCCCCGAATCGGCCATGACAAGCTGGTGTCTTTGGGTGAGTGGCTTCACTTCCGTGGGCCTCCCCTGCCTCCGTGGGATCATGATGATCGCTCCTGCCCTGCCTGCCTCCCAAAGCGGAGTGAGGATTCATCCACGTCATAGCTGATGCATTTCTGAGACACATAACTTTAGACAACCACAGAGAGTAAAAACAAAGTGATTCCATTGCTTTGCCGATAAGTCAGCAGGTCATGAGAATTCATCATTTCTCCCCCAGCTTCGAGGCCCTTGGGTAGACCCTGACCCTCCAGGGTAGGTTTCCTGTGGGTTTCTAGGCAGGTGGACCCCATGGGAATTCCTCCAGCCAGCAAGGGGCAAGGGAGATACGTGCAGCTCCGATGTCCCCAGGCTTCGGTCCTGTGTATTCACACACTGTTCAGCCGCTCTGTAGGGTGCTTACAAGACCCGAAGGCTCTGGATGCGGGTGCCACCCTGCGTGTCTTACACAGCGAGTGCTCCTCCGTGGAGACCAGCTGGGCATGGGCATGGGAGAGTCCACTCTGGAACAGCCTGAAGCCCTCTCCCTAAACACGTACATGTCTGATTCTCACTTGGTTATTGGCCAGATTAAAAGGAAGAGCGGCTTGCCATTTAGCCTTTGATGTGAAACTGCTTGGATAATGTTTCCGCTGGCCATTTATCTATGTAGCGAGGAGGAACCTGAAACCACGGTGGCCTGGGCCCCATTGCCTCTTAATGGTTTCAAGGTCTTTGGGCCCTGCCTTTTCTGTTTCTTTCTCAAAAGCAGGTCTCTGTCCTTCTTTTCTTTCTTATGAAATAGATGTTATTTATCAAGTGGGCTTGGGTTGCCTAATTGCTTGTATAATGCTGTTTCTGCCGTCTGTTTGCAGAGATGGGCGGCTGGTTTCATATTTTATATTCTGAGCAGGATAAAAAGCACCCCATCCCAAGCCATCCTGAGCTGCACAGAATAGCTCTCCTTCCAACCTGACCCCATCTGGAGCCAAACACGGCGACCCCAGGACACTGGCAGGACCCCTCTTTCTAATCCCACGCAGCTATGTCCAATTTGTGGAAGGACAATGTAGAACCTTTCCCAGTCCCTCCTGTCTGGTGACCTAGGGTAGGAACCCTCAAGCCTCCCTGGGGGGAGCTGAGCAGCAATGGACAAGACCCACGGCGCTGCTCTAGCCAGAGCTGGCAAACCCATGGGCAGGGTCTGTTTGTTAAACAGCTGAGATCCCAGGTTCATTAATAAACAACACAGGATTCGTGTAAAATTGAATAAATTCCAGATGTCACTTGTTAATACAATTAGTTCATGCTCCCTAGTAGCCCCGAGGGAGGTGTAATGGCCACAAACACTCTCTAAGCTCGAAGCGACGTTCCCTCCCACCCCTCCCACCCCTAATTGTGTGTGCTAAAAAGTGCTTTGCCCTGCCAAAGGGAGGTGGGGGCAGGAGCTTGTCAGGTAAAGGCTGGAGACTGTGTGTGTGTGTCTGTGTGTAGGGTTGTCCATCCATCACATGTTGAGTCTTTCAAGTTCACATCTGACACACACTAATTCCAGAAAGGGAAATCTGTTGGTTACATAAAGACCTTCCTCAATGGGCAAAGGAGCAGAGTTTTAAAGTATTTCACTATTCACTAGCTGTGTGCCCTTGGAAAATTAGCCATTCAAACCCTCAGTTTTCCTCACCTGTGAAATGGGGCAATAAAACGACCTACCTCACACAGCTGTCGTAAGAGTGGAACAGAAACTGTATGTAGAGTGCTTAATAGTGGCCATTGTAAGATCACAATAAAATGGTAGCGATTAATAAAAGTGAATAAATAAATCAGTATTCACTAGAACTGTAGTCCTGAAGAGGTTGCAAATCTCACATTTCCTTGTGGTTGGACTAACACATTTGTGGCTTTGAGTTCCCATGTGGAAGCTAGGCAGGGGGACACCTACATGAAGGTGGCCTTACATTTGCAATAACGTGGATGGACCTAGAGAGTACTATGCTAAGTGAAATAAGTCAGACAAAGACAAATACCATACAATTTCATTTATATGTGGAACCTATAAAATAATGTAAATAAACAAATAAAACAGAAGCAGATTCATAGAATCAGAGAGCAGAGTAGACTGATGGTTGCCAGAGGGGAGGGAGATTAGGGGACTGGGTGAAAAAGGTGAAGGAATTAAGAAGTATAAACTGGTAGTCACGCAATAGTCACGGTGATGTAAAGTACAGCATAGAGAATATAGTCAATAATATTGCAATGACTACGTTATGATGCTGGAGGGTGCTAGACTTCTCAGGGTGATCACTTCAGAAGGGATATAAATGTCTAATCCCTTTGTTGTACACCTGAAACTGATGAAATATTGTATGTCAACTGTAACTGGAAAATAATTTTTTTAAAGGTGGCCTTAGATGGTGGGATTGGAACCGGAACTCATGTGAATGCTGGGAGACTGGAAAGATGATGACCATTTAAAATCACATGTCTATTCCCAGTCAGTTCTGTGGCGACACTGAGTTTTAGAGAAGAATTTCTTAACACTGAAGATGTCCTGGTTCTCATATGTTACAAAACACAAGTAACACTTTGGCCAGTGTTGCTACATGGTTAGAGCATTGGCCCTCACTCCAATGGGCCGAGGGTTTGATTCCCTGCCCTGGTCAGGGAAAGTGCAGGAGGCAACCAACCAATGTCACATCCATGTTTCTCTCTCTCTCTCTCTCTCTCTCTCTCTCTCTCTCTCCCCCTCCTATTCCCCCCTCCCTTTTCACTCTCTCTAAAAATCAGTGGAAAAAATATCCTTGGGTGAGGATTGAAAAATAATAAAAAAAGTAACTGCTATTCTTACAAATTAGTTACAAGGCTTGCCCACAAGAAGACTCAATAACCTTAAAAAACCTGGGGAAAATAAAACCACTCTGTGAACTCAATCCCGAGGGCTTGGCTTGGGGCATGATGACCCAGGATTCTGATTTGGCTTTTTTTCCCCTTTTCCCTCTCAAAGATAACAAATAATTTAATGCACAAAGCCACGCACATATTGGAAACACTTGTCTTTTTTTTTCCACTTACCCTCAGTGATATCAAGGGCTCTGTAATAAATAGCTTGTCAGGAATTCTTTTCAGGAAACGAAACCACAGTTTTAGTCTTGTCTCTTCAACACATTGTTCAGAAATGTTTTGGTAACCTTTAAAACCCTACTCTAGGAGAGAGGTTCCCATACCCTCCAATTAAATTCTTTCCTATTTTGAAGGTCATTGAGATTTTGGGAGATGTGCTCTCGTACATGAGTTTGAGTCACATATCCATGTCCTCAGCCGAGGAGGCAGGAAGGTCCATGCTTGTGAGAAAACGTTCCACAGGGCCACCAAATGTGCTGGGCCAGGCCCTCCCAACTCGGAAAGGAAAGCCTGGGGGTGTCCAACACAGCTGCTGCCCACTAAAGAGGACTCACCAGACGGTGGGGAGGCTGGGGAGGCCAGAGGACTCACTGCATGGGAAGGCTGTGAAAAAAACTCTGAAATATGGAGTCGGCCCGCAATGCTTCAGCCTGCCAGGTATGGCCTGCCCACCCCTATCCAAACCCAGTCATAGAAGGGACTGGCACAGATATTTACACACCCATGTTCACAGAGGTGTTATTCACAGTAAAGGTGGAAGCAATGCAGGTGTCCATCAGTGGATGAAGACATCAACTAAATGCAGTATAGACACATCCCTTTCTATTCAACCTTAAAAAGGGATTTTTGACACATGACAGCACATGGTTGAACCTGTGATGCCATTATGTTAAGTGAAATAAGCCAGACAGGAAAGGAATACCTTGCACCATTCCACTTACCCGTGGTGCTTAGAACAGTCAAATCCATAGAGACAGGAAGTAGGATGGTGGTGGCCAAGGGTGGGGAGAGGGGAACGAGGGAGCTTCAGTTGGGGAGATAAGAAATTATAAGGACAGTGGTGGTGATGGTTGCACAATAAGGAGTGGACGTAATGCCACAAAACTTGTCACTTAAAAATGGTGAAAATGGCACATTATATGTTACTAGAGGCCTGGTGCACGAAATTTGTGCACTGGAGAAGGGTTGTCCTTCAGCTCAGCCTGCACCCTCTCCAATATGGGACCCCTCAGGGGATGTCTGCCTGCCGAACCGGCAGTCGGACATCCCTCTCACAATTCAGGACTGCTGTTCCCAACCGCTCCCCTGCCTGCCTGCCTAATTGCCCCTAACCGCTTCTGCTTGCCAGCCTGATCACCCCCTAACTGCTCCCCTGCCGGCCCGATAGCCCCCAACTGCCCTCCCCTGCTGGCCCAGTCACCTCTAACTACTCTCCCCTGCTGGTCTGATCACCCACAACTGCCCTCCCTTGATGGCCATCTTGTGGCTGTGGGCGCCTCCATCTTTGAGGGCGGGGCAGTCAATTAGCATATTCCCTCCTTATTGGCTGTGGGCGCTGCCATCTTTGCAGTGGTGTGAGGGTCAATTAGCATATTCCCTCTTTATTAGATAGGACGTATATTTTATCACAATAATAATAATAAAAAAACACCTGTTCATGAATAGATCTGATAAGTTTGTAGACACTTGGGGTGTGTGGCTGATAAGACGGAGCATTGCCTTCCTTGGGAGCACTGACTTGCCTTTAAGTGGGAGGAATGCCTTAGGTTAAGGCTCCGCCTACCAGCTGGTCCAGGTGTCCTGCCAGGGGATGAAAAATAGGGCATCTCTTCTGGACCATCCCTTTCTCAGATGCACCCGCCCGCAGCAGGAGCAGAAACCGTGGCGAGCAGGCGTGTCTCGGTGCACACGCGTCTCCTGGGCAGGGCCTTCTTCAGTTCTCACGGCTCACTTCCATCTTTAACTCGCGTTTGGCTTCAGTGTCTTGTAGTGAATCCCAAGCTCTTCTTCCTTCTTGTGATCAAGACTGACGTTTGCACAGAGTGGTTCCCTGGACCGCCCGCCTGATCCTGAAATGGCTACAACCCTGCTGCTGGGGCTCAGAGCTCAAAAATACCCGTGTTGCCGGAAACTCTTTTCCAAAAGGACTATTGAATCTTCCAGGGCCTGTCATTGGAAACATAGATTTAAACAGAAAGGAAAGATTCCGACAGGGGTTATGGAATAGACTTTTAAGAGTTAAATGGTTCCTTTAAGATTATTGTGTCGAATGTCCTTATTTTACAGATGTAGGAAACGAGGCAAAAAGAGAAATGACTTCCACACAGTAAACATTTCAAACCATGGCCGGGACTGAAGTGCAGAGCTCTTTCTCCTCTGCCTCCTGGGGTAGCATTTTGGGGAAATTGTTGTAGTGAATCCCCCATATGAACTTACCAGGAGTAAAACACAGCCATTAATTGCAAATGTTTCCAGAAGGGTTCAGGCAGTGTCTTTTAACAGAGCCAATTAGCCCATTAGTACCCACTAAACACATCATCACCCAGGTTTCCAGGTTAGCGTGCAGAAAGCAGGGTTTGAAGGGCAAGGGATCTGGGACAAGGAGAGCCTTTCTTGTAGCGCTGAGAGGGGAGGATTCTGGGAGCCCCAGTGGGAAGAAGAGGAGGGTCTCATGGTTTGGAGATCTGGGCACTGGAAACCCAGATTTTACCAGCTGTTCTGTTCCTAAGCAAGGGTGTGACTTGGCCCCCTCAGAGGTCAGTTCTCTTATCTGTAAAACAGGGGTCCTCAAACGCAGGCAGGGGTCCTTGAAACCGGCACCAGGGTCACTTTAGAGAATTGGTTAAAACACTGCCTCATTTCCTGTCTGGATATTTTGATTCAACTGGACTGGGAAACTGCATTTGTGGGTTCCTCTGACTTTAAATGTGAATTATTTTAGTTATTTTTGATTAGTTAATTGCATGCAGTAGGTTCAAAACTCAAAAGCCAACAAGAGAGTATTTATATATTGGAAGACACCTTCCATGCTTTGTCGTCGTTCCCCAGCCCTCTTGCCTGAAGCAGACCCGATAGCAGTTTCTTGGTATCGAAGAGGCCATCGGCATCTTCAGCATGTGGTCCATGGTTGTGGTGCAGCTCATCGCAAGGTGGTATTTGGGAGCGAGAGTTTCCTTCTCCTGCGGATGCGGGAACGGAGGTTTAGGGGCAGAGTGTTTGGGCAGCAGCTCTGGTACACAGTGTCCTCAGCTCCCTGCCTGGGGTGCCCAGGTCCCAGCCAGTGTTTGCTGTTGTCACTCTCTTACTGAAGGCACTGCTCTCCGGGACTAGCGGGCTGTGGGGTATCCCCCCCCCCCCCCCC
>NW_005359149.1:144325-154401 GCF_000412655.1 Myotis brandtii
TTCCCCCCCCCCCCCCGAGAGCCTCTCTCCTCCCCTCTCGAGGGCACAGCTGACTTCTCCCCCTGGCATGACTCTGTGCTGGGAAGGGGTCCTGCACTCAGAGTGGACTCCCTGGCAGCGACGTCAGGATCGCTGGATGAACGACTGTGGGACCCCCAGGCAAAATAAAAAATGCCCTCCTGCCCCCAGGGAAGGTGTGTGCTTCACCGTGGGTGTTGCATCTTCCACTCCTCTCTCTGGCCTTTGTGGCATCAAACATTTAAAGACGGGGACTGCTTCCTAAAGTTAACCGATTTCATACTGAAAAAAACCTTCCCAGAAAATGAGCGGGAAATTCGAGAGAGTAAAGAGCCTTCGTTCTGATACATGAGTCAGTAAGGGCCTTAACGATGGTCTAGTAATGGTCGCTCCACATACCCCTGCCCTTAGCTAATAAATAACAGCGAAGCGTCACCACGGGCCTGGTTTTGGACAAATTATCTTTTCAGCACTTGGATCAGTTTACTTCATCGCTTGGTTGTTTCCTGTTTCTCACATCCAATTGGCTGGCCTCGGAGCTGGCCATGAGTCTGGGCTTTGTGTGTGATCTTAGGAAGAATTCCTTTGCGTTACTTAAAATCCATGTTCCTCCCTCCTGAGCTCCCATGGGGCAGCCCCCTGCGGCGGGAGGGCCCTTGACTAGCAGTCCAGGCTCCTGGTTATGGTCCCTGCTGTGTGCTGACTGTAGGTTCTGGGGGGCAGCTTCCCCTCCACATCCTGGCGCCTCATTCACGCAGTGTCTTCTTCACATGACATCGTTCCTCTCGACCTCGGCACTCCCTGTGCGGGATGCACCAGGAGCCCCATTGCGTTGATGGCCCTGAGATTTGAGAGGCATCGGAAGTGGCAGTGCAGAACTGGAGTCCAATCTCCCTCCAGCTTTTGGGGTGGAGCCTCTGTCCAGGTGATTGGACCCCAACCCCCAACCTCTGCCCCAACACACCTCTCCATTACCACTCTCCCCTTTCCTCTCATCTCCTCCTCCAACCCCAGCTCACCCATTTGATATCGTTCCCTCTCTCTGCTCTCTGGTACCGACTCCCTCTCCCCGGAGCCTGGCCCACTCCCCTTCATACCTTCAGCGGGGTGATCACCCCATACTCAGTGTTGGCACAGGTGCTCGGAATACCTAGTGGGTGAGACGTGTCGGTCCTCTGGAGCTTACCTTTAATGTGGGAGACAGGGAGAGAAATAAATCACTCTAATATCGCAAGTGGTGCACTCAGAAGAAGAAAAGCTACAATGGGAAGGCAGAGGAAGGAAGTGATCAATTTTGACAGGGGAACAGGGTCTGGGGCTAGTCTGGGGGAAATTTTATAGGGAAGGTGTCATTTGAGTTTTTAAATACCTTCCCTTCTTCCAAAAAGGATCTTAGAAGGGCAGATATAGGGCAGGGATCAGAGACTGAGACTTACGATTTGCTATGTAGTCTACTACCTATTGGCATTTTTACTTGCCTGGGGCACAGAGCTGGAAGATTCAGAGTCATGTCCAAAGTCCAGAATTTTTCTTAACACCATACTGACACCCTCCAGACAGTAGCTTCTAGAGGAAAAAAAGAACAGATACAAGCAACAAAAGAAAACCCAAAGTACCTGGAATCCACCTCAAGGGGAAAACATCTGTCCATTAACCAGGGGTAGATTCTGAGTGTGTGTAACAAAGCAGTGAAGTGCTGGTGGGAAGGGAGAGGACAGCAACCAGGAAGTCAGGGTAGCAAATAGAACCGGCTACTCTGCTCCCCTCTGAAATGCTAAAGGGACCTTGCAAAGAGGCCATGGGCCAGGCTCCGCAAGAGGGGCTCTTGAGGATAAGCTCAATACAGGGTTCGCAACTCCTTTGCTCTGTGACCTTAAGATCCTGACTTCCATCCAGGCTGGCAGGTGGGCTGAAAGCTGCTCTGCTGGGATCCAGGAGGAGCCGTGAATGGTCAGGAAGAAGGAACCGCTATGGGACAGCATCTACTCACACAGCTCTCAGCACAGCGCCCAGGGCGGGATGCATTAGCGGAAAGACACCCACTATGTGGAGAGCACAAATCCTCCCTCGGGCGGCAACACCAGACCAGTAGAACTCTGCCTGCTGGACACAGCACCTTCCACTTTGTTGGTTCCCAGCACCTCCCACGGGCTCTGGGGTAGCACCGTGAACAGAACTTGGTTCCTGCCTTCGAGGGGTTAGTGATTAAATTTTTACTTCCCGGGTCTTCTTGCATATGGTCACACCAAATGACATTAATAGAAACAGGAAAGTTTACTAGCTGAATTAAAGGGTTTATAGTCATTGTCTATGATAAGAACGACCTGATGTTTAAAAAAATAGTCCTTGCATTTTGCCAAGTGGGACTGTTAGAATAGATGGAGTTAAGAGTGGTAGTAAGTCTGGATCTGAATCAGACAGCCTTCAATCCCGGCTCTGCCATGTGTGTGTGACTTGGAGCAAGATGCTTATCTTTTGTATCACATGTTGCTCTGCTATAAAACTGAAGAAGAGAGTAACACATAGTTTTGCTACAAGGATTATTGCTAATGCATTATTGTCAAGGCAATAGCATTCAATAAGTGAGATTTTTTTTTAAAAGTACGCACCCAACAGATTAGGAGAAAATATTTGCCATGTATATAATAGACAAATGATCAGTATCCAGAATATATAAAAAGTTCCTAGAGATCAATAATAAAATGACAAGCCAATAGAACACTGGACAAACAATATGAATAGGTAATTCACAGAAGAATGAACATAAAAGACAAATTTAGTTAGCATATGAAAAGGTCCTCTCTTTTACTAGTAATCACAGCAGTACAGACTCAGAATGGAAGTTTCAATTTGTATAAGAATGTGTTCATATGTCACATGGTGAAGTTAAATAAGTAAACATGTAAAATATAGGTAATAATTTATCTCAGTATAGGGTGTGGTTGAAATTTCTAGCTCTGAACCCAGATTGCCTGGGTGGGTACCCAGCTCCACCTCACTCTGTGTGAGCTTCACCGAGTCCTCTAACCACTCTTGTCTTAGTTTCTTCATCCTTGATATAAACATAGCAGTAGTACTTGTCAAGGGCAGTTGTGTTGAAGACAGACCGCCAGTACATGTGGATACTTAGTGCCTGGCATGTGGAAAGATCAGCAATGTAGCTTTTGCTATCATTACTCTCTTTCCTACAATGATGGGTCAGCAAAAATCACCCCATGTTGGAGTTGGGAAGGTCCACATTTAGCCCAACATTATTCCACAGATAAGGAACCTGAGGCCAGAGAGATTCAATGAAGGAGAAGCTTCTGAGTAGAAAGTTCCTTTGTCTTGAAGAAAATGGGCTGCCTGAGCTTCCCTGAGGTACAGCCTGGGCCTGGGATGGCTGTCCTGTGGGAAAAGGGAAACCCTATCTCCTGGGAAGGCCTGCACAGGAAAATATTTTAATGAACTTCTACCTTTGGGTGGACAGGTGGTAAAGTGCAAAATGCAAACAGCGCCACAAAGACATGCAAATGGAACGCCCTTTTGCCCAGTGGAGCCCCCCCTGGAAGAGCTCCTGCTCCGGATGCTGCTTTGAAGGTGATGGATGGAGTGTGAGCACCTCAGCCCAGCCAGCCTCCAGACTGCCACTGCCTCCTGGAGGACCTCGGTGACTGAATTCTCACGAGAGCATCTGAGCGTTGTTATTCTGGTGCAGACCGACCATCTTCCAGATGCAGCGGGGAGACTGTTCAGGGCATGTCTTCCTGTTGCAGCACCTGCGGGTCTGTATCAATGGTCGAGTGCACTCACGGAGACACAGGATTTGCTTTCAGCATCTCTCCCCCAGCTTCAGAGCTCCTTATTGATGAGGCCAGTGGATGTCAAGGAATGTTTCTTTGTATGCCAAAAAAAAAAACCCATGATCAGAAATGGATAAATTTATGATACTAGCCAGTGAGTGCTACCAACAAAAATTAATATTTAAACGTTTGTTCATGAAATGAATTCTCTTTGGGGCTGAGAGGAAACCCACACATTGTTGTCATGACTTGAACCCCAGTACCAGGATAATGTCTACTCTCAGAGCAACTATCACAGGTAAATTGCTAAGTAAGAAAAGAAAAGAATATAGTACCCATGACCTTGAGGAAAAACTGGGCTTATGCAGTCACTGAAGGAATCTCAATTCCTTAAGGAAGGGGATCTACACTGTTAGCAGAACCCTTACCAAATTAGCAGCAAAAATTGCAACATCCCCATAAAGGAAACTTGGGTAGCAAGGTGTCCTTTGGTGAAAGACTCCACTACAAATGTAGCCACGATGAGGTGAATGAAGGGGGTTGTGAGGGAAGCCTCCAGCTAATAACATGTGACATGGGGCTCATTCAATAGACCTCAGGCTTCAGATATGTGGGATGGGAGTAAATTATAAGAAAGTAAGAGGGAAAAAGAAGGAAGGGAGTAAGAAAGGAAGGGAGAGAGCAAGGGAGGGAGAGAGCGAGTGAGGGAGGGAGATCAAGGAAAGGAGGGAGCAGAGAGGACGGAGGAAGAAGTGAGGAAGACATTGACAGCAGGCACTTTTGCTATGGCTGCTTTGTGTGGGAGCCAATGGGGCCTCCTCAGGGAGAAGCAGTAGACCATGAGCTGCTCTCTGCTGCAGAAGGATCTGGTCTGATCTGACAGACAAGTGGACAATTTGCCAAAGAGAAAGACGGAGCACATGCTGGCCTTGAGCATGGTGCAGGGAAATGGCTGCTTTTTAAGTTGCTGATTTTTAGAGAATTAGAAGACCCTGAAAACAGGAATATGCAATGACAGAGTTAATTGTCAGGATTAAGGAAACACATGTAAAAGGCACAGTTGTTTCCTCTGGTCGAGGATCCCTCGTTCCAGGGTTGTCCATTCACAACTGGAAAAGGTGGGTGTGTCATCACGGCCAGTTTGCAGAGCCAGCGCAGCCACTGCCATCTCCATGGCATGTGACAGGGCCCAGACTTTCTGAGTGTTGGTGCCTGATCTGCAAACACAGGATTGGCTAAGGCTCATTTCACCTGGAAGAAGCAACGATTCCAATATTCATCTCCATGCACTTCCAGATACAGCAAATATCTGGGCTAAGAGTGGAACATTGACTATTTGGTGAAGTTATGAAGTTATCTCCTGAACGCTTGGATTCATGCCACTTAATATTCCACTTTTCAATAGCAGCAGCTTTGTCTGCTGTTACGCAGTTAATTGTTTTTCCTTTGGAGAAATTTATAACAACAAATCAAGGAACAAAAAAAAGCAGAAATACAAATCTCTAGCTATTGATTCCAACTTATAACTAAAAGAAAAATGAAGATAAAGACTTAGTTACTTTTTCCAAACTTCAATTACATTCTTTGTCTAGATGGGAAAAGTACTTTGAGAATGGGTTTTTTTAAAGTATTTTTCCCCACTACTTTTGTGGACAAAATTTAAATATTTAAAATATTCTTAGAAATCTATGACACATATCTGATGACAAAGAAGGAAGCCTAAAATGAATAATGATTTATATTAAAGGAAACAATTTGATGTCCAGTGGTCACCTGCTGCCTTGGACATGAGCCATCTCCCAATAACTTGCTATGTTTCTGCCTGAGCCAGCTTTCAAAATAAAAGGGTCCAGCCATCACCGGGAGTTCGAAGGTAATTGCACCCCCATTCACTCTCGAGGAGCTTCCCCAGCGAGTTTATCCATCAGTCAGGCCTCTGATCTACAGCTTAGAGAACAGGCGGAGGTATCTGGTTTCTGCTGACCTCGTGGAAAAGGCCCTTGCATTTAGAGGCCGGGGCCAGATCTGTACCAGATGAAAAGGACGGTCTAGCTTGAAAGCCTCGGTCCTTCCCACCCTAATCTGAGAAAAACCTCAGGATTCGTGAGAGCAGAGGCTGCCAAGGACTGGTTTTACTTAGGCCATTCCACTGCTCTTGCACAATAGAATAACTCCAAGTAATCTGTGACAAATCACTTACATATGAAGAGGCTGTTGACTGCCCATGAACACCAAACTCTTGCTCTCTGAGTGGCAAACATATTTTTTATTTAATGTGTGGCTCTTGTCATAGAACACCAGCAGGCAGGCGTTGTCACATGCATTTTTTGGTCCCTGCACAGAGCTTCCACTTAAAGAATTACAAAGATACTACCCTAAATTACACCCATGCAAGGTGAGGGGTGGGGTGGGGGTCTTTGCATCAAAATTAGCTGGGGGCTTTGTCAGAGTACAGTTTTCCAGGCCCCCTGCCCCGGACACACCAAGTCAGTATCTAGCTGGAGGAGGCCTGGGAAGAGCACTTTTGAAATTCTCCTTTCGAGATCCCTATGCCACCGGCCCTACGCTAATCCTTGAGTTCAAGTTTGAGAACCACCAAGCCAGATTACCATGCCCAGTATAGTAACTTCCCAGAAAGTAATTGGTTTCATCTAGAACTCTGGCTAAGCCCAAGAAATGTTCCTAACGAGAGACTTTCTGTGGAAGTTATTCATTTTAACTTGGCTGAAGTGGTTGCTGTTGCTTTTAACCACACGATTTAATTCTCATTTGTAATCAGACTAGTAAAAATTAAAAGTTAAATCTGTTTCTACTTTAAGGTTATTATGTATGCTGGTTAATGGGGCAAATTCAAAACAGAATATGCATGTATGTACATATATCAATGAGTATTAGTCACCTAGAACAATTAAAATGTCTGTGACATTTTGGCTTTGGGCTGCATATCTAATACAGTGTATTTCCAGAATAGCTGTGGTTAACCCACTGAACTGCAATAGGTTTTCATGAAAAAAGTAAAAATAAAAAAAGGAAACATGCCTCTGCTTGCAGAGTTTATATTGTTTCTTTTTGAGGAAAGAATAGATCCAAATCTTGCTCCTTTGGATAACACGGTGTTGTCAACACCATTCCAAACCTTTTGATTAAACCAATGAGACCAGCAAAATAAAGGAGGTGTGAGGATTCATTTCCCTGGATTAATTTGCTGGTAGAGATCTTGTGCAAACCTTGCATGAAACCAATGTCTTTCCCAAGATGCTCCAGAGTTCAGTAAAATGGTTTGTTTGAATGAAAACTTTAACTTAAAAAAAGCTTTTTTTTTTTTGCTTGCTTGCTTTAAGATATTTTACATACCACCCACTTCCCTAACTTGAAAAGAATCAGGAGTCACCATATCACCTCATGGGCATGAGCACAATCTCTAGAGTCATTGGAAAGCTGATGAACATTTTTAGGAAAACATAGTCAATGAACTGAGCAGGGGAAAAAGGAAGAGCCATCTTGCATACAAGCCCAATCCAAGCTTAGAGGTTCATTCATCCTTTCACACAGCCTCTGTCAAGTGCCTTCTGTACACCAGACACCAAGGCTGGGGACTTATAGAGGCTAACGCAGTTCCCACTGCTTAGAGACCCCGAGGGAGAATGACAGGCATTAAGTAATTACAATACTATTGGATAATTCAAAAAAATATACAGAAAGAGCCCTGGCCATTGTGGCTCAGTTCGTTGAGCATTATCTCATGCACTGAGAGGTTGCTGGTTCAATTCCCGGTCAGGGCATATGCTCTGGTTTTGGGCTCAATCCCTAATACAGGGCGAGCAGGAGTCAGGCAATTGATGTTTCTCTCTCTGTCTCCTTTCCTCTCTCTCTAAAAGAAATCAATAAAAAACATATATATGGGCAATTCATGAGCTGGACTTTGCAGGATTCAGAGGTAAAAATAGGAAGGACAACTTCCCTGCTTCCCAAACATTAAAAGCACAGAGGTTGAAAGAGGAAAAGTCAAGTGTGAGCAATGGCCAGTGGTTGTATGGCTGGAATACTAGCCTTTAAGATGTGGTTCACCAGAGGCTGTAGGTGTTAGTAAGGTTGGGGTCACGAAAGGTGGTAAATGATGTTCAAAATTCAGATGTTATCCTTCAAGGGATGGAGTAGTCTTTGAAGGGTAAGATTTCTGACAGCAGGATGGAGGACGGGGATGAGACTGGAGGCATGGAGAGCAGGTGGAAGGCTTTGACAAAGTCCAGGTGAGTGGTGATGGGCATCTGAACCAAGTCTGTGACAGGGAGGAAGGAGAGAAGTGAAATGCGAGAGCTCTTTGAAGGATGCGCTTGACAGAATTAGCTTGGATGAAGATGCCCACAGGGACTGTAGGCTGGACGCTGAGAGGGAAGAAAACTGACCTGAGGGCTGATACTGCAACATATTGTTTTTATCTCCTCTCTCATTGCCAACAGGATGCTCTTGCTTTTTCAGATCCTTTTCCTGTTCTCTTGCTCTTACTTCTTTTTACTCTTCATCCAATAAGATTTGAAATACCACCATCCACATGGGCCTCCGTCACCACACACTGTCCTACCAATTGCAAGACTCAGGCCACAAACAGAAGCTGGTGAGGCAATGGGTCCCTGGTGCTTATTATGGTTCAGCCACAAAAATAACAACAAGAACATTGAATATTGCTTCGCAGTGCCATTTTTTTCACCTCTGTGTCTCATTCAAGTTTTATAGCCACCTTTGTCTGTAGAAAGGACAGGTCTTCTTGTTCCCATTTCAGGGAAGAAGAAACAACATTGCTGGAGAAGTTGATCCCAACAATCCCAGAATGGCCTCCCACCTCCTGCCTCCAAGTGTCAATCTCCTTCTCTGAAAATGGGAACAAGAGAAGTACCTGCCTCCTGGGATCGTTGCACAGGCTAAAGGAAATAATGCAGGTGAAGACCTGGTGAAGTCTCAGTAAATGTTCGCTGTTGCTTTCACAGCTCTTCTAGCTCCAAAGTCCTAGCTCGTTCTCCTCTACCAGTGTCCCCACTGCTTCTCAGAAAGAAGGCTGTCATTTGCCACTGGACGAATTTCTGCTGCTGACAGAAGAAAAATGCCAAAAGGAAACATAAATATTTCACTGGGCCTGGTATATCATATAACAGTCACAACTCGTGTCCCGAAGTTCCTTCAAATACAAAACCGATAGTGTCGATGGAGAGATGTTGAGTTTTTCTGACTCACTCATAGGCCCCAAGAGACTTCCTGTACTTGCAGGAAGTGAAAGTTTGATGGTGTGAAAGCCAACATGTCTGTGTCTTACAAGAGGACCAGCTACTGGGCTTGGGAGGGGTTTTTGGCTGGCCGAGAAGAAGCTTCAACCAGAGCCATCAGGGTGTTCCTGAGATCTTGGCGATACAGGGCATCCGCGCTGATGATAAAGGCCAAGGGGCCGAGCAGTGTGTTCTTGCAGCCACTTCGCGGCTGGAAATCTTTCTCAAGAAAAGTATGTTTCCAATTCCCATGTCAGCATCTATTTCCACCTCTTATGACTTTTCTACACGTTTTGCCTCAGTGCTAATGATCCCTAATGAACATCGTGAAGGTGGAGGCTGTGGGGAAGGGGACAAGAATATTGACATATTATTTGGGGACATGATGGGGCAGGATATCTTAAGGCCAACAATTCAAGAAGAGAGGAAGAGGACTTCCATTCTGCCGGGTGGAATAAATGTTTGAGCAGCATTCTGTCCAGCTGGGGAAAGGCCAAGACTAATTTAACCTTTGGTCAAATGGTTGGGAGTTAGCTAGTTTCCTTTTTCCTCTTACATCACTCCCAGAGATTCAGACAAAAATAACATGGTCCCGATTACATGACATTATGGGCTCTGAAAATACACCAGGGAGGATAGTGTTGAAACCCCTCGGAGACAAATTAATCCTAGCAAAGCAACAGCTGTTAAAATTGATACAAACAGAAGAAACAACAGCATATTGGTTCCAGGCTTGGTTAAGAGTTGATTTTCATCCAAGCTATTTCAAAAAGGGTTAAAAGCACTAATTTTGTTGTTGTTTTGTTTTGTTACTGTAAGATGGTACTTTATGAAATACTCATTGATCCTCCATGTGCTTCAGTTGGCTGTTTGGCACACTTTGGGACTTAATCCCTAATTTGACTTTTTAAATCCTTATTGCTTAAAATGGAAATAAATGCAATGAGAAAGTTGACCTCTGCTGTGGCAGATTTTTGGCATCAGGACTTCTATCGGGGAAACCTAGGCATGGGAGCCA